>NC_081380.1:38065573-38365573 GCF_030684315.1 Stegostoma tigrinum
GCTCGCTCTCGCTCTCTCTCTCTCGAGTGCTCGCTCTCGCTCTCCTCGCTCTCTCTCTCTCGAGTGCTCGCTCTCGCGCTCTCTCTCGAGTGCTCGCTCTCGCGCTCTCTCTCGAGTGCTCGCTGTCGCGCTCTCTCTCGAGTGCTCGCTCTCGCGCTCTCTCTCGAGTGCTCGCTCTCGCGCTCTCTCTCGAGTGCTCGCTCTCGCGCTCTCTCTCGAGTGCTCGCTCTCGCGCTCTCTCTCGAGTGCTCGCTCTCGCGCTCTCTCTCGAGTGCTCGCTGTCGCGCTCTCTCTCGAGTGCTCGCTCTCGCGCTCTCTCTCGAGTGCTCGCTGTCGCGCTCTCTCTCGAGTGCTCGCTGTCGCGCTCTCTCTCGAGTGCTCGCTCTCGCGCTCTCTCGAGTGCTCGCTCTCGCGCTCTCTCTCGAGTGCTCGCTCTCGCGCTCTCTCTCGAGTGCCTCGCTCTCGCGCTCTCTCTCGAGTGCTCGCTCTCAGCGCTGTCTCGAGTGCTCGCTCTCGCGCTGTCTCGAGTGCTCGCTCTCGCGCTGTCTCGAGTGCTCGCTCTCGCGCTGTCTCGAGTGCTCGCTCTCGCGCTGTCTCGAGTGCTCGCTCTCGCGCTGTCTCGAGTGCTCGCTCTCGCGCTGTCTCGAGTGCTCGCTCTCGCGCTCTCTCGAGTTGCTCGCTCTCGCGCTCTCTCGAGTGCTCGCTGTCGCGCTCTCGCTCTCTCTCAAGTGCCCGCGCTCTTTTACTCTCTCTCTCTCTCTCGAGTGCTCGCTCTCGCTCCCTCTCTCGAGTGCTCGCTCTCGCTCCCTCTCTCGAGTGATCGCTCTCGCTCCCTCTCTCGAGTGATCGCTCTCGAGCACTCTCTCGAGTGATCGCTCTCGAGCACTCTCTCGAGTGATCGCTCTCGAGCACTCTCTCGAGTGATCGCTCTCGAGCAACTCTCTCGAGTGATCGCTCTCGAGCACTCTCTCGAGTGATCGCTCTCGAGCACTCTCTCAAGTGCTCGATCTCTCGCGCACTCTCTCGCTCTCTCTCTCGCGCGCACTCTCTCTCGCGCACAACTCTCGCTCTCTCTCTCGCGCACACTCTCTCTCTCTCTCGAGTGCTCGCTCTCACTCTCTCTCTCTCTCTCTCTCCCTCTCTCGAGTGCTCGCTTTCTCTCCCTCTCTCGAGTGCTCGCTTTCTCTCCCTCTCTCGAGTGCTCGCTCTCGCTCCTCTCTCGAGTGCTCGCTCTCGCTCCCTCTCTCGAGTGCTCGCTCTCGCGCACTCTCTCGAGTGCTCGCTCTCGCGCACTCTCTCGAGTGCTCGCTCTCGCGCACTCTCTCTCTCGCGCACTCTCTCTCTCGCGCACTCTCTCTCTCGCGCACTCTCTCTCTCGCGCACTCTCTCTCTCGCGCACCTTCTCTCTCGCGCACTCTCTCTCGCGCACTCTCTCTCTCGCGCACTCTCTCTCTCTCTCTCTCTCGCTCTCGTGCTCGCTCTCGCGCTTTCTCTCTCTCTCTCTCTCTCTCTCTCTCTCTCTCTCTCGAGTGCTCTCTCTCTCTCTCTCGAGTGCTCTCTCTCTCTCTCTCTCGAGTGCTCGCTCTCTCTCTCTCTCGAGTGCTCGCTCTCTCTCTCGAGTGCTCGCTCTCTCTCTCTCTCGAGTGCTCGCTCTCTCTCTCGAGTGCTCGCTCTCGCGCTCTCTCTCGAGTGCTCGCTCTCGCGCTCTCTCTCGAGTGCTCGCTCTCGCGCTCTCTCTCGAGTGCTCGCTCTCGCGCTCTCTCTCGAGTGCTCGCTCTCTCGAGTGCTCGCTCTCTCTCTCGAGTGCTCGCTCTCGCGCTCTCTCTCGAGTGCTCGCTCTCGCGCTCTCTCTCGAGTGCTCGCTCTCGCTCTCTCTCTCGAGTGCTCGCTCTCTCGAGTGCTCGCTCTCTCTCTCTCTCTCTCTCGAGCTCGCTCTCGCTCTCTCTTTCGAGTGGTCGCTCTCGCTCTCTCTCTTTCGAGTGCTCGCTCTCGCTCTCTTTCGAGTGCTTGCTCTCGCGCTCTCTCTCTCTCGCTCTCTCTCTCTCTCGAGTGCTCGCTCTCTCTCTCGAGTGCTCGCTCTCGCGCTCTCTCTCGAGTGCTCGCTCTCGCGCTCTCTCTCGAGTGCTCGCTCTCGCGCTCTCTCTCGAGTGCTCGCTCTCTCGAGTGCTCGCTCTCTCTCTCGAGTGCTCGCTCTCTCTCTCGAGTGCTCGCTCTCTCTCTCGAGTGCTCGCTCTCGCGCTCTCTCTCGAGTGCTCGCTCTCGCGCTCTCTCTCGAGTGCTCGCTCTCGCTCTCTCTCTCGAGTGCTCGCTCTCTCGAGTGCTCGCTCTCTCTCTCTCTCTCTCTCGAGCTCGCTCTCGCTCTCTCTTTCGAGTGGTCGCTCTCGCTCTCTCTCTTTCGAGTGCTCGCTCTCGCTCTCTTTCGAGTGCTTGCTCTCGCGCTCTCTCTCTCTCGAGTGCTCGCTCTCCTCTCTCTCGAGTGCTCACTCTCGCTCTCGAGTGCTCGCTCTCGCTCTCTCTCGAGTGCTCGCTCTCGCTCTCTCTCGAGTGCTCGCTCTCGCTCTCTCTCGAGTGCTCGCTCTCGCTCTCTCTCGAGTGCTCGCTCTCGCTCTCTCTCGAGTGCTCGCTCTCGCTCTCTCTCGAGTGCTCGCTCTCGCTCTCTCTCGAGTGCTCGCTCTCGCTCTCTCTCGAGTGCTCGCTCTCGCTCTCTCTCGAGTGCTCGCTCTCGCTCTCTCTCTCTCTCTCTCTCGAGTGCTCGCTCTCGCTCTCTCTCTCTCTGTCTCTCGAGTGCTCGCTCTCGCTCTCTCTCTCTCTCTCTCTGTCTCTCGAGTGCTCGCTCTCGCTCTCTCTCTCTCTCTCTCTCTCTCTCGAGTGCTCGCTCTCGCTCTCTCTCTCGAGTGCTCGCTCTCGCGCTCTCTCTCGAGTGCTCGCCCTCGCGCTCTTCCCTCTCGAGTGCTCGCCCTCGCGCTCTTCCCTCTCGAGTGCTCGCCCTCGCGCTCTTCCCTCTCGAGTGCTCGCCCTCGCGCTCTTCCCTCTCGAGTGCTCGCCCTCGCGCTCTTCCCTCTCGAGTGCTCGCCCTCGCGCTCTTCCCTCTCGAGTGCTCGCCCTCGCGCTCTTCCCTCTCGAGTGCTCGCCCTCGCGCTCTTCCCTCTCGAGTGCTCGCCCTCGCGCTCTTCCCTCTCGAGTGCTCGCCCTCGCGCTCTTCCCTCTCGAGTGCTCGCCCTCGCGCTCTTCCCTCTCGAGTGCTCGCCCTCGCGCTCTTCCCTCTCGAGTGCTCGCCCTCGCGCTCTTCCCTCTCGAGTGCTCGCCCTCGCGCTCTTCCCTCTCGAGTGCTCGCCCTCGCGCTCTTCCCTCTCGAGTGCTCGCCCTCGCGCTCTTCCCTCTCGAGTGCTCGCCCTCGCGCTCTTCCCTCTCGAGTGCTCGCCCTCGCGCTCTTCCCTCTCGAGTGCTCGCCCTCGCGCTCTTCCCTCTCGAGTGCTCGCCCTCGCGCTCTTCCCTCTCGAGTGCTCGCCCTCGCGCTCTTCCCTCTCGAGTGCTCGCCGTCGCGCTCTTCCCTCTCGAGTGCTCGCCCTCGCGCGCTGCCTCTCGAGCGCTCGCCGTCGCGCGCTGTCCCTCGAGCGCGCGCCCGCCCCCCGGCCCCGTCCCCCGAGCGCGCGCCCGCCCCCCGGCCCCGTCCCCCGAGCGCGCGCCCGCCCCCCGGCCCCGCGCCCTCGCTCCCTCGTGCGCTCGCTCTCGCCCTGCCTGTCCGTCGAGTGAGCGCCCTCGCGCGCTCCCTTTCGAGTGCGCGCCCTCGCTGACTCGAGTGCGCGCCCGCACCCTCGCCCTCTCCCTCACCCTCACGAGTGCGCGCCCTCGCCCTCTCCCTCTCCCTGTCCCCCTCGAGTGCGCGCCCTCGCCCTCGCTCTCTCCCTCTCCCTCTCGAGTGCGCGCCCTCGCCCTCTCCCTCTCCTGCTCGAGTGCGCGCCCTCGCCCTCTCCCTCTCGAGTGCGCGCCCTCGCCCTCTCCCTCTCGAGTGCGCGCCCTCGCCCTCTCCCTCTCCCTCTCGAGTGCGCGCCCTCGCCCTCTCCCTCTCCCTCTCGAGTGCGCGCCCTCGCCCTCTCCCTCTCGAGTGCGCGCCCTCGCCCTCTCCCTCTCCCTCTCGAGTGCGCGCCCTCGCCCTCTCCCTCTCCCTCTCGAGTGCGCGCCCTCGCCCTCGCCCTCTCCCTCTCCAGTGCGCGCCGTCGCCCTCTCCCTCTCGAGTGCGCGCCCTCGCCCTCTCCCTCTCCCTCTCGAGTGCGCGCCCTCGCCCTCTCCCTCTCCCTCTCGAGTGCGCGCCCTCCCCCTCTCCCTCTCCCACTCGAGTGCGCGCCGTCGCCCTCTCCCTCTCGAGTGCGCGCCGTCGCCCTCTCCCTCTCGAGTGCGCGCCGTCGCCCTCTCCCCCTCGAGTGCGCGCCGTCGCCCTCTCCCCCTCGAGTGCGCGCCGTCGCCCTCTCCCCCTCGAGTGCGCGCCGTCGCCCTCTCCCCCTCGAGTGCGCGCCGTCGCCCTCTCCCCCTCGAGTGCGCGCCGTCGCCCTCTCCCCCTCGAGTGCGCGCCGTCGCCCTCTCCCCCTCGAGTGCGCGCCGTCGCCCTCTCCCCCTCGAGTGCGCGCCGTCGCCCTCTCCCCCTCGAGTGCGCGCCCTCGCGCTCTTCCCTCTCGAGTGCTCGCCGTCGCGCTGTCTCTCGAGTGCTCGCCCGAGCGCGCCCCGGCCCCGTCCCCCGAGCGCCAGCCCGCGCCCTGTCCCCCGAGCGCGCGCCTGCGCCCCGGCCCCGTCCCCGTCCCCCCAGCGCACGCCCCGGCCCCGTCCCTGTCCCCCGAGCGCGCGCCCACGCCCCGGCCCCGTCCCCGTCCCCCCAGCGCGCGCCCCTGCCCGTGCCCCGGCCCCGTCCCCTGTCCCCCGAGCGCGCGGCCCCGTCCCCGTCCCCGTCCCCGTCCCCCGAGCGCGCGCCCCTGCCCGTGCCCCGGCCCCCTCCCCTGTCCCCCGAGCGCGCGGCCCCGTCCCCGTCCCCCGAGCGCGCGCCCGCGCCCCGGCCCCGTCCCCGTCCCCCGAGCGCGCGCCCGCGCCCCGGCCCCGTCCCCGTCCCCCGAGCGCGCGCCCGCGCCCCGGCCCCGTCCCCGTCCCCCGAGCGCGCGCCCGCGCCCCGGCCCTGTCCCCGTCCCCCGAGCGCGCGGCCCCGGCCCCGTCCCCGTCCCCGTCCCCCGAGCGCGCGGCCCCGGCCCCGTCCCCGTCCCCCGAGCGCGCGGCCCCGGCCCCGTCCCCGTCCCCCGAGCGCGCGCCCGCGCCCTGGCCCCGTCCCCGTCCCCGTCCCCCGAGCGCGCGCCCGCGCCCCTGCCCCGTCCCCGTCCCCCGAGCGCGCGCCCGCGCCCCGTCCCCGTCCCCGTCCCCGTCCCCCGAGCGCGCGCCCCGTCCCCGTCCCCCGAGCGCGCGCCCCGTCCCCGTCCCCGTCCCCGTCCCCCGAGCGCGCGCCCCGTCCCCGTCCCCGTCCCCCGAGCGCGCGCCCCGTCCCCGTCCCCGTCCCCCGAGCGCGCGCCCCGTCCCCGTCCCCGTCCCCCGAGCGCGCGCCCCGTCCCCGTCCCCCGAGCGCGCGCCCCGTCCCCGTCCCCCGAGCGCGCGCCCCGTCCCCGTCCCCCGAGCGCGCGCCCCGTCCCCGTCCCCCGAGCGCGCGCCCCGTCCCCGTCCCCGTCCCCGTCCCCCGAGCGCGCGCCCCGTCCCCGTCCCCGTCCCCGTCCCCGTCCCCCGAGCGCGCGCCCCGTCCCCGTCCCCGTCCCCCGAGCGCGCGCCCCGTCCCCGTCCCCGTCCCCCGAGCGCGCGCCCCGTCCCCGTCCCCGTCCCCCGAGCGCGCGCCCCGTCCCCGTCCCCGTCCCCGTCCCCCGAGCGCGCGCCCCGTCCCCGTCCCCGTCCCCGTCCCCCGAGCGCGCGCCCCGTCCCCGTCCCCGTCCCCCGAGCGCGCGCCCCGTCCCCGTCCCCGTCCCCCGAGCGCGCGCCCCGTCCCCGTCCCCGTCCCCCGAGCGCGCGCCCCGTCCCCGTCCCCCGAGCGCGCGCCCCGTCCCCGTCCCCGTCCCCCGAGCGCGCGCCCCGTCCCCGTCCCCGTCCCCCGAGCGCGCGCCCCGTCCCCGTCCCCGTCCCCCGAGCGCGCGCCCCGTCCCCGTCCCCGTCCCCCGAGCGCGCGCCCCGTCCCCGTCCCCGTCCCCCGAGCGCGCGCCCCGTCCCCGTCCCCGTCCCCCGAGCGCGCGCCCCGTCCCCGTCCCCGTCCCCCGAGCGCGCGCCCCGTCCCCGTCCCCGTCCCCCGAGCGCGCGCCCCGTCCCCGTCCCCGTCCCCCGAGCGCGCGCCCCGTCCCCGTCCCCGTCCCCCGAGCGCGCGCCCCGTCCCCGTCCCCCGAGCGCGCGCCCCGTCCCCGTCCCCGTCCCCCGAGCGCGCGCCCCGTCCCCGTCCCCGTCCCCCGAGCGCGCGCCCCGTCCCCGTCCCCCGAGCGCGCGCCCCGTCCCCGTCCCCGTCCCCCGAGCGCGCGCCCCGTCCCCGTCCCCGTCCCCCGAGCGCGCGCCCCGTCCCCGTCCCCCGAGCGCGCGCCCCGTCCCCGTCCCCCGAGCGCGCGCCCCGTCCCCGTCCCCGTCCCCCGAGCGCGCGCCCCGTCCCCGTCCCCGTCCCCCGAGCGCGCGCCCCGTCCCCGTCCCCCGAGCGCGCGCCCCGTCCCCGTCCCCGTCCCCGTCCCCCGAGCGCGCGCCCCGTCCCCGTCCCCGTCCCCCGAGCGCGCGCCCCGTCCCCGTCCCCGTCCCCGTCCCCCGAGCGCGCGCCCCGTCCCCGTCCCCGTCCCCCGAGCGCGCGCCCCGTCCCCGTCCCCGTCCCCCGAGCGCGCGCCCGCGCCCCGTCCCCGTCCCCGTCCCCCCAGCGCGCGCCCCTGCCCCTGCCCGTGCCCCGTCCCCCGAGCGCGCGCCCGCGCCCCGTCCCCCGAGCGCGCCCTCGCACCGGCCCCGTCCCCGTCCCCCGAGCGCGCGCCCGCGCCCTGTCCCCGTCCCCGTCCCCCGAGCGCGCGCCCGGGCCCCGGCCCCGTCCCCCGAGCGCGCGCCCGCGCCCCGGCCCCGTCCCCGTCCCCCGAGCGCGCGCCCGCGCCCCGGCCCCGTCCCCGTCCCCCGAGCGCGCGCCCGCGCCCCGGCCCCGTCCCCCGAGCGCGCGCCCGCGCCCCGGCCCCGGCCCCGTCCCCGTCCCCCGATCGCGCGCCCGCGCCCCGGCCCCGTCCCCGTCCCCCGAGCGCGTGCGCGGCCCCGTCCCCGTCCCCCGAGCGCGCGCCCGCGCCCCGTCCCCGTCCCCCGAGCGCGCGCCCGCGCCCCGGCCCCGTCCCCGTCCCCCGAGCGCGCGCCCGCGCCCCGTCCCCGTCCCCCGAGCGCGCGCCCGCGCCCCGGCCCCGGCCCCGTCCCCGTCCCCCGATCGCGCGCCCGCGCCCCGGCCCCGTCCCCGTCCCCCGAGCGCGCGCGCGCGGCCCCGTCCCCGTCCCCCGAGCGCGCGCCCGCGCCCCGTCCCCGTCCCCCGAGCGCGCGCCCGCGCCCCGTCCCCGTCCCCGTCCCCCGAGCGCGCGCCCCCGCGCCCCGTCCCCGTCCCCCGAGCGCGCGCCCGCGCCCCGTCCCCGTCCCCGTCCCCCGAGCGCGCGCCCCGTCCCCGTCCCCGTCCCCCGAGCGCGCGCCCCGTCCCCGTCCCCCGAGCGCGCGCCCCGTCCCCGTCCCCGTCCCCCGAGCGCGCGCCCCGTCCCCGTCCCCGTCCCCCGAGCGCGCGCCCCGTCCCCGTCCCCGTCCCCCCAGCGCGCGCCCCGTCCCCGTCCCCGTCCCCCCAGCGCGCGCCCCGTCCCCGTCCCCGTCCCCCCAGCGCGCGCCCCGTCCCCGTCCCCGTCCCCCGAGCGCGCGCCCCGTCCCCGTCCCCGTCACCCGAGCGCGCGTTCCCGTCCCCGTCCCCCGAGCGCGCGCCCCGTCCCCGTCCCCGTCCCCGTCCCCCGAGCGCGCGCCCCGTCCCCGTCCCCGTCCCCGTCCCCCGAGCGCGCGCCCCGTCCCCGTCCCCCGATCGCGCGCCCGCGCCCCGTCCCCGTCCCCGTCCCCCCAGCGCGCGCCCCTGCCCCTGCCCGTGCCCCGTCCCCCGAGCGCGCGCCCGCGCCCCATCCCCCGAGCGCGCCCTCGCCCCGGCCCCGTCCCCGTCCCCCGAGCGCGCGCCCGCGCCCCGTCCCCGTCCCCCGAGCGCGAGCGCGTGCCCCCGTCCCCCGAGCGCGCGCCCGCGCCCCGGCCCCGTCCCCCGTCCCCCGAGCGCGCGCCCGCGCCCCGGCCCCGTCCCCCGTCCCCCGAGCGTGCGCCCGCGCCCCGTCCCCGTCCCCGTCCCCGTCCCCCGAGCGTTCGCCCGCGCCCCGGCCCCGTCCCCGTCCCCCGAGCGCGCGCCCGCGCCCCGTCCCCGTCCCCCGAGCGCGCGCCCGCGCCCCGGCCCCGTCCCCGTCCCCCGAGCGCGCGCCCGCGCCCCGGCCCCGTCCCCGTCCCCCGAGCGCGTGCGCGGCCCCGTCCCCGTCCCCCGAGCGCGCGCCTGCGCCCCGGCCCCGTCCCCGTCCCCCGAGCGCGCGCCCGCGCCCCGGCCCTGTCCCCCGAGCTTGCTGAAAGAAGACAGAGGGTGGTAGTTGATGGGACATGTTCATCCTGGAGACCAGTTACTAGTGGTGTACTGCAAGGGTCAGTGTTGGGTCCACTGCTGTTTGTCATTTTTATAAATGACCTGGGTGAGGGCGTAGAAGGATGGGTTAGTAAATTTGCAAACGACACTAAGGTCGGTGGAGTTGTGGATAGTGATGAAGGATGCTGTAGGTTGCAGAGAGACATAAATAAGCTGCAGAGCTGGGCTGAGAGGTGGCAAATGGAGTTTAATGCCGACAAGTGTGAGGTGATGCAATTTGGTCGGAGTACCCAGAAGGCAAAGTACAGGGCTAATGGTACGATTCTTAGTCGTGTAGATGAGCAGAGAGATCTCTGTGTCCATGTACACAGATCCTTGAAAGTTGCCACCCAGGTTATCAGGATTGTCAAGAAGGCATGCAGTGTTTTAGCTTTTATTAATAGAGGGATCGAGTTCTGGAACCAAGAGGTTATGGTGAAGCTGTACAAAACTCTGGTGCGGCCGCACTTGGAATATTGTGTACAGTTCTGGTCACCGCGTGATAAGAAGGATGTGGAAGCTTTGGAAAGGGTGCAGAGGAGATTTACTAGGATGATGCCTTGTATGGAGGGAAGGTCTAACGAGGAAAGGCTGAGAGACTTGAGGCTGTTTTCATTAGAGACAAGAAGGTTGAGAGGTGACTTAATTGAAAGATATAAAATAATCAGAGGGTTAGATAGGGTGAATAGGGAGATCCTTTTTCCTAGGATGGTGACGGCGAGCACGAGGGGGCATAGCTTTAAATTGAGGGGTGAAAGATATAGGACAGATGTCAGAGGTAGTTTCTTTACTCAGAGTAGTAAGGGAATGGAACGCTTTGCCTGCAATGGTAGTAGATTCGCCAACTTCCGGTACATTTAAGTCGTCATTGGATAAGCATATGGACGTACAATGAATAGTGTAGGTTAGATGTGCTTGAGATCGGTATGACAGGTCGGCACAACATTGAGGGCCGAAGGGCCTGTACTATGCTGTCATGTTCTACGTTCTATAGTGTCAGACCTCCTGAATTTTCTGGCACTTTCTGCATTTGTTTCAGATTTTCAGCGTTTGCAGTTCTTTTTATAATGGTGATGCTTGTGGCTGGGACTTAGTCGTACTCATAGAATAGTGCCTGGTAAATAATATTAGCATGTTCCTTGGCTAGTCTGTGGGACAGCTCTCCCAGTTTTAGCATAAGCCCCCAGATCTTGGTAAAGAGGAGGGAGATGATCTCCGAGTTTATTTGGTTCCCAGATGAGTTGGAAGGATTTTTCACGAGAATTTAGACATGGCTTTTTCACCACTGTCCATTTATTTTGGCAAATGAACTGATTGATCGGAATTGCGTTGGATTTTTAGTTTCATCGGTATATTGCATACACTGAAATTCACAATTGATATTCTTCCCAGGAATGTAGCAAGATCCTTGCACCATTGTCTAACCAGTGAAAAATTATGTCCAAAACAGTCTCATTCTGTATTTTGATGATTTGTTCAAATCAGTCGCCTGACATACAACACCAGATTGGAAATCTTAAAAGTGAAAACTGCACTGAATGATCTCATTTCATCCTGAATGACTGTCTTGGCAGTAAATGTTGCCTCTGGCATCAGCTTTGCTTCAGTTGGTAGCCTGTTGGCCTTTGATTTCATTCTTGCTCCAACGGCTTGAGTATGCAATGTTGCTGGATTTGGACTCGAGTGTAATATTGAAGGAGTGTTGCATGGTGGTATAGACTTTGAAAGGAACCAAGCGTTGATTTGAACACAGATGGTTTGAAAGATCTCGGATCTTATTACGAAAATACTTGATCGACTGGCTGTTCTTTATCTGTCAATCAACATTACTGAAATAGGTTATAGGGTCATGAGTACATTGCATTTGTGGGTGGTTGCAAATGCTGCTCGCTCATCTATGTTAGATGTCTCTATTGCAACTAACTGCACCATGTAGAAAGTAATTACTTTACTGTGAAGTACTTTGAAATGTCTTGACACTGCAAGACACCGTATAAATGCAAGTTTCGTTTGGTTACAGTTCCTGCAGAAAAGAGGCCAAGTTTTGGTCAGTGTCTTTACTCATTAAGATCTCCTTGGAAGCAGCAATTGTATGCATACCTGCTACCTGATGTGTCCCCTTCCTAGATTTGCACATTCCCATCCTCTAACTTAAATATTCTTTCTGTATGAAGTGTTTCAGCAATTGATAGAGCTGAACCTTATTTAAATGGTGCATCTGTTGTGTTTGATTGTGAGCCATAGTTGGGCCTTGAGATAACTAATTTCTTGTATTGTCCCAAATTTATGTGCAGGGTTCCTCCTATGTCATAAGTTTTCTGCATGCCAATAGAAATGCACCAACTTCAGCCCTACTGCTATCAGTGATGTCGGCCCCTGTGGATTGCAAGATTTTCATCTTTTTCAAAAGACAGCATTTACCACCTGAAGATATTAAAATGTTACACATCACACATCAGTGCATTTTATTAGTTGCCGCAGTCTTTACAACACAAGTGCAGTTTCCATAGTTGTCTGCCGATTCAAATGCTACGTCCTACTTGTGATTTATAATTCATTCATTTAGTTGAAAGTTGAAAAACTTTACAGCATTTAATCACTTTCTTTATACCTGTAGGCATTTTGGAATTGGGTGGAAAACTATCCAGATGAGTTTACTGTGCTGTATCAGATACCCCAGCGTGACCTGGCAGGTAAGTAATGCCTAAAAGTGATGCTAGTGTCTTAAATACTAAATGTTTCAACGGAGCAGTTCATGCTGTTGCTAGAAAGTCGATAATGTTGGAGTGTTAAGAGTTGTACTGTTAAAACTTTTTTCTTTGCATATTGTAGTGCTTTTGTTGACATCTGTTTGCAACCTCCTGCTATTCTGTGAATTACACCTCTCACTTGAATTGCAACTTGAATGTACAATACCAATCTGGGTGGTGTAGGGAGATTTCAATTTCAATACCTTTCCCCAATCTGATTTTATGGAAGTGCTTGAAGAATTTACTCTTGTGACACTCTGGGTAAACAAATGGTGAAATAAGATTAACCAAAGGACAAATGCACAATACTTGCTTTGAGCAACTCAAAGAAAGCAGCAGTTGAAAGTTAAAGCTAACCGCCATCACCTCGGGACAGGGCAGGGCAGTGAGTGTGTGGTTTTGCTAGGATCTCCCACATCCTGAGAACACAGATTAAAAAGGAAGAAAATGTTATTGTGGCTAATGATGAAGAAACATCTCGGTGCTTCGCACAGTAGTTTGCATTTGGAAGCCATTAATTGAAGCAGGGTGCAGCTTTATGACAATGTGTTCACAAATGTTTGGCTGAAGATTTGATATTTGATGTGTATTACAGCTTGATAAACAGTTAACTTTATTTACCATCATTTTTATTTTGTTTGCTTTCTTGCAAAAAGTGAGATTCAGGAAAAGAATTGTTGAAGTTAAACTCTATAATTTGCTCACATGTCATTTGTTCACTACATGAAAGGGAAAACAAAAATGCCTGTATCTGGTTCAATAAAATGAAATAGTTTTGTGTCATTGATTACTGCCACAGATGGCAAGTGTATTCAAGGCACTGAATCTGTTCTTATATGCTGTCATCTTGTGTTATGCGTCCAAAAAATACACTTGAGTATTAACTTCGTACTGCAGCCTTTTGTGGTTTCACTACGTTCATAGTATTTACTACTGATGGCCTAAGCAGGTGCTTTCTCTCCGTGGATGTGGAACAGTTGTGGAGTGTCTGTTTCTTTTAAATCAAACGCTCTGCGAGACTTTTCTGCATGCTTGCGTTGATCGATTATAGTTTATTTTTCACTTAATTTAGAATTATTGTTGAATTTGTGGTTGATCCACTTTCTGGAGTATTCAATTTAAAAAAAACTCAAACTATCAAAATATTAGACTCGCTACCAACACAGTTGGTATCACTTGAATGCATTTTTATCCTTTGCGCATCTTTTTCTTTTATTTCTCTCTTACCGTAACATCCCACAAAACCTTCCATGAAAGATTGTTCGGAGAAGCTCTTTGACCTTGTGGATAGCTTCGCTGAAAATGCCAAACGGAAAGCAGCGGTCTGGCCTTTGCAGATAATCCTCCTTATCCTCTCTCCTGATGTTCTGCAGGACATCTCTAAGGAAGTGGTTGAAGAAAGCAAAGTGAACAAGGTAATTTTGGCTAATTTGAAGATGCTGGCACTGATATGCAAGCTGCCATCACATGGATTTTATTTGGTTGCTCTGTCGGTGACGATAGTATGTGTCAGAAAGCTTTTAACCAAAGAAAACATTGTAGCTAAGTAAGATCACATTATTGTTTCGAAACCATTTGTGCGACTTCCATCATCGGATAGTGAGTTACAAGAATTCTGGCTAATTTTCTACTTATAAAGAACTGTAGGCCCTTGCTGTCATGACCACAAATCTGCAGTTGGTCAATTTGAATGTGACTGGGATCCGAGGCTCCCATAATCTAAATTGCCTAAATGAAGCATTACACTTACTGAAGGCCAACACATATCATAAAATTGGTTAGTCATCAGGAAGCCTGTCAAATTGTTTTCCTGGATGTATTAACACTTATTTAGCTTATCCTTTAAGAGCAAGATAATAAATTACATATCTATTCTAGTTAGTTTTGTGCATTGATCACCAGTGAGCAAACTTGCCCATTGAAATGAAAGTGCTGGTGAATTGAAACCAAGACATTTGAGGAAACAATAAATTTTTCTGTGCTTCTGTTTCCGTCATCTTAAATTATATTGTCCACATGGTTAGATATTGTTGCAAAGCATTGGTGGAGCATAATTTCAGCAACACCACAGCATCAGTAGGTGTTGTCCTGTCAGGAAGTATAGATTACATTGGGAGTGATGTATAGTCCTTGTGAGTTTATAGTTTGGGAAGGTTGGTGCAAGAAGGGTGGAGATGCTTTTGGCTTGCTTTTTTTTTGGCTTATAGTTTGTGAGGTTTCTTGAACAGGACAAATTGAAACCCAGGATCAGGGATCCTGTTAGGTTTGTTTTCGGAGACCCTCACGGACTTGATGCAATAACAAGACGCTGACCTGTTTAGAGAAACACAAATCCTTTATTACAAAGCAAGTACAAGCCGTGGAGGATCACCGTACTCGACGCGGCACAGAGTGCAGAGTCTCGTAAGCAATTCTTCCTGAGCAGTGGACAGTCCCCGCTTTTTATACCTTATCGAGTGCATAATACATAAAGCAATTTTACATCTCACAATGCCATGATGCATGAAACAATCACTATGTCGGACAAATTACATGATATAAAAACAATTACTACATCAAAAACATAGAGAGCAGGACGTATTGATCATTCGTGAAGTGACTGCTAACGGCAGGAAGCGATTTCAAGTTGCCCAAGTGACAGAATGGAATTTTAAGCCGCCTAAGTGTCTGGCTTGAACAAAAGTCAGTGTCCTGGCCCCTTTAACAGAAGCAGAAGTTACACACTTGACAGGATTTCAGAAGTCTCTTAGCTTTTACAAACGCTTCCCACCTAATCTTATTTGAAACAGTTTCCACATACCCCTGTGCAGGAAGATTTACCAAGTTTATACCTAATTCTAGTCGGGCAGGAAGTTTTAAGGCAGTGTCTGCATACCTCTGTGTAAGCAAATAAAGAGCATTATATTATAGAGAATATAGTAATCAATGGGATGTTATCCAAATAACATTTCAGTCCAACACACCGAGAAGAAAGAGTGAGATCACAGGAAAATTAAGTTTATTGCTAGGTGACATCTACCAACTTCTGATCTTTAGAGAGGTAGAGACAGACCAAGTATGTAACACCAGAAACATAACCTTTGGCCCACCTCGTCCATGCCGACCAGGTTTCCTAAACTGAACTAGTCCTATTTGCCTACATTTGACTGATCTAAAGTCCTTCTAAAGCTTTCCCATCCATGTACTCTACCACTTCCCTGTCAGCTCATTCCGTATTTGTGCCATGCTCTGTATGGAAAGCATGGCCCCTCATATCCCTTTTGAAATCTTTCCCCTCTCACCCCTTCTCATCTATCTCTGGACTCGTCTACTGTGGGGAAGCGACCTTGGCTATTCATCTTAACTGTTGGTCATGATGTAATAAACCTCTATAATGTCACCCTTCAGCCTTCTGTACTCCAGGGGAAAAAGTCCAAACCTTTCCTTTATAAGTCAAACCTTCCAAACTTTAACATCCTTGTGAAACCTTTTTGCACCCTTTTCAGTTTAATCACATGATTACCATAGCAGGGTGACGAGAATTATGTGCAGAATTCCAAATGTGGCCTTAACAATGTAAAGCTGTAACATGACATCTCAACTTCTGTTCTTAATGATCTGAGTGATGAAGGCAAGTGTGTCAAACTGCTCCCTCACACCCTATCTACCTGTGTTGCCACTTCCAAAGGAACTATGTACCTGCATCCCTAGGTGTCCCTGTTCGACAACATCCTCAAGGGGCTTATCATTGTGTGCAAATCATGCTGCGGTTTGTCTGAGCAAAAACAACACATTGCATTTATCTGCATCAGACTCCAGCTGCCATTCCATTGGCTCAAGATCCCATTGTACACTTGGATAACTTCACTTTCCACTATATCACCAATTTTGGTGTCACCCGCAAACCACGTAATCATGCCTCGTGTATCCTACTTCAAATCATTAAAATAAATGATGAAAATTGGAGCGAACACTGTTGGAGCAGAACTGCTAGTGACAGGCATTTTCTTTAAGAAAAGAGCCCTGCACCACTACACTCTTTCTCCTATCATCCAGCCAATTTTGTATCTAATTAGCTAGCTCTCCCTGGATCCAATTTGATCTCACCTTATTAACCGGTCTGCTATGTGGTACTTATTGAAGGCCTTGCTAAAGTCCATGTAGAAAACACCTACTGAAAGGCCCTCATCTATCACTATGGTCACCTCTTCACAAAGCTCAGTTGTGATTTCTAAGGGAATCCAGAGTTATGGGAAGAACAGGAGAATGGGCTTGTGAATAATCTCAGTTATGGTGAAATGGCAGAGCAGACTCATTGGGCTGAATGGCCTAAATCTGCTCATACGTCTTGTAGGCCTACAGTCTATTTACAATTCAGATCTGCATTTCTGTGAAGATGGTCCTGTGCAGAACTCTGTTGTTTTTGAAATAAAAAGAGGCAAGTAGTGGAAGATGAGTCATCCCAACACGCTTCTTCACGAAACATGCATTTGGAAGGCTGTAGAGTTCTGCCTGTGGGTTGTTTGTACCACAGATGTGGATGAGCACTTGAGGAAAGGGAAGAATAAGTAAGACTGACTGGGAAAATTTATTTCTAGTTTTGACAATGTTGTCTTAAATAACTTGAAGTGCACTTTTTTAAACTTCAAATCGTGCTGTCCAAAAAGAATGATTTGTTTTCCAAAAATGCTGCTCATATTGTATATTTACTGCTTCCGAATTGTGACAGTTCAACTATTATTTATCTTTGTTGCCTCTGTGAATGAAATTGTGTGATTGATTCCTCAATGTGATTTTTCACTGTTGTCCTCTTTAACAGTTGAAAATGAGGACAAACCTGTTATTTTTTTTGAAATTTTCATTCAAGTTCAGTCATCTCAAATGAGAAATCAAGTTGTAATCTGCCATTCAGATTAGCTATTTCAGATTAGACAGTTATTAGCTACGCTTAGTTTAAAAATTCAAATGACAAGGAGTGCAAATCCAGGGTGACTCACCCTCTGTCATCCTGAGGATTTGAGGATCCTTACTTTATCACTCCATCATTTAGAAATTCAAAAAAAAGTGCATGTTGCAATGACTCTGCTTCACATTTTAAAATGTATCTTCAACAAGAAAGGGCATTTTGTTATTATAACTGTTAACAGAATGACTAAACATCTAGAGAGTAGCAGTATGCTGAATCATTGGTGGCAGTTTCTTACATAACCATGACACACATGTATTCTGGATTGTACGATCTTTGGTTCATGTGAAACCGCTTCAGCTCGGGAGTAGTCATCTGTGTTATTCCAACAAATCTTGGATTCTGAATTTTCTCTAAGCCAGCAGTCCTGAACCTGTAAGGAAATGGGTTTTGGTATCTCATGAGAGAGAGTTTGAATTTTAAAAGCAGAAGTAATGTTAAAATCATGACAACATTTTTTTAAAACATAGCTTTTGATGGAGTGTTTGAGGCTGAAGCTTTTTTGTTGATTTTCTAACGGAAAAACTACAATTGGCATGATTGTTCCCACTATGCATCCCTCAAATGTAATGCAATATCTGGAGCAATTCAGGAAAAAGAAACAACAGTCTTGTTCCTTTCCCTTCTATCCCAGTTCAAATGTGTATCTCGTTTTCTTCTTTGGAGAACTTGGTGGCCTAGTTTACCCTGCTGATCTTGGGTTCAGAGCCAAATGACACACATACTGACTTTGTTCACAAGTTGGCTTCAGTTTTTAGCCTTTTTGTTTTGTTGCAACTTTTATTTACTTTTTGTAATGCAGTTTAATTTTCCAGTGGATCTGATTCAAGGCTAAAGAAGGATGTGTTTGTAAATTGTTCAAAGTCACCCTTATTGATTGTCTCACTCCTTCCTCTTGATGATCTTTGCACAGAAGTTATTCTTGGATAACTTGAAGAAAGCTCTGGCTGGTCATAGTGGTAGTCGGCAGCTAACGGAGAGTGCTGCTATAGCTTGTGTTAAACTTTGCAAGGCATCTACGTACATCAGCTGGGAGGACAACTCTGTCATCTGCTTTCAGGTTCAGTCCATGGTTGTAGATCTAAAGGTATGGATTTTCTGCTCTGTCTTAATTTGTTGAATAATCACCAGTAGATGAATTGAGGATCAGATGGTAATAAGCATGGGATCCAATGTCTGTAAGTTATTGAGACAGACAACTGTTTCTTAAATAAGACTGTACCAAGACTAGACAGCATAGCTTATTTCTGCATGTGTGTGCTGCACCATTGAAATGAACGGTGAGGGTTCTTGCTCACAAGTTGCTGGCATTTATTTGGGCAATTTTAAAATTTCAACTAAGATTCATGTTCTTTTTAACAATCCTAAGTAACTAGGTAGAAATAAACATCAACAATTGTGAATGAGCGATAGTAGGAACTGCAGGTGCTGCAGAATCTGAAATAACAAGGTACAGAGCTGGATGAACACAGCAGGCCAAGCAGCATCAGAGGAGCAGGAAGGCTGACATTTCGGACCTAGACCCACCATTGTCTGAACAAGGGCCTAGGCCCGAAACGTCAGCCTTCCTGATCCTCTGATGCTGCTTGGCCTGCTGTGTTCATTCAGCTTTATACCTTGTTATCCCAACAAGTGTAAATGTCAGGTTATCCCTCATTCTTGATTAGAGATTGGTACACTGTGCAAGTGAATTGCAGAGGAAGAGAGGGAAACAACTTGGATTTTGGCTTGGCTCACCAATTCTCCATAGTTGGCATGAGTTCAAGTCTAGCAAAACACTTTTTTTTGAAGACAGTTGTTACTTCTTTGCTTCCTTCATTAAGCCAAGTATTCTGACGTGAAAAGCAGATATGAGGAGGTATTACAGGAGGAGTTTAATGAGTTTTGTCACCTCTGTTCACACAAGTGATATCACAGTGCATTTTGTCTTGTTCAGCACGGAATTAAAGTACACCTTACATGTTGAAAGTTGAGCTGTTCTAACATACAGTGCATTGTTGATCTTCTGTAGTTTGCCACGTTTGCCAGAAAGTTACTGATGAGTTCAGAGTCTGAGGCCTTTACAATGATATACGCTTAGATCAAACACATCTTCCTAATTCCTGTGTTCCCCCGCCCAGCCCAAATGCACCCCATCCAAACTATATTTGAAGACCGTGTGAGAAACCTATCCAACAAATTTCCGTGTTGCCAACATGTCCTCACATAAGGCTAGAAAAAAAGCTTACATTTCACAAGATACTTGCTGCAGACTGCTTTTAAAAGAGTATTTAATTTGGAAAAAAGACACAGTATCTACCATTCTCCAGGAGGTGGACAAGCGGTCTGTTTCTCAAATTCTTTAAACAAATCAAAAACAAACCCCCCTGTGTCTAGTTTTAATCGGGAAGGCACCTAACATCTATTTATGACTTCCTGGATTTTCTTACATGGCATGTCGTCTTCTTTCTGTTACCCCTTCTGCTCCTGCTCCTGCCCCAGCCCAAAGAATTCACCTTACCCCTCTTGATGTATCTCATTTCTCTTTGGCAGTTATCCTTTTTAATTGCTTGTTTAATAGTGAGGTAAAGGCATAAGAGCATGATTTATCATTTTCAAGTTATTGACAAAATGGACGTCTTAAATTAGTTCAACGAGTAGAATGCTGAAGACGTCATTATCTGCTTGCTCTCGTTCTGAAATGATGTGCGACAGTCACTTGTTTAATGATACATTGCCATTATTTTAGACAAGACTGACCTAAGTGGTTATGTCATACAAGGCAACTGATGGGCAAGTCTAACGTTGGGGATACAGACATTGAAATACATTGAAACTTTGACCAGGTTAAAGCCAAGACTACATAACTGACTTAAATTCCCAAAGTGTAGGAAAGTCCACATTTGAAGTTCACACAATGCACAATGTTTGAAGAATAGGGTAGGACAGAATTGAGAGAATGCAGCTGCAATATTGCCTTTCTCCTTTAATTTTTCTCTTTAACTGGGAACTTAAAAACTGATCCAAAAAAACAACTTGCATGAACTTCTCCTGATCATTGCATTAGATTGTTGCATCTGTAGTTCTTTGTTTCGGTAATTGCTTTGGTCTGTTGTTACTTCACAGGCCCTGTTGTTTAATCCTAGCAAGCCTTTCTCCAGAGGTGCTGGCAGCCAAAGTGCAGATGTGGACCTCATGATAGACTGTTTTGTTTCCTGTTTTCGTATCAACCCTCATAATAATAATCATTTCAAGGTATCTAACTAAATGCTCATTCTGCTTTGGAAAAGTTCCATTCAAATTACTTGATGTGTGAGGGGATCGTGTTTTAGAATATGTTATGAGAGTTCAAACTAGTTATTATAACACTGACATGAGTGTGAAGACTTCCTGGAAAAAAGATATCTTTGTTGCTGGTGCAAATGAAGTGTATTAAAATAACGATGGTTCGAACTTTTATATCCGTTACTGCTCTGATGGATGTTGATTCTCCGGCTCAAGTTCTAGCATTGAACCAAGGGTGATGTAACTGATGGGAATTGGAATCTTAACTGCCCTACATTTTTGACCTAAAAGAAATATAAAGGGTGAACAGTGCTGAGGACACAATGTGAAAAATAATCTTGTTTTATTTAAATGTCTGATTTAAAAAGTCATTTTTAAACTACTCTGGAGGAGATTGCTGTTAGCCATGCTACATTTTATTATTGTGCTACAGCAAGGTGGTTTTTCATGATTTTATTTCACAAGTGGCACTTCAGATAATACTAAGAGCCAATAAAGAAGTATTCACATCCCAAATAGACCAGATTTGCTGGCTTTGTGGGAGGCTACTTTGTGAATTCTTGAACATTTTACGGCAATCTGGCATAGGCACAGTTTTGATTTAGATTTCACTTTCATACTGATGTCAAGTTCTATGTCTTGTGACAGGTCTGTTTGGCTTCTTCCTCTCCTCCAACCTTTCACTATGTGTTGGTTAATTCACTGCACAGAATTATTACTAATGTAAGTATTCCGTAATGTGGAACTGTGATCTTTTCAGTTGCATAATTGGATTTGAATGGTTGCTGTTGATGTAATTCACAAGCTTCTAAATACTACTTTGTGGTGAAGGTATGATGTGAATTATATTAATTGTGCCTTTTATAAACACGTCATCGATTTTCAGTTGGTTTAAATTTGTATATGTTGTGAAGATTTCTGGCGTTGCACTTTGAATTAGATACCTTGTTAAATGGGAAGGTTGGGGGCAACTCTGTCAGCACACCATCATTTTAACTGGCACACAATAAAAGGCCTTCCATCTCTTTTCACTTGGAAATTAATAATAATATTGGGGCACCCTCCAAGCTCCTGAGTAATCTGCTTGTCCTTTGTCTAATCTTGGCGGTTTTGTGTTTGGGACCAATTTTGTCAGAAAAGAGCTAGAGTACTGACAGTTTAAAATCAAAGGTCAAATGATTAATGCACAGCAGATGAGCAAGCAACGATAAAGAGGAAAGAAAGGTTCACATCTTTACAAACTCATGAAGGCTGATCTTAGGTCTAAGGCTTAGGTATCCTTAACTGTTGCTCAGTAGCAGTCAGTTTACCCAGCACAGAATCTCAGTTTGAGAGTTCTATGTACCCAGGTTCTCCATTCATCCTTTAGGGGAGTTCTGTTGAGATTCTTAAATAGTCCAAAGGTTAACAAGCATCTCTGGTCCAAATCGATTGGAAATTAGATTCAGAGGTTGCCAAGGAAATATTCGCTGTCCTTAAAAAGGTGAACAAACAATGTCTTCATGTGGAAGCAGCTTTGAAAGATTCATTTATTGTTTCTCAGGCCATGATCATAATTTCAATAATTTAACTATCCTTCTAAGGTTTTCCTTGACCGTAGCAATCTTTTAAACAAAAGTGTAAATATTTGACAAAATCTGGCTGTTATTATTTTTGCAAAAATTGATCAATGAACTTGCGTATTTTCACCTGTTTACAGCACCATTGAACATTAATTAAAAATTGCAGATTTAAACATTGGTTTCAGTTTTCAACACACTTTGTTATATTTCCATTACTTCATTAAAATTAGATGAACTTCAAATCAGCGGCAATAGACCAATATATGAATTGAAAATGATACTGGTGACAAACGGAGAACATTTGAGCTTCTCAGACATAGCAGAGCTATGTTCTGGGTGAAGAGTGCTTCAGATGGTGCTCTTTTCCAGCAGATGTTGGGGAGGAAGTAGAGAAAATGAGGGTTTCATGAAAGTCTGGTTATGGAAGCTGGAAATGTGGAATCAAAACAAAACACTGAACATGCTCAGCAGCTAAGGCAGCGTCTGTAAAAAGGCAGTGTTAAAATTTCAGGCTGAAGATCCTGTGTCAGGATAGTTAAAGATTGTTACATAATTAATTAGCACCAATGCACTTGGGCAGATAGTTTGCTCAAGATTGCCACATTCTCCTTGGAGAGAGGTGTATGAGTTCCAGTATAGTGATTATACTGCGTGAGGGGATTTGATTAGAAATGAGAGATTGCTGAAGAAAGCTAATTGACCTGTGACACACGTGCACCTCCTAGTGGTTGACAGTGGCATTGATTATGACTTGACACAAAGCAGACTTAAATAGAGAGAAGAAAATCTGTAGCAGTAAAATAAATCAGAAAAAGAGGCCTGGGGAAAGTGAATTTTCTTTTCTTCAACAGGAGGGTTAGATACAAAAATGCTTGCATTTGAATGTTGAATCCTGTAAATGATCAAGTATGAATTGTGGAAGTCAATGTGTCCAGCAAACAAACAATATGGACATAAATATTTTCTTTAAACTACATAAACCAGTGCAAGCCTGTAGTGTAGGTCATCCAGCAATATTTTTGACTCCACAATCAGTAAGATTTTGCTTTTGCCTGAAACATTGACTTGACAATTAAACATCCGGTGACTGAGATTGTCATGAGCTATAATTTTTTAAAATAGCATTATAGTTTTCACAGATGTCTGAACTAAACACAAGACTGAAGATATCTTGAACTCATGGCAGTTTTTCAATGATGGCTTATTTGATTTGCTGTGCTGCCTTTCTGGTTCTCCTATGGCTTCTGAATTCGGGTAATTTAAGCCTGGGAGCACTTTCCATCTATCAGCACTGCTTGAATACAGCTTGATTACTTCCTGATGCTGAATAAACAAATAGTCAATCCACATTTCCTGTACTGATTTCCTCCTACACACACACACACAGACACACACACACACACACAGACACACACACACACACACACACACACACACACACACACACACACGCGCGCGCACACACACGCAATCTACGTCTGCCTAAGAGAAAATTAGTCCCTGGTCTTGCATTAATGCATTTGAACGGGAAAGGCCTAGTCTTATCTATTTGTATTGCTTTGCAAATCACTGTAATATGACAGTGAACTTGAAGTATAAAGAAAGCAACTGCACCCTTTTGATTAATGAGAAACTGCTGAGGAAATGATTGTTGCACATTAGTGGCGTTCAATTATGTTATCCCCTTCAGATGAAAGGATTTAAAATGGTAGTTTCTTCGTGAAAATGCAGCTATCACAATCAATCTTGGAAGCAAATTGGGACACATTTTGGTCAGTGACTTCCATTCAACTTGTGGGATCTGTTGAAAAAGCAGAGGCCTAAGGCTAATGTTCTTTGAACATACGATAGTTATTAACAGCATTGCTAAATGCTACCAAGTTAGTTGGAATACTGGCCTTTGATTTCGAGGAACTAAACTTGAATTAATCCTGAACTCATGCTGATTTTGTAAGTAGCTATGTAATATTCTGATTGCAGTTCTTTGTAGGGGCAGGTTCACAGCACAATTGACACTGAGAATTCAGTGAAGAACGTGTGGATTGGGGGGGTGGGTGGATGAAATGGTCTTGCACATGTAACAAAGACCTGCAGGGCAACAATAGCATTCAAGGTTGTACAGGTGCAAAGACCCTTGTCTGCCCTTTTTTTTAAAGGAATGGTACATGAACACTTTGAATCGTGAAGATTTTAGTAGGAATAAATGTGAGGTCGTCATTTAAACGCTATGTGATAAATTGTGTCTCATTTTGTTATCTTGTTTCCTTGCTCCTCACCACCTACACCCTCCAAAACCTACCTCCATTCATTTACATTTTCAGTCTGCAGTGGATTGGTGGCCTAAGATCGATGCTGTGTACTGTTACTCAGGCGAACTTAGAGGCATGTTAGCGGAAACTTTGAATCGGGTGATGCAGAGCTGCAGCACGCACGCTCCCTTGCGTATGACATCGGTATGCCCGTTTACCAGTTTTTTTTGTATTGTTTGAATGTTTCCATCATACCATTTCTGTAGTTTTTCCATAACTGTTTGTCTGGGAGATGTAGTTTGTAGCACAATTTTATTTTGAACCATGCATCCCAAATAAAAATAAACCTGCGAATTTGCAACTGTTACAATATATCGGAGTCTAAATATTTAAAAATTCAGTGGGATACAAGTTGTCAATGGATTTTACTCTGAGCCTGGGGAGTAATTTTTGTTGATCAATTCTTCTCAGTGTAGTCAAGGTAAAGTTCTCGATTTGGTTAAGCATTATATTTTTGCTGCAGTTGAATGTACAAATTTGTGGATATTTTCCATCCACCTGGGTTTGGAAAGGAGTAGTTCCTTTTTTGAGAGAAGAGGAAGGAACATTTTTGGTTCAGGTTTTGCAGGGTACTGTTAAGTATTGGATAGAAGAGTACAAATACTTGTCATGTACTAGGACAGTTAGTTTTTAGTATGGTAACTCATGAATAAAAAAAAAATCTGAAACCAAATTAAGGAGAAAATTTAAACGTTTTGAGTAGACGAGCGCAAACTTGACAAGATGAAATGAAATATTTTGTATGAACTAATAGATTTACATATTAGTCAAGAGTTGCGCATTTTGAAACCATGTGCACAGTAGTGATTGTTTCATAGCATAACCTTTAACACAAGCTGGAAATCCAAGATGTTTTACTGGAAGTTGGGCAAGGCTTTTTGTCCTTGTAGATACATTTTTTTTTGCCTCCCTGAGAGGAAACTATGCATAATATAATTCATTAAGTACCGTTGCCCTCTTAAATAGTACTTTATAGTCTTAATTCTAAAGTTATTCTTTCTGTCCACATCCTTCCCATCTGAGATGTCAGGTGCCTAAATCCCAGATGTCCTCGACAACAGTTGCAAACGCAGCTGTTGTGCAAGCAAATAGTAACAACTCATGACAAGTGCCTGCGCTCAGCTGTACATGACATGGATAAAATTCTGTTGCTTCTTGTGGCTGATAACCTTGGCTAGATGAGTAAGGTGACAGGTGAAGCTATAAGCCTTATAGCTTTTGATTTCACAGCTGAGGAGCAAGATGCTTTGATCAGACCACTGCTTGCTGAACCAGTGGGAACATAATGGAAGTCATGTCATTAAGTAATTATTACTTATTTTTACCCTGAAGTTCTTTTATTTATCTTTTTGCTAGTATCCATTGTTCTTATTCTTGGCCTAATCTTCTAGCTAAGGAATTAGGTTATGTGATAACCAAAAATAAACAGTTGGAGTATCAGCTTTTCACCTTATGCTGCAGGAGCTATAGTACAGATGTTTGATGTTTACTATTTTTCACATTGGATACTTGCTGTGTATGTGTTTGTTTTATACTGTAGTCTGTTTTGCACATTGGTGTTGAATTGACACTACACAACCGGATGGACCAGGTAAATTTTTGTACTTGTCTATCACTGGTATTTTAGATTTCTAATGATTGAAGTGCTAAATTCAGCACTAGGGGATGATGCTTTGTAGATTATATAGAGAAAAGGTGATTTATTTTCTTAAGTGGATGTAAAGGAGTATTGCAGGTTGGGACCCAAAACTAAATTTATGTAGCTTTGCCTTTTGAACCTTAAGTTTGCTGTTTTGTTGATTAACTTGGACCCTAATATTACTTAATTTCTGTTGTACATAGCATTTGATGAGTATTGTGGTTGCATAGCTTTTCCCAAGACTCTAAAAGCTGAGTATATTCCATATTGGTGAATTGGAGTGTATTTACCAAAACTACTAATAGCTTATTGGGAGGGGGTGGGGGAAGTATTGCAGTTGTAAAACATGTTGCAAAGCCTTTCATTCCATAACTCATTTGTTAATGTATATTTAGTCTCACATGTTTGGATAGGTAGCAGCTGTTTAACATGGCTACTCTGACATTGATTGGTGGTGCTTTGTCTTCTGCTTTATTTTCTGTGCTTATTGGCTGCTGTCGCTCACATGATCAGATGCCAACCAGTCACTGTTTTGCATGGCAGTGGGCTTCTGTTGCTGTAAGTATGATTTGTAGTAACTATCACAGAAAAGCAATTAGACCAATGCCTTTTCTGTGCTTAGTTACATTAGTAAACACAACATAATCCATCTAGGTCTGACTATGTAGCATGCATTCACCTTCTCAAATAAGATCTTAACTATTTGGAAAAAAAGGTCTGATTAAATTTTAAACAGCACCTTTTCTGCCATGCATTTACTGATGTTTCACATGTTCGTTGTTTTATAATTGCCTTTTGGATCTATGTACTGGTTTTGATGTGCATAAATGTATGTATTTACAGGTTAATCTTGTTAACACATGAATCACATATTAGTGCATTCAAAGCCAGAGCACAGTTTTGATTTGTATAATTGGGTGAGTTGTGAGAAATAGATTTCTGATGCTCATGATTTCACTTTTTGAAAATAATTTATTTCAGAGCCTTACATTCAAGGAAAAAATGACCAATCTTAAATTTAAAGAAAAACCAACAGACTCAGAAACTCGAAGTTATAAACTTTTGTTGTTGGCCATTGTGAAATTAATTCATGGAGACCCAAAGCTTATGTTACATGTAAGTATTGGTGTTGGGCACGAAACTCAAAACTTGGATGGAATATTCATGTGACAAACTGCTGTTGTCTGTTTGTGATTAACTCGCAAGATTTTTAAAAAGTAGGAGTTAACACACATTGTGGATTTATTCCTAGGGTGATGGTTTGTACTGTAATTTTATTTTTTGTTGCTAATGTATCACTTTTGTTACTCAAAACTCATAAGCCTAACTTGGACCATCCAATAGAGCACTGTTTTTAATTGGTAGGTTCCAAAAATTATTTAATCAATGATGAATAGAATTCTAAACAGTTAGATTGGTGTGGATGTTTCAAAACATGAAAGCTCTGATGTTAACAAGCCAACAGATGATTAATAGTTCCTGTTGAGTTACTGCTGTCTTCCATGTAAAGATATTTGACAATTTTATGCATCAGTGCAAACCTGTCTTGATGTTATTGGAAGGATGAACTCTTGCTGAGACTGTAATCGATTCCCTAATTGATGATGATCAGAATTCAAAAGCACTAGACTAGGGGCTCTTAAATTAAGGTATCAAAGTTATTTCTCCATAGTCCAGTCAATGCTGCTGCCAGGTAATATGCTGTTCCATTGAATTTAGCAAAAATGTAATCTTATAACTGTGTAGTTGAGCTAATGATATGCAAGGCTGTTTGTGAGATTCCAATCCAATTTCATTCACCTGTACAAACAAAATAAGGAATATTGCTATTAGAAATACTTAGCATCAGTAGCCACTCAACTCATTCTGCCTGAATGTGAAATTGGAAATTATATTAATAGTTAAGAATTTGAAATGCTGAGCTCTGCAGCACGTTAAAACTGATGAAGCTGAAAACAGCTGTTATGTCATTTGGGATCATGTATCTCACTGGAATGTACTGCAAAAGTGCCTAAGATTGCCCTGTTCTTTACAGACAGATTATTTCCATACACTGTGCCTGTTTCAACTCAACAAAGTCAATGACAGCCTTTCTCTGGTTCATTACTCAAGGTAATGCCTTGACCAGTTCGTCAACATGTCCGGTTTAAAATATAAGAAATCTTGGCAGCTAACTGTCAGTCATCATCAACTGGTGTATTCTTCATGACAACTCCTTTACCAATCAGTTCTCTTAGCAACCAGTCAGAACTATCCCTTTTGTACAGTATTAGTGTCTTTTTGCCTTAACTTTGTTTCTTGTGAATTGTCTTGATAAAGACAAGCTGAAAAGCTGAAACAAAATGCCTTTCTGTAAGGCAGTACTCAAGCTTGTAACACCTCAAATTTATCAGCTCCTTACTGTTGTGGAATGGACTCTCTCTGCAAAAAAAAGGTCCTTGGCCTTTGTTACAAGAGGATCTGAGTAGAGGAGCCATTTATATTTGTCTGCAGGTTTGGTGAGATTGCACTTATACTGTGTACAGTTGTTCAGTTTTCCTAAGAAAGGAGATACTTGCCATAGATGGATTGCAATAAAGGCCAGACTATACTGATTGCTGGGATAATGGGATCTTCCTATGGGGAAAGATTCTCGAGAAGGGGCCTTTATTTTTGAGCATTTAGTGAAAGGTGCAGCGACCTCGGTTGAAGCATGCAAATCTATTATCAGGCTAATCAAGGTAGATGCAGGAAGGATGTTAGGGTCTAGGCCCGAAACGTCAGCTTTTGTGCTCCTGAGATGTTGCTTGGCCTGCTGTGTTCATCCAGCCCCACACTTTGTTTTCGAGGATGCTACCCCTGCTTGGTGAGTCTAGAACCAGGGACAAAGTCTCAGAAAACCAGTTTGAGTGATTTCTTCACTCTGAGTGTGGTCAATATTTGGAATTCTGTCCCCAAAGATGGTCAGTTATTGAGTATGTTACAATTAGAGATTGGTAAATTTCTAGATATTTAATGGTATCAACTGATGAAGATAGTGTTGTGTGAAGACTAACTTGAATGGAGCTTGAGGAAGTTTAATTTTGTGGCTCCTTATGACTTCACCACAGCAAGCTTTTTAAGCTGAACTGATTTACAATTTCTTTTATGCTGCTCTTGATGAATGATATCTATCTCATTACTAAAGTGCCTCTATGCATGCAAGTGAACATGCCTTAATGTCTCAACAATTTTAACGGCCCATCTGGTTGAGAAGATATAAGTTTATCAGTATAAGTTGTGGGAAAAGTATGTTATTAGTTTGATCCAATTTGAACATTACAGACTAAGTCAGCTGAGAAATTGAGCGTACATGTTGCTGAAATATTCAGTGTGATAAGAGGATTCTGGGAACAGTGACAGTTTTACTACCAATCACGATAGCAGCTATGTTTTTCAGTCCAGTATTTATGAAACTAGACTTTAACAATCCATGGAAGGACAGCTGAACAAATTTTTATTCATGTTGGGAATGGTTATTTAGTTTAGATTATGAATGGAAATTGATTGGAGTTTCGTATGTCATGGCACCACAACTTTATCAATATGCCAGGTGACACAAGCTGACAGACATCTAAGATTTAACAGCAGCAATAAAGGGAAAGCTAAATTTACATTAAATATTAACTAAATGTGTTTTGTGATCTATAACTATTAATATTGCAATGTTTGTTAACAATGTACAACTTGCAACTTAAATCCTTCGTAACTTTAAAGTGCTAAAGCAGAAGACTACACTATTTTGTGAACAAGTTTTTATGATATTATAAATTCTTGATACAAAAGTTTCAAAGAAAAAATATTTCATGGCCTTACTCTTAGGAGAATTAAATTTTATCTTCAAAAGGGAAAGAGGAGGCAGTGCGTAATGCGGTGGCAGTGTCACTGGATTAGCAATTCAGAATCTTGGGCCACTGTTCTGGTGGTATGGATTTGAACCCATATCCATATAGTTGGCCTGTGTGTGACTTTGGACCCATTGCAATGTGGCTGAAACTGCCCTCTGGGCAACTAGAGATGGTAAATAAACACTGGTCAGCCCATATCCCATGAATGAATGTGAAGAAAATATGGGAATTCTCATGTTTCAAACTGGAATTTTTATTCTCCCCCGCCCCTGCCCCCGCCCTCCTTTTCTGCTTTCCAAAATGCTATCCCCTTCGACACAGAATCCAGGGAAACTTGGGCATGAAATTCAGAGCAGCACTGCTGAGTTGATAACTGGTCTGGTTCAACTGGTTCCTCAGATGAGCATGCCTGAGATAGCACAGGAAGCCATGGAGGTAAGGACATTTATTTAAACATTTATCATTGAAGTTCTCTTTTGAAAGATGTGTATATATTTTGCATCTGTTCATGTTTGAGTTTCTCTCCTCTTATGTGGTGGCTTTTTTTTAAACAAGTTCCTGGTGAGCATCAAAAATGCCATTGACTTTACAAATGTCATTAGATCCACGACACATTTTGATTATTTCATGTATTCCTTCATGTTTTATAGGTACCTTTTTTAACCATAGCTTTTAAAACAAAACACAAAATTGATCCAAACTGACCAAAACATGCTCAGGTGTCTTTACTTGAGGTTAACCTTACTGGTAACCTAAAGCTTGAACCTAAAATGTTGATGGTTAAATTTGTTCTGTAATGAAATGGAAACATGAGTGCATAGACCACTGAGAGACTCAAAAATTTGATTTAAAAACTCCAGCCAGTGTTCAGGCAAGCTTGAATTTATATTATGAATGTTCCTTGTATTCCTATTTTCAGGCCTTGTTGGTTCTTCACCAACCAGAAAATATAGAGTTATGGAATCCAGATGCACCAATAGAAACCTTCTGGGATATAAGGTGAGGGCTGTGGGCATATTCTGTTAGCTTCAGAACTTACATTATAAATGTGCTACTCTTGTACCCATTCTACATTATTGTATTTGGAACTTGGAAGGATTCAGACTTTGGGTGTAAAATAAATGCATTTCAAAACACACCTGGTAATAATATTGAAACATCATCGATATAATTCATAGCATAAGTATCTAGCATAACTAGCTCTGAGAACATCCTCTAAACCCTTGATCCCTACCACCAAGATGGGCAAGCGCAGCAGATGTAAGTGAAAAACACCACCTGCAAGATCCCATCAAAGCCACTCACTACCCTGACTTGAAACTACATCACTTAATTGTAACTTGGTCAAAATTCTGGACCTTGATTGCCACTAGCACTGGCAGTGTCCCAATCCCAAGGACTGCAGCATTTCATGAAAATCTCCACAGTAATTGGAGATGAGCAATAAGAGCTGATGATTTCAACTTTGCATAAATATTCTTTGCAATTAAAAATGACTCCATTTAATTGTTTAATCTGAACTCCTTTTATCAATTGTCCTGCTCTTCCAGTCTTGTTTCGATCTTTGTATGGAATGATGGACATCTTATTTTCACATTTGACTGTACCTGTACATGAGCTTGAGAAGAGATTGTAGGTACGGTGCTATGAGGAAGAGGTTTCCAGGATTTTGACCTGTCAGCAGGAAAGAAATGATAATGTAGTTCTAAGTCTGGATGGTGTGTGACTTGGGAAAATTTATACATGGCAGTGTTTCAATGTGTCTGCTGTCCTTATTCTCCTAGATGGTGATGTTGTGGCTTTGGCAGATGTTGACTGAGGAGCCTTTGTGAATTGTTGCCCTGCATCTTGTGGTTAATACACATTGCTGTCACTGTGTTGGTGGTGAAGGGAATGAATATTGAATTAGGTAGATAGGGTGCCAGCCTAGTGGATTGCTTTGTCGTGGCTGTTGTCAGATGACTTGTGTTGTCAGAGACGCTTCTATCCAGGCAAGTGGGAGGGTATTTGCTCATAATCCTGACTTTTGCCTTAAAGATGGTGTATAGGTAGGTGGTGAACTAGTAGCTGCAGGAGGATGTAGTGAGGAGAGGTTGGCCTTGGGATATTAGTGCTGGACTGTTAATCTAGAGACCTAATGTTGCGTCTTCAAATCCCATCATGGCACATGGTGAAATTTGAATTCAGTTTAAGTAAAAAAGCTATCTGCAAATGAGAGCCAATTGATGACAATGGATCCAATCCCGATTGTTGGAAAAACCCCTTTACTAATGTCCTTTAGGGAAGGAAATCTGCCATCCTCAGCTGGTCTGGCCTACGTGTGATCCAGACCCACAGCAATGTGCTTGACTCATAATTTTTTGTGGGCAATTGAGGATGGGCAATAAATGCTCACCTAGCCAGTGACTCCCAGATCCCATCGGTAAACAAAAACAAATTTTGACCATACAATGAGTGAGATCGTGGTTGGTCTAGAACACATCTTATGGCTGGAATGTTGTTGGGGTCCGTAGCCTTTACAATGTCCAGTGCATTTAGCTGTTTCTTGCTATCACTTTGGTGACTTGGATTCACTGAACTCCATTGGGCAAAACCTCAGGAAGAGGCTCAAGGATCATCCACTTAGCACTTGTGGCTGAGAATGAATGCAAATATTGCATCTGAGGATTTCTCTTGTCCCACTGCTCCTTCGGCCGCAACATAAAAGACTGACTTTTTCAGGTATCATGACCAGTTAAATACTTTTGCCTATATCCAGGGTTTAAACAAAATGATCTAGGAACCTGTTTTTTCAAGAAATATGATGATGAATTTATTATCAAAACAAAGCTGAATTAAAATGCAGTTTGTTAAAATAGTGAAACAGAAGTGAAAATGCTTAGCAACCAAAATATAAACAAAATGTATAAGTACATGCTCGTCAGGAAAAGAAACTGATTTCTCTGCAAAGATTGATTTTTCTCAATTTTTAAAAAAGACGATCAATGGGTAATTGTCATAGATGAAAATGTATGCTGTTTTGGCATGTGTTCAAGTCACTAGTCATGCATGTTGTTTGAGTTTTGCAGACACACCTTGCTCAGGAAATGCAGTCTTGAGATTGTTCAAGTTTGCTTCCTTTTTCAAGGAACAAACAGGAGTTACGGCGCTGGGTAGGGTGCTGAGTTCGAGGACACACAGTTGGTAGGAGAAGAGGGCAGGAGGTGGGCAAGGGGTGTTGTGTCTGATGGCAGGGGATAGGTGTCAGTTTGGCTTGGCTGGTGTGGGCGTAGGGGTCAGGCTCTGTCTGAGAATGTGAGGGGTCGTTGGGAGGTGCAGGTGGGGACTGTTTGTGGCAAGTTGGGGTACAATTTAATAGTTACCCAGGAGTTAAATTAGCTTTTCAATAGTTTAACTTTTCCTGATAACTAACACTTTATCTAACTGCAGAATTGTCTGAAATCTCCAAATAAAATGGATACTTCCAGAGGTGTCCAATGTAGGGGATTTATCCAGCAGAGTCTTCAGTTCATAGAATAGAATCCCTTGCAGTGTGCAAGTAGGACATTCAGCCCATTGAATCCACACCGATCTTCCAAAGAGCATTCCACCTAGAACCTGGATCTCTGGCGCTGTGAGGGAGCAGTGCTAACCTCTGAGCTACTGTGCTGCCAGTTTCCTGGATAATTTGCTCAGAGGCTACAGATCAAGGATTCTGCAAGGTCCATCGGCAAATCTCCAATCTACAGCACAGAAAGTTATCTGGCCATAATTTCGCATGTCCACAGTGAACTTTAAATGACATCTTTATAAGAAACTATACCGATATGTCCACAAAACTTGAATAAGTTCCTTTTTTTCCAAACTCCTCCAAGCAATATTAAAAATAGCGTCTTCATTACAGCTGCCTTTTGCATTGATATGCTGTGATTTCCCCCTAAATGAGCATGGGGCTATTTATTGAATCTGCACATTCTGTTCGTTGTTTAATTGTCTATCACCATCCATGACAGATGTGACAGGACTGTGGAACTTTGCTCTGATCCATTGGTTGTAGGATTGCTTTGCTTTGTCAAATGTACACTCTTCGATTTTTTTTGGTATCCGAGCTGTCAACGGCCTAAGTGATTGGTCTTTGGAGTTTTTAAACATGTATGCTGCTCTGTCAGTAGGGAGAGCTTCAGAATATCTTTACAACGTTTTCTGTCCTACCCTGGAATTCTGACCATATCAGTTGAGAAATTGGGACCGAGTGGGAAGTACGTTTTTGGCCATTTGGGCACAGTGTCCAATGCGTATAAATTGTTTGAGAGCTGGCATCAATGGCATAGAGCCATATGGCTCAGAAGTGGAAGCTTCGATCCAATCAGTCTATGCCAAACATAATCCCAAACTAAACAAGTTCTACCTGCCTGCTCCTGGCCCATATCCTTCCAAGCCCTTTCTATTCAGGTGCTCATCCAAATGTCTTTTAAACATTGTAATTGTACCCACATCCACCAATTCCTCAGGAATTTCATTCTGCAAATGATCCGCACTCTGTTTTTTAACAAAAAATTGCCCCTCATGTCTTTTTTAAATCTCTGTCCTCTCATTTTAACAATGTGCCTCCTAGTCTTCAAATCGCCCAAGCTAGGGAAGGGACAGCTACTGTTAACTCAGTCAATACCCCTCGTGTTTTTATATAAACTTGTATCGGGTCACCTCTCAACTTCCTATGCACCAATGGACAAGGTGCCAGCCTTTCCCTACAACTCAGACTTTGCATACCCGGCAACATCCTGGTAAATCTCTTCTGAACAGTCTCCAGATTAATAATATCCTTCCAAGAACTGGGCAACCAGAACTAGACACATTATTCGAGAATAGGCCTCACCAATGTTCAGAACAAGCTCAACATGACTTGTCACCTTGTGTACTCAAAGGACTGAGCACTGAAGGTAAGCATGCTAAATGCCCTTTTAACAACCTGACTATATCTGACACAAATGTCAATGAACTACGTACATGAACCCCTAGTGTTAGTTTGACAGTTTTCCAACACCGATGTCAAGACCTTCAGGTAACTGTCATGTTCCTCCTCTTTCCACCTGCACTGACACCATCCCCCCACCCCCGCCCCACCGACTGCCTGTCATCCACTTGGATGCGGCCCTACCACTATCAAGGAGCTCCTGAATCCATAGATCAAGAAGTCATTAGAGATATGAACTTCTCTATCATGACAATCTGATAATCTATACAGAAAAGAGAGGAGGTACTTAAAATGAGAGGTGATTTCCTCAAGTTCTGATACAAATGCAGCTTTCACAGATGAAATATTAATAGTAAAGCTCCAGTTAATGAATGTATTCTGGTGATCTAATCAGTTCACACACATGTAGAACGATTGTTTTACGTGTCTTTTCACGACACAGATTGCAAGGAGCAGCAATTGTTCTGTGTTGATGAAAACTGGCTTTAGCTGCAAAAATCAAACTTGTCCTTGTGCTTGTGTTTTTTTTCTGACTTTCAAACTACGTATTCTTGCCTGGCTGAAATAACTGAAATGCCTTGGGTGCACTTTCCATTTTTTAATCTGACTTGCAAGTTTGAGGCAATGATTATAGTTCAGCTCAAGTCTAGAAGTTGTCCACCAGATTTAACTGAGAGAAAAAGAGATCATTGGTGAGCAGCAAGCTTGCTGCATCCTCTCAATTCTCACATGATCAAGAAAAATCACGTGATCAAATTATACTGGACATCCTGGAAAGGTGAACTTTTGAAATAGATTGAAGTTAGACCAACTTCATTTGTAGTCCTGGTAACCTCCACAATATTTGTGTTTTAAGTTTCCCTCTCTGATGAACTGTCATTCTCCAATCCATAACTGGCAGCCATCTAATAAACTTTATCTTGTTTCTGATAAGTTTTGCTTTTTGTTGACAGCTCTCAGGTTCTGTTTTTCATCTGTAAGAAATTGATCGCTCATCAGATGCTGAACAGCACAGAGATTCTTAAGTGGTTGCGGGAAATTCTAATCTGTCGGAATAAGTTCCTGCTGAAGAATAAGGTAATATTAAATTTCAGAAATTCCTGTGTGGCATTTGTGAAAGATTGAACATGTATTTTAAAAGATAGAAATCTTTCATGGGGAAAACCTACATCCCCCTCTGGAGCATCCAAGATAGTAAAATGTGAGGCTGGATGAACACAGCAGGCCAAGCAGCATCTCAGGAGCACAAAAGCTGACGTTTCGGGCCTGGACCCTTCATCGAAGGGTCCAGGCCTGAAACGTCAGCTTTTGTGCTCCTGAGATGCTGCTTGGCCTGCTGTATTCATCCAGCCTCACATTTTATTATCTTGGATTCTCCAGCATCTGCAGTTCCCATTATCTCTCTCCCCCTCTGGAGCAAGTGTTTTTGAGTTGTACGGGTAATAATGATATTTTTGAGGTATAAATTCTCTTTGATACGGCACAAGTAGTGAAAATATGGTTACTTTGCATGATGTCTTCATGTGTCGCCAATGCCCAGGAGCGCACTTTCTTTCCTGTGTCACTTGCCGCATAATTTTGAATAGGTTGAGTATATTACTACACACGCTTTAGCCCAAGGGGTGTGTGCAGAGTATGAATGGTTCTGCTTTCTCATAGTTTAATCCCAATTGCTTTTCAGTTTGTCTCTTTCATTGTCCTTTCCCTGAGAAGTTCCAGTGTGAGTTGCACATCGTGTATGATAGATAATATTAGCCAGGATTTAATGGTTACTTTTAAGCTATTTTGATCAGTGCCCCAATGCCTCTTTACTTCTGTCTCCACTTTTTATTTTAAAAGAAAGCCCCATAAACCTATCCCCTGACCTAAATAAAATGAAGAACTTGAGATGCCGGAATCTGAAACACCAGCAGAAATTGCTGGAGAAACTTAGCAGGTCTGGCAGCATTTGTGGAGAGAAAACAGTTAACGTTTCAAGTCCAATTCTGAAGAAATGTCACTGGATTCAAAATGTTAAGTCTGCTTTCTCTCCACAATGCTACCAGACCTGCTGAGTTTCATTGGTAAGTTACTTTTGATCCCTCTGACCATACTTCTGGTCATCATTCTTAACTTGCCCGGCTTGCCGTAAATTGTGTGAAATTCATGTCCAGATTGAAATTGCTGTTCGATTGCCTGATACTATTGAGAATAGAAAGGTCAAGTCTACTTAGTATACAGTAAACATAAACTGATTTTAACTTAATTTGGAATGAGAGGAAAAGTTGAGAAATGGGTTAATTGAAGAAGCTGATTGTTCATTTTCACACACGTCGGACACAAAGATCTAGCACTACAGCAATCTTGCAACGTGTTTTACAGTTCTGCATACTCATGATTCTCACTTTGGTTTCTATATTGTGAAACCTTTCAAAGGAAAAGATGTGTGCTCGTTTTCACCTTTTTTTTAGTTTACTGTATCATAACTGAAAAACGAAAAGTTAGTATATTGATGAAGTAGAAATATAATGAGCAGTTATCTACTTAGCATTTACTCAGGTTTATTGCATCTCCAGTGATTGTTTTGTAGTGCATTGATGGTGCCAAGTGTGAATAAACACAAGCCATTTCACATGTTCCTGTATCCTTTTATTTTGTGTACTTTGTAATGGCTAGTTTGCTAACGGAGTACTGCAGTTTCTTGTTGTAAGAAATCAGTTATTCTAATTTCATTTATTCTGAAGTGTTTACATATCCACGCGTTCTGTTGATGGCAGGACCATTCCCATAAACAAGTGTCTTTGGGGGTATTATCTGTCCAATATGAAGTGGTTAACCAGAGAGGACGACTGTCAGGGAAATTTGCTGGGGTACATTCTTCCCTCCCTTCCCTGTTCTGTCTCAGTCCTTCATTCCAATTGCCCTGTATGTATTGACAAAGTTGTTTCCCAACGAGTATTATTTCAAAATTTTGCTGATGTTGAATCCTAATTTAGTCCATGAGACCATTGTTGGGTGACAGCTATAAAGTAGTTTCACCTGCACGTATTTATAGATATTATTACAGTTTTAAATGTCAAGCTGTAATAAAATTAAACTGGCATTGCAATATTTTCTGCCGCATAAGTACCCCAACATACTGGCATAGACGTGTTTCTTCTCTAACATTTGAGTATTGGAGTTAATGAATTATGTCCACAAGGCGAGCAATTTGGAAACGTGCTGGTGATTCTTTGTGGGATGACTCAGTTTCGAGCATTCTGGATGGATTAAGCCAACTAACTGTTAAACATTAAACTAGAAAATGGTGCGCATATTTTCACAAAGTTGTGCAGTATGATTCTCGTTGCTCATTGTTTTCTGTTATATGAAGTAATTTATTTTTCAATGTGTTGTTAGGCAAAGCAATTTTTCGGCATGCTATATGGATGAAGAGCTCCTCTTAAATGTGTTTTGTATTGTTGACTTGGCAATTAAGGTTGTTGCCATTTGAGAAACGCTGACTTGTACTTGTGCCAAATTTCATTTTGCCGTGCTGCAACATGAATAGAGATGGCTTTGCTTATGTGGTTGATGACTGATTTTGTCAAGTAACAGTACTGGTCAAGATTCTAGCTGTAAAAGTATGTTTGCTGGAGATGTAACTGATGAATTCTTAATTTTTATACATTAGCATGACTTTAAGTGGACTCTTGTTTTTACAAACAATCCTAGATGATAAAAGAATGAAAGGACTTCACTCGTCTTTAATCAAGAATCTGAATCCTTAGGTTTCAGGAACTTTTCTTCCATTTCACAATCTAAGTAGAAAATTAAAATTTTATGCTTTGATTGAAAAGTCTTAAGGAGAAGATGTTTTGAGTAGCTTTACTGTATGCTCTGAGGTGTAGGGAGGCTAAGAGTACACTTGTGTAGCTGTGTTTGTACCATAATCTGCCTTGTAATCTTACAAACAGATGCATCATAACATGACTGGAATGTAAACAATCTCATGATATTATCTAACAGTTCAGAATTCTTAACAAAAGGCAAATGTAAGTGTTATATGCATGTATCACAGTAATAACTGTGAGTTTGTAAAATACCAAATCATCTCGTCAGTTGGGCAATTAATTTTTTTGGTAAACTCCATTTTCTGAAAACAGGAGAATGCCACACTCGGCAGCGGAATTCCCATTTGTCGTCAAGCACAGACAAAGCTTGAGGTGGCACTCTATATGTTCCTGTGGAGTCCAGATATTGAAGCTGTCCTTGTGTCCATGTCATGTTTTCGGCATCTCTGTGAGGAAGCTGATATCAGGTGTGGAGTTGATGATGTGCCTGTCCAGAGCATCCTGCCAAATTATAATACATTCATGGAGTTTGCTTCAGTCAGCAACATGATGTCAACGGGTAACTACTCATGAATTTTGTGATTTCTAACCCAGCATATTGCTTAATGAACTTGCATTTACAGCTGAACTTGCTGTTACTTTCCAAATAATTTCCAGGAAAATTGGCAAAAACCTTTTTTTGTGGCCTTGGATATCTTGGCAGTATACAATGTGCCACTTTTAAAGTAGTATTTTGAGCTGTAAAACAAGAGCGGGAATTTTTAGCTAAGACTTGAGTTGGAAGGGGTTGTGAATAACTTAGAATGGAAATACCTTGGTGTATTTCACGTGACTATAATTTTTCCTCCTCCTGTCCCCACGCTGTTTATTGGTTTTCTAAATTGTGGTTTGGTCAAGTTTGGAGAGAAGATTGACATCCGTTAGCAAGCAATGCATGACATTGCCTCTGAATGCACTGAGTGCAGCATTAAGAAAACACACTGGTTGTGTGCAGGATGTTTTACACTTCCCAATAATTTGTTGTCGTATAGAATTATACAGTACAGAAGAGGCCCTTTAGCCTATCAAGCCTGTACCACTGAATTTCAAAAGGAAAAGAACAGCCCTATTGAATTCATTCAAGCAGAGAAATTTAGCTCAGATTAATATGATAGATGTAACTTAGATTTCCAAAAGTGCCCTTAGAAGATGAATTGGAGTCATAACTAAAATTCGAGAGGTACAATTTACTGGAACGAACAATGTGATAACGTACTGCTTCTGAGATATAGTCAGAGTAAAGGGATTGAGGGCTGGTTGTAAGTTAATCACAAGATGGATCTACTGCTTAAAGGCTGTTTTATAAAATAGGGAAACAAATCATTGACATTCGTTTCCAGAAGAAAGGTTTCAAAAAACAAAGAAGCCATTTAAGACCTATGTCAAGTCTTGGTTAGACTGTTGTTGGCAAGCTGTACACAGTTCTGGTGGCCTTAGTGTGAGAGGATATAGAGTCACTGAAAAAATCTGCAGAACTGGAAACGATTGACCAGGATGATATTGGAAAGGAGTGAATAAAACACAGCCATGTTTTTCCCCTGGAAAACAAGTCACTAAAAGGGATGATTTGAGCATGTCTTTGAAGATTGAAAATGTTCAGTGGAATAGGTATCAAGATATGGTATTTCCAAAACCAGGGGCCATTAGTGTAAGGCAGTGATTACTAAATCAAATAGGGAATTTAGGAGAGGCTTGGTATTTTCAGGAAGAGTTGAAGTCATAAAGATATACAGCATTAAAACGGAACCTTCAGTCCAGTTCATCCATGCTGACCGGATATCCTATATGAGTCTCGACCTATTTGCCAGCATGTGGCCCGTATCCCTGTAAACCCTTCCTATTCATACACCCATCTAGATGGCCTTTTAAATGTAATTGTACCAGCCTCCACCACTTCCTCTGGTAGCTTGTTCCACCCACTCATCACACATTCCATCCACCTCCCACCCCCCATGTGGAAAAAGTTGCCCTTCCGGCCCCTTTCACGTACTTGCCTTCGCACCTTAAACTCCACGCCTCTTTGTTTGGCACTCCCCTCCCCAGGGAAAGAAAGCCTTGACGGTTCATCCTATCCATGCCCCTCAGAGAGAGTGAGTGAGAGCACACATACGTCAAGAGGATGGGAGGGTCACAAGCGGTCGGAGGCCTAGAGGGTCAAACGAGGTCAGGGGCATGGGGGTGGGGTAGGGGAGTGGTCTGTTGGAGACAAAGACAGTGGGGGAAGAGAGGTGGGGAACAGGGCCAGGAGCAGAGAGTGGGAGAATGTATGAGGGAAGGAGGCTCAAAGACAGAGAAGAGTGTTGATTTTAACAGGTCATTTTTGATCACCAATGATCAGCTTCCACAACTTAGACAGCAAGCCATGAGTACACTGACAGAATACAGCCCCATGTCCCTGTTTAAATCCACAGCGGGTGACGTGTACATGCTGACAGTGTACCGCCTTGTGCCCTTGTTCACTCCACACCGGGTGATGTGTCAAAGGCGTAGTTACATTATGGAAAAGTTGGACCAACATATGATGAAGAAATAGACTTTCTGGTGTTAGGGTTAACTGAAGTTTGGCTGGGTGTTTGTATTGATTCTGAGGTAGCAAGGGCAATTTGAGTCAAATGTGTGTGCGCTGTGGCCTCAGTATAACAAAAAGCTGAAAAGAGCAGACCTCACTCGTTGTGCAACATCACTATTTTACCTTGAGCACTGCCTTATTAAATCATTTTGAAAATTCAAAACTACTCTTCCTGTGGACATGAGCTGAGAAGGCAATGTCTCAGAACTTAACGTATAATTAGTGAGGGTCTGATCTGGACTTAATTGGTCCTGACGTGAAAGAAAAACTTCCTAAAGCCCAAGTAGACAATATGTTAGTTTCGTTTGATCTGATTTCCATTTGAAGCTGTCCGTGTTGGCAGCGCTACATCTTTTATTTTCTTCTTCCAACATAAATGGTCTGTAACTTTAAAAAAAATGCTTATTGTCACAGCAGCTCCGAGTAGTTAAACTAGAAGGGTCTTTATGTAATCATTTCATTTGGCAAGAGTCAGCTTTAAAGTCCTCAATAAACTGGGTCCAATCTGTGCTGTTGACGGATGTAATTTTTATGTGTTTCCCTGATTACGAATATATGAGAAAATAAAACATCAATAATATTTAATCATAGGGCGAGCAGCTCTTCAGAAACGGGTGATGGCATTACTGAGGAGGATAGAACATCCAACAGCAGGAAACACGGAGGTAAATTTTCAAATGTTCCTTTTGCTTGGCGTCAGATTTGTAGGTTGCCTTTATCCAATGTGTACATTTCAACCGAAGAAGGCATTTCAATTTATGCTGCGTTTGAAGGTGCTGTGTATATGTTATTTGCCCTAAAATTAGGGATAGTATACAAGATGTATTGCAACAATTTGCCAAGGCTCCTGAGACAGCACCTTACAAACCCATGATACCTACCATGAAGAAGGGGCCAGTTAGCTCAGTTGTTTGGTAGTGCAGAGTTGGGACAACAGCCAGGCTTCATTACCTGCACCAGTTGAATTTACCTTGAAAAGCTTTTCGTCACAACCTTTCCCCTTAGCTGAGGCATGATGAGCTCAATTTAAATCATCTGTAGTCACCTTTCTGTGATGAGAGGGCACCCCTATGGTATGGTAAGACTTGACCATCACCAACTCTAAGGCATATAGAGATGGGCAATAAATGCTTGTCTATTCAGCAGCATCCATACCCATGACCGAATAAAAGATAAATTGCCCAGTGGAAGTTTGGGCACTTGGTACACTATGACACTAAGTAGGCGGGAAGCTAAGCGGCAGTGAGGAAATAAGAAATTTGTAAACGGATGTGGTTAAATTTGAGTGAGTGAACCGAAATTCGGCAGATGGCATTCAACATAAATAAGTTTAAGGTTATCCATTTTGGAGGAATATGAAGATGATATTATCTAAATGAAGAGAAATTTCAGACTGAGATGCAGAAGGACATGGGTGACCTCATATATGAATCAAAAGAGCTAATAAGCAAATACAGCAGGTAAGAAGGAAGGCAAATAGATTTTTACCATTAATTGCAGGAAGAAGGTATAAACATAGGGAATTGTTGTTGCAACTGTAAACAGTATTAAGAGACTGCATTTGGACTGTTGCTAATTTTGGTCCCCTTGCTTGGAGGATGTAGTTGCGCTGGAGCTACTTGAGAGGAAGTTGATTAAACTGATTCCAGAAGTAAGGGGTTTGCCTTACAGACAGAGCTTTAGCAGTTCAGGTCTAAACCCTGAGGGGTTAAAAATGGCAAGAATCTACAATGATATATAAGATGCAAAAGGAATTGAAAAAGTTGTAAGGATGTTTTCTCATGTAGGTCAATGTAGAATGAGAGGTTATTGTTCTGGATGTGAGTTTGCTCGCTGAGCTGGAAGGTTAGTTTTCAGACGTTTCGTCGCCTTTTTTTTAAATTTGTAAAAATATACTTTATTCATAAGATGTACAAAAAATAAAACATTTATACACCTACCCAGTCATGCAAGCCGCTCCGGATTACCCAGGGGGTACGTACACCAACTAAAGGAAAAAAAAAAGAAGAAGAAAAAAAAAATGCAAAGAAAATAGCCCAGCAGTCGTCACCCTGCACAGTCCCCGTTGGCCCCCTGACCAGTTGGGGAAGGCGCCAGCTGGGCCCAGTTACCAGATAGGGCCCTTTTTTCTATTCTGGATGGGGTGTTTCATTCGGTGGTCTTTCCCCACCGCGCCTTGGCGGCGGCTGCCCCAAGCTTTAGCGCGTCCCTCAGCACGTAGTCCTGGACCTTGGAGTGCGCCAGTCTGCAACATTGGGTCGGGGTCAGTTCTTTCAGCTGGAAGACCAGCAAGTTGCAGGCAGACCAAAGAGCGTCTTTAACCGCATTGATGGCCCTCCGGGCGCAGTTGATGTTGGTCTCGGTGTGTGTCCCGGGAAACAGCCCGTAGAGCACGGAGTCCCACGTCACGGAGCTGCTCGGGACGAACCTCGACAAATACCACTGCATCCCCCTCCAGACCTCCTGCGCATAGGCACACTCCAGAAGGAGGTGATTGACAGTCTCGTTTCCCCCCCGGCAGCCACCTTGAGGGCAGCGTGCGGTGGCGCAGAGATTCCGGGCATGCGTAAAGGATCTCACTGGCAGAGCCCCTCTCACCGCCAGCCAAGCAATGTCCTTGTGCTTGTTTGAAAGTTCTGGCAATGAGGCATTCTGCCAAACGACTTTGGCAGTCTGCGTGGGGAACCACACGATGGGATCCACCCTCTCCTGTTCCGGAAGGGTCCAGGGGATACTACATGCTGGCCACTGCCTGATGGCCTTGTGGTCAAAGGTGTTTCCTTTCAAAAATTTCTCCACGAAGGACAGGTGGTACGGAACGGTCCAACTACTCGGAGCGTTCTGCGGCAACGAGGCCAGGCCCATCCTTTGCAACACCAGGGACAGGTAGAACCTTAGTAAGTAGTGACACTTGGTGTTTGCGTACTGAGGATCTACGCACAGTTTGATGCAGCCACACACAAAGGTAGCCGTCAGGGCGAGGGTGGCGTTCGGTACGCCCTTTCCCCCACTTCCCAGGTCTTTGTACATGGTGTCTCTGCGGACCCGGTCCATCCTCGACCCCCAAATGAAGTGGAGGATGGCCCGGGTGACCGCAGCGGCGCAGGTCCAGGGAATAGGCCAGGCCTGCACCACATACAACAGTACCAAAAGCCCCTCGCACCTGACAACCAGGTTCTTACCCGCGATGGAGAGGGACCGGAGCGTCCACCTGCCCAGCTTCTGCTTCAGTTTGGTGATACGCTCCTCCCAAGTCTTAGTGCATGCCCCAGCTCCACCAAACCAAACACCCAGCACCTTCAGGTAGTCTGTCCTGACAGTGAAGGGGATGAAGGAGCGGTCGTCCCAGTTGCCAAAGAACATGGCCTCGCTCTTACCCCGATTGACTTTGGCACCCGCGGCCAGTTCAAACTGGCCGCAGATGTCCAACAGTCTACTCACCGACCAATGATCGGTGCAGAAGACGTTGACTTCATCCATGTACAGGGAGGTCTTGACCTGAAGGCCTCCGCTGCCTGGGATAGTCACGCCCTTCAGGCTCACGTCCTTCCTGATGGAGGCGGCGAAGGGCTCCACACAGCACACGAACAAGGCAGGAGAGAGCGGGCAGCCCTGCCTAACTCCAGATCTGATGGGAAAATTGTCCGATTCCCACCCGTTGATCGAGACTGCACTAATGATGTTGGTGTAGAGCAGCCGGATCCAATTGCGGATGCCCTCCCCGAACCCCAATTTGGAGAGGACGTCCCTCATGTCAGCATGAGAGACCCTGTCGAAGGCCTTCTCCTGGCCCAGGCTGACGAGGCAGGAGTCCACCCGCCTGTCCTGTACGTAGGCGATCGTATCCCTGATGACCGCGAGGCTCTCAGCGATCTTCCGGCCCGGCACAGCATAGGTTTGCTCAGGGTGAATCACCGACTCCAGGACAGACCTGACCCGGTTGGCTATGACCTTGGCCACGATTTTGTAGTCCACGTTCAATAGTGAAATGGGATGCCAATTCTCAGTTTCTTCCCTCTCCCCCTTGCTCTTGTAAATGAGGGTGATGATGCCCTTCCTCATGGACTTGCACATTTCCCCTGCCCGAAGTGCACTACCGTACACTTCCAGCAGGTCCTGGCCGACCAGGTCCCACAGAGCGGAATACAGCTTGACCGGTAAGCCGTCGCTCGCAGGAGTCCTATTCCTCTCCAAGGACTTGAGGGCTCTGGCCTGCTCGTCCAGGGATATCGGCCGGTTCAGCCAGTCCCTTGTGCCGTTGTCTAAGACGTCCGTGATAGACGACAGGAACGACTCAGAGGCCGTGCTGTCCGTGGGCTTCGTGTCGTACAGTCCTGCATAGAAGGATCTGCTGACCCTCAAAATGTCGGGCCGAGACGACGTCACCGAGCTGTCGTCCTCCTTCAGCCGGCTAAGCACAGAGCTCTCTTTGTGCACCTTCTGAAAGAAGAAACGTGAGCACGTCTCGTCCTGCTCCACGGAGCGGACCCTGGACCGGAAGTTTATCCTGGAGGCCTCCGCGGCGAAGAGTGCGGCTTGCTGGCCCCTCACCTCACGGAGGTCCTCCGTGACATCGACCCTCATCAAACTGCAGAAGGAGCAGGTTCTACACCCTTTTCTGGAGTTGCGACAGCTTTCCCCGCCTCTCTCGCCTTCCAAACACCCTTGAGGACAAAGGTCCTCTTCATGTTCTCCTTCACCGTCTTTCACCAGTCGCCCAGAGACTCAGGGGTTTCACGGTTCTCCAACCGGCGTACTCCCTCTTAAGCTCCTCGACGTTCTCTGGGGTCAACAGAGTCGTGTTGAGCTTCCACGTCCCCTTGCCAGCCAGCTGGTCGTCCTGTAAGTGACAGTCGGCCAGCAGGAGGCAGTGGTCAGAGAAGAACACCGGCTCGACGCCGGTGGACCTGACTGAGAACACCCGTGACACAAACAGGAAGTCTATCATTGAGCGAATAGACCCGTCTGGCCGCGACCAGGTGTACCTCCGCTGCACTCCGTCTGCAGGGGCGCTGAAGACGTCGAGCAGCTTGGCGTCCTTCACCGTGCCCATCAGGAATCTGGACGTGACGTCCAGTTGACTCCCCCCACCCGCTGTCCCCACGCCGGATCTTCCATCTGCATCAATGATGCAGTTGAAATCTCCGCCTAGGATAACCGGCCTGGACGTAGCCAGCAGGGGTGGAAGCCGCTGCAAGACATCCAACCGCTCACTCTGTACCGCTGGGGCGTTCATGTTGATCAGCCTCAGGGGAGCGTTCCTGTAGGTGATGTCAGCCACTAGGAGGTCGTTCCCCCCCCCCCCCCCCCCCCGAACTTGAGAGATGGTGAAGTTGCGCCCCCGCAGCAGAATAGCCAGGCCCAAGAAGCGACAGTCGTTACCCCCTGACCAGATCGAAAGCCCACAGGTCCAGGCGCCGGACCATTTCCCGTACCTGCTCAGGTGCGGTATCCCGCACTCGTGCAGAAACAGGAGGTCCGCCCTGACGGTGGTCAGGTAGGCCACTGTGGACACACATCTTGCGGTGGACTTGACACTGCGCACATTAATGCTCTCAACTCATACCCCCATTGTGGGCAGTGACCGCAGTACCCTCTCCAAGTCCAAGGTCCAGCCCCTCTATCTGTCCCTTCATGCCCATTGCTCGGGCTAACTGCTGGATGCTCTCTGGGCTCAGGAAACAGTCCGTGCTGCCTTCCGGGTGGCATCCCCCGTCGGGGTATGGAGGCAGGAGAGTCCGGCTCTGGGTCAGGCTGGGGGCGCGTTGTTTCCTCCTTCCCGCCTGGAAGTTCTAGGGGGCCCTCCAGTGCCCCAGCGGCACGTGACTGGGTGTCAGAGGGAGCCTCAGGACGCCTCTCGTCACCTACAAGCGGGGTGCTGCTTACTTTCTCCCTTGAGATCTTTAACTTCTGCTTCGGGCGGGCCCTCTCCGAATCCCCCTCGTCAGAGGAGCTCTTATAGCCCCCCTTGTAGCTGCCTCTTCCCGGCAGATGGTTGCGGGTTCCCGGGCCCGCCGATGCACCTTCCTCCTCGCTTTCCGGACTGTCGTCCACTCCCCTGGGTAGCCTGTCGCCGCCTCCATCGACTCTGGGCTGTCGGTGGGGAGCAGAGCCTGCAGGGGCGCTTTGCTGGCCTCGGGCCCATCCTGCGGGGCTGGGCCCCCCTGCATGACCTGGGCCTTCCTGCATGACCTGGGCCTTCCTGCACGACCTGGGCCTCCTGCACGTTAGTGGGGTCCTTGCAGGGCCCTGGTGCCTTCCTCTCCTCCGGGGGGGGCTGGTCCCCCATTGCCCCTGCCGGCGACCTGGACGTAGGTGGTCCCCCACTGTGGGCATGCCCTATAGAGGTGGCCCGCTTCCCTGCAAAGGTTGCAGCGTTTCTCTTGTGGGCAATCCTTTGCAAGGTGTCCCTCCTCCCTGCAGATGGTGGCTTTGCAGTCGGCCGCCACGTGACCTGACCTACCACAGGCATGGCAGACTTTAGGTGGCCCTGCATAGGTCAGGTAGCCCTTGCTCCCGCTGATCACGAAGCTGGACGGTGGGTGTATGACGTTCCCGTCCACGCCCATCCTCAGCGTCACCTTGACCTGCTTCTTACTGGTCCAGCTGCCAAAGGAGTCCATGATGTCAGTTAGGTCCCCTTCCACCTTCACGTACCTTCCAAGGAAGGTCAGGACATCAACTGTTGGCACATGCGGGTTGTACATGTGTACAGTTACCATACGGCTCCTCTGCGCTGGCATCACGAACAGCGGTCAATACAGAGAGGGGGCCCACACCTCCTTTCTCCTTGAAAACCTCCAGGAAGCGCTCGCAAAGCTTGGCACTCCTGAAGGTCACATTTTAAAAACCTCCTCCGGGGAAATCCTGCAGGCAGTAAATGTCCGCAGCAGCAAACCCACAACAGTCCAACAGGACCCTCTTCACGAAGAAGGTGCAGTCCACAGGTGCACCTTCATCCACCTTCTTCACAGAAGCACGGATGGTGTTCCAGACCCCCTGACCTGGGGCATGTGCACTTGCCGCAGCCATCGTTGCAGGGTGGCTGCTCCCCTGAATCAGCGTTAGGCCGAAGCCAGCATTAAGATCCAGTGGTTGCAAGGGTGCACAGCCAACCCGACGTCTTCCTTTCACCTCCAACACCGCGCTCTCCTGGGTCTTTATGTTGGTCCAGATGTAAGCTGGTTTACTGAGCTTGAAGGAGTGTTCCTAGATGCTTTGTCACCATTCTAGGTACCTCGTCAGTGAGCCTCCGACAAAGCGCTGGTGTTATGTCCCGCTTTCTATTTATCTGGTTAGGTTTCCTTGGGTTGGTGATGTCATTTCCTGCATTGGTGATGTCGTTTCCTGTTCTTTTTCTCAGGGGATAGTAGATTGGCTCCAAATCAATGTGTTTGTTGATGGAGTTCCAGTTGGAATGCCATGCTTCTAGGAATTCTCGTGCGTGTCTCTGTTTGGCTTGTCCTAGGATGGATGTGTTGTCCCAATCAAAGTGGTGTCCTTCCTCATCTGTATGTAAGGATACGAGTGATAGTGGGTCATGTCAATTTGTGACTAGTTGATGTTCATGTATCCTGGTGGCTAGCTTTCTGCCAGTTTGTCCAATGTAGTAAAATATGAGGCTGGATGAACACAGCAGGCCCAGCAGCATCTCAGGAGCACAAAAGCTGACGTTTCGGGCCTAGACCCGTCATCAGAGAGGGGGATGGGGTGAGGGTTCTGGAATAAATAGGGAGAGAGGGGGAGGTGGACCGAAGATGGAGAGACAAGAAGATAGGTGGGGAGGAGAGTATAGGTGGGGAGGTAGGGAGGGGATAGGTCAGTCCAGGGAAGACGGACAGGTCAAGGAGGTGGGATGAGGTTAGTAGGTAGGAGATGGAGGTGCGGCTTGGGGTGGGAGGAAGGGATGGGTGAGAGGAAGAACAGGTTAGGGAGGCAGAGACAGGTTGGACTGGTTTTGGGATGCAGTGGGTGGAAGGGAAGAGCTGGGCTGGTTGTGTGGTGCAGCGGGGGGAGGGGACGAACTGGGCTGGTTTTGGGATGCGGTGGGGGAAGGGGAGATTTTGAAGCTGGTGAAGTCCACAATGATACCATTGGGCTGCAGGGTTCCCAAGCGGAATATGAGTTGCTGTTCCTGCAACCTTCGGGTGGCATCATTGTGGCACTGCAGGAGGCCCATGATGGACATGTCATCTAAAGACTGGGAGGGGGATTGGAAATGGTTGGCGACTGGGAGGTGCAGTTGTTTATTGCGAACTGAGCAGAGGTGTTCTGCAAAGCGGTCCCCAAGCCTCCGCTTGGTTCCCCAATGTAGAGGAAGCCACGCCAGATACAGTGGATGCAGTATACCACATTGGCAGATGTGCAGGTGAACCTCTGCTTAATGTGGAAAGTCATCTTGGGGCCTGGGATAGGAGTGAGGGAGGAGGTGTGGGGGCAAGTGTAGCATTTCCTGCGGTTGCAGGGGAAGGTGCCGGGTGTGGTGGGGTTGGAGGGCAGCGTGGAGCGAACAAGGGAGTCACGGAGAGAGTGGTCTCTTCGGAAAGCAGACAGGGGTGGGGATGGAAAAATGTCTTGGGTGGTGGGCTCTGATTGTAGATGGCGGAAGTGTCGGAGGATGATGTGTTGTATCTGGAGGTTGGTGGGGTGGTGTGCGAGAACGAGGTGGATCCTCTTTGGGCGGTTGTGGCGGGAGACACGGTCAAGGGCGTTCTTGACCACTGTGGGGGGAAAGTTGCGGTCCTTGAAGAACTTGGACATCTGGGATGTGCGGGAGTGGAATGCCTCATCGTGGGAGCAGATGCGGCGGAGGCGGAGGAATTGGGAATAGGGGATGGAATTTTTGCAGGAGGGTTGGGTGGGAGGAGGTGTATTTTGGGTAGCTGTGGGAGTCGGTGGGCTTGGAAATGGACATCAGTTACAAGCTGGTTGCCTGAGATCAGACCTAGAATACACCTCCTCCCACCCACTCTCCTGCAAAAATTCCATCCTCTATTCCCAATTCCTCCGCCTCCGCCGCATCTGCTCCCACGATGAGGCATTCCACTCCCGCACATCCCAGGTGTCCAAGTTCTTCAAGGACCGCAACTTTCCTCCCACAGTGGTCGAGAACGCCCTTGACCGCGTCTCCCGCATTTCCCGCAACACATCTCTCACACCCCGCCCCCGCCACAACCGCCCAAAGAGTATCCCCCTCATTCTCGCACACCACCCCACCAACCTCTGGATACAACGCATCATCCTCCGACACTTCGGCCATCTACAATCAGACCCCACCACCCAAGACATTTTTCCATCCCCACCCCTGTCTGCTTTCCGGAGAGACCACTCTCTCCGTGACTCCCTTGTTCGCTCCACACTGCCCTCCAACCCCACCACACCTGGCACCTTCCCCTGCAACCGCAGGAAATGCTACACTTGCCTCTACACCTCCTCCCTCACCCCTATCCCAGGCCCCAAGATGACTTTCCACATTAAGCAGAGGTTCACCTGCACATCTGCCAATGTGGTATACTGCATCCACTGTACCCGGCGTGGCTCTCTCTACATTGGGGAAACAAGCGGAGGCTTGGGGACCGCTTTGCAGAACACTTCTGCTCGGTTCGCAATAAACAACTGCACCTCCCAGTCGCCAACCATTTCCACTCCCCCTCCCAGTCTTTAGATGACATGTCCATCATGGGCCTCCTGCAGTGCCACAAAGATGCCACCCGAAGGTTGCAGGAACAGCAACTCATATTCCGCTTGGGAACCCAGCAGCCCAATGGTATCAATGTGGACTTCACCAGCTTCAAAATCTCCCCTTCCCCCACCGCATCCCAAAACCAGCCCAGTTCGTCCGCTCCCCCCACTGCACCACACAACCAGCCCAGCTCTTCCCCTCCACCCACTGCATCCCAAAACCAGTCCAACCTGTCTCTGCCTCCCTAACCTGTTCTTCCTCTCACCCACCCCAAGCCGCACCTCCATCTCCTACCTACTAACCTCATCCCACCTCCTTGACCTGTCCGTCTTCCCTGGACTGACCTATCCCCTCCCTACCTCCCCACCTATACTCTCCTCTCCACCTATCTTCTTGTCTCTCCATCTTCGGTCCGCCTCCCCCTCTCTCCCTATTTATTCCAGAACCCTCAACCCATCCCCCTCTCTGATGAAGGGTCTAGGCCCGAAACGTCAGCTTTTGTGCTCCTGAGATGCTGCTGGGCCTGCTGTGTTCATCCAGCCTCACATTTTATTATCTTGGATTCTCCAGCATCTGCAGTTCCCATTATCACTTGTCCAATGTAATGTTTGTCACAGTGCTTGCAGGGTATTTTGTAGATGACGTTTGTTTTGCTTGCTGTCTGTATAGGGTCTTTTAAGTTCATTAGCTGCTAAAAGATCCAATCTTTTTAAAAGCCTACGTCTGTGTCTCAAGTTTTAAATTAATTTTTTAAACCTCCTCTCATATTCATGACAGACTTGTCTTTATATTGAAACTCAATCCCTTTCAGCATGTTGATTATACTGGCAGTAGTAATTGGTAAATAAAGCTTCTCACCAGATCCACTGTAAGCAAGTAGTTCTTTTTAACCCATCCTGACAGATTGGCAGATAGAGTTTAACCTTGCAAGAACTGTGACAAACACTACATTGGACAAACTGGCAGAAAGCTAGCCACCAGGATACATGAACATCAACTAGCCACAAAACGACATGACCCACTATCACTCGTATCCGTACATACAGATGAGGAAGGACACCACTTTGATTGGGACAACACATCCATCCTAGGACAAGCCAGACAGAGACACGCACGAGAATTCATAGAAGCATGGCATTCCAACCGGAACTCCATCAACAAACACATTGATTTGGAGCCAATCTACTATCCCCTGAGAAAAAGAACAGGAAACGACATCACCAATGCAGGAAATGACATCACCAATCCAAGGAAACCTAACCAGATAAATAGAAAGCGGGACATAACACCAGTGCTTTGTCGGAGGCTCACTGATGATGTTACCTAGAATGGTGACAAAACGTCTGAAAACTAACCTTCCAGCTCAGCGAGCAAACTCACATCCAGAGTTTAACTCAGATAAATGTTGCATTTTGGTGAGACAAACCAGGGACAGGACTTGTACAGTTAATGGTGGGGCACTTGGGAGTGTTGTCAACCATAGGAGCCAGTGGGTACTGGTGCATTGTTGAAAGTCGTGTTGCAGGTAGACACGGTGGTGAAGATTGCGCTTGCATACTTGCCTTCATCAGTCAGATCATTAAGTATAGATGTTGGGCGTCATGCTTTCGTTGTAAACACTTTGGTAAGGCCACTTTGGGAGTTCTTTGTACAATTCTGGTTACACTGTGAAAGAAAGGATGTGATTAAATTTGAAATGGCGCAAAAAAGATTTAGTAGGATGTTGTAGGGACTGGTTGGTCTGAGTTCTAAGGCGAGGCTGGATAGGCTGAGACTTCTTTCTCTGAAGTCGGGTGAGTGGTGGCTTCATAAAGGTTTATAATATTATGAGGGGTACAGATAAAGTGAGTAGCCAATGTTTTTTCTTCAGGGTGGGGGAGTTCAGACCTCGGGCGCATATTTAAGGTGAGAGGCAAAGATTGAAAGGGGACCTGAGGGCAATTTTCCCAGACACGATAGTGGGTAAATGGAATAAACTGCCAGTGAAAGTGGTAGATTACAAGCACAGTTACAACATTGAAAAGACATTAGGACAGGTATGTGGATCGCCAAGTTTTAGAGGGTTGTGGGCCAAATGTAGGTAAATGGAATTAGTTAAGTGTAGGAAACCTGGTTGGCATGAATTTGTTGGAGGATGAAGGATCTGTTTCCGTGCTATTTGACTCGGATAATGAAATTTTGACTTTTGCAATTGGACTTCTTGTATGTTTATGCCAATTTAATAACCTAATGTGGATTTATTGCTATTTTCCTTTTAGGCCTGGGAAGACACTTATACAAAGTGGGACCATGCCACCAAATTAATTCTCAATTACCCTAAAACTAAAATTGAGGATGGGCAGGTAGGTTTAAGTATTGTTATTGTACAAGTATGCATTTATCAAAAAAATCATGACTTGGCATCAATCTCAGCTGTAACAGTGTAGGGATAGTTGAAGTATTGTGAGATACCATCATGCCATTGAAATTTATGTTGACACGTTTAAAGACGAGATGGTATCGACATAACAGACATGGTATATCTAAATGTAAGCCAAGTGTTAGAATTGGTTCCAAATCAGACAGTGTCTGTGCAGCAGACATTTTGCTTTTACACATGGACTACAGATTCACTTCTGTCAGACTGAAGCTCTCCAAAATGGCAGGCCACAACCACCTCAAGGACAATTACAAATGGGCAATAAATGATGGCAGGTAGGGAAGCCCATTTCAGCTGAATTAAATTTTTAAGAAATCAGAAGTGATCTAAGCATTTTCTGTTTGCATTTCAGTTTTTGCATCAGCAACAGCTTCCCTTTTTCTGTGCGAATATTTAGTATTGACTCTGGTGCGAAATGCTAGAAAAGGTATTCCCTTTGCAGCAGAACTTCTTGCCAAAGTGACCTAGAATATAGTGATAATGGGAACTGCAGATGCTGGAGAATCCAAGATAATAAAATGTGAGGCTGGATGAACACAGCAGGCCCAGCAGCATCTCAGGAGCACAAAAGCTGATGTTTCGGGCCTAGACCCTTCATCAGAGAGGGGGAGAGGGGTGAGGGTTCTGGAATAAATAGGGAGAGAGGGGGAGGCGGACCGAAGATGGAGAGACAAGAAGATAGGTGGAGAGGAGAGTATAGGTGGGGAGGTAGGGAGGGGATAGGTCAGTCCAGGGAAGACGGACAGGTCAAGGAGGTGGGATGAGGTTAGTAGGTAGGAGATGGAGGTGCGGCTTGGGGTGGGAGGAAGGGATGGGTGAGAGGAAGAACAGGTTAGGGAGGCAGAGACAGGTTGGATTGGTTTTGGGATGCAGTGGGTGGAGGGGAAGAGCTGGGCTGGTTGTGTGGTGCAGTGGGGGGAGTGGGCGAACTGAGCTGGTTTTGGGATGCGGTGGGGGAAGGGGAGATTTTGAAGCTGGTGAAGTCCACATTTATACCATTGGGCTGCTGGGTTCCCAAGCGGAATATGAGTTGCTGTTCCTGCAACCTTCGGGCGGCATCTTTGTGGCACTGCAGGAGGCCCATGATAGACATGTCATCTAAAGAATGGTAGGGGGATTGGAAATGGTTTGCGACTGGGAGGTGCAGTTGTTTATTGCGAACTGAGCAGAGGTGTTCTGCAAAGCGATCCCCAAGCCTCAGCTTGGTTTCCCCAGTGTAGAGAAAGCCACACCGGGTACAGTGGATGCAGTATACCACGTTGGCAGATGTGCAGGTGAACCTCTGCTTAATGTGGAAAGTCATCTTGGGGCCTGGGATAGGGGTGAGGGAGGAGGTATGGGGGCAAGTGTAGCATTTCCTGCGGTTGCAGGGGAAGGTGCCGGGTGTGGTGGGGTTGGAGGGCAGTGTGGAGCAAATAAGGGAGTCACGGAGAGAGTGGTCTCTCCAGAAAGCAGACAGGGGTGGGGATGGAAAAATGTCTTCGGTGGTGTGGTCGGATTGTAGATGGCGGAAGTGTCGGAGGATGATGCATTGTATCCGGAGGTTGGTGGGGTGGTGTATGAGAACGAGGGGGATCCTCTTTGGGCGGTTGTGGCGGGGGCGGGGGCGGGGTGTGAGGGATGTGTTGCGGGAAATGCGGGAGACGTGGTCAAGGGCGTCCTCGACCACTGTGGGGGGAATGTTGCGGTCCTTGAAGAACTTGGACATCTGGGATGTGCGGGAGTGGAATGCCTCATCGTGGGAGCAGATGCGGAGGCGGAGGAATTGGGAATAGGGGATGGAATTTTTGCAGGAGGGTGGGTGGGAGGAGGTGTATTCTAGGTAGCTGTGGGAGTCGTTGGAACCCTGCAGCCCAATGGTATCAATGTGGACTTCACCAGCTTCAAAATCTCCCCTTCCCCCACTGCACCAAACAACCAGCCCAGCTCTTCCCTTCCACCCACTGCATCCCAAAACCAGTCCAACCTGTCTCTGCCTCCCTAACCTGTTCTTCCTCTCACCCATCCCTTCCTCCCACCCCAAGCCGCAACCCCATCTCCTACCTACTAACCTCATTCCACCTCCTTGACCTGTCCGTCTTTGCTGCACTGACCTATCCCCTCCCTACCTCCCCACCTATACTCTCCTCTCCACCTATCTTCTTTTCTCTCCATCTTCGGTCCGCCTCCCCCTCTCTCCCTATTTATTCCAGAACCCTCACCCCATCCCCCTCTCTGATGAAGGGTCTAGGCCCGAAACGTCAGCTTTTGTGCTCCTGAGATGCTGCTGGGCCTGCTGTGTTCATCCAGCCTCACATTTTATTATATTGACCTAGAACATAATCCACCAAAACTAAAAAAAGATGTTTGTGGAGACTCTTAACACTTAACAAAACTCTATTGATCTAGTTGGAGTGTCTTCTTATCCAATGTGCTCATAAGTTTTCTGTTTGGTCCATTGTTTATCCTTAAACACTCTGTTTGGAAAGCCAAATTTTGAGTGTACAACAGTTTAATTATCTTCAATGTGAAGCCATTCATAGCTTCTTAAAGCTACCACACTAGACATGCCCTTTCTCATCTTGCACATAATCCATAGTCTCTATTGAATGTTATAAAACAAACAGCAGTAACATTATCGTGTTTATCAGCAGTATCATTTTAGTGTTTAACTTAGTCATCTTTAGCATGAAGAAAAATCTTCATAGACCAACTGGTGAAGGCTTGCACTCTGTCAAATCTGAGGGGAAATTCAGTCTGCTTGATGAAGCCTCTTGATCACAAATTCTGAATAGTTAGTATCAATGAGGGCAGTTTCTGTCATAGATTCATCCAGGTTTGTCATAACTGATGCTTCTGATGTCTCCAGCTCCTGTTCAATGGGTGCCTGTGCAGTTTAAAACTCCATGCACTTATTTCCAGAATGTTCAATCGTAACAGTGAGGTAAAAGCACATTTGAGCTCTGGTGACAATAGTTAATAACTTTTGGAGGAGAATGAGAGCATATAGTTCTACTCCAGGATTTGTGACTGTCATCTCAGAGGGCAGTTCACGATATGAAGTTGAGGAAGTAATTTGTAAGCTCATCTCAAAGGCTTCCAAATACTTAAATGAAGTAATAAACACAAAATAAAAGTCCAAAACAAGGACAGAATGTTGCAGAAATTCAGAAGGAATGGCAACTCGTATGGAGAGAGAAACAGAGCTCTAAGTTCTGAGCCTAAAAAGACTTCAGAATGTGAAGAATTGTATGGATTCAAAATGTTAACTCACCACAGGTTTTGCCAAACCTGCTGAAAATCTCCATAACACTTAGCTAATCAAACCCCTCCATTCCTTCTGCTATAGGAAGCCTTGTGGAAGCAAATTGTTACTTGTAGGAAGAGACATTTGTGTCATCAACCTTGCTGTTCAATTGTTGAGCCGGCAATTTTATCTGGAATCTCCGGTTTTCTGATTTTTTTGATTTTAGATTTTCTGTTCAATATTTGAATCAGTTTCCCTTTGGGACATTAGGTTTCATATTTTAATAATCCGTGACGTTTTTTTAGGTTTATTCATGTTAATTCAAACATTGCATTCTGTTGTTTTGGCTTTCCCCAACAGCCAGTCCTTCATCACTTAATTTCACCCATCCTACAATACTTTCACTTTTCATTCATAATATCCTTTCTGCTCTTGACTGAGTAATATGACTGAAGTTTACTTAATTTTGCCCTGATTAATTTCCAGCATTTCAATGTGAAGTGCTTACATCTAAACACAGCACTCAATTTGCCTTTACGTTTGCTCAAAAGAGCTGAAGCAGCAAAGAAGAACAAAGAAAATTACAGCACAGGAACAGGCACTTTGGCCCTCCAAGCCTGCGCCGCTCAAGATCCTCTGTCTAACCTGTCATCTATTTTCTAACAGTCTGTGTCCATTTGCTCCCTGCCCATCCATGTACCTGTCCAAATATATCTTAAAAGACGCTAACGTGTCTGCGTCCACCACCTCCGTTGACAACGCGTTCCAGGCACCCACCACCCTCTGTGTCATGAACTTTCCACGCATATCTCCCTTAAACTTTCCTCCGCTCACTTTGAACTCATCCCCCACTCTGGGGGGGAAAAAAGCTTTTTGCTATCCACCCTGTCTGTGCCCCTCATGATTTTGTAGACCTCAATCAAGTCCCCCCCTCAATCTTTGTCTTTCTAATGAAAATAATCCTCATCTACTCAACCTCTATTCATAGCTAGCACCTTCCATACCAGGCAACATCCTGGTGAACCTCCTCTGCACCCTCTCCAAGGCATCCACATCCTTTTGGTAATGTGGCGACCAGAACTGTACACAGCACTCCAAATGTGGCCGAACCAAAGTCTTATACAACTGCAACATGACCTGCCAACTCTTGTACTCAATACCCTGCCCAATGAAGGAAAGCATGCCATATGCCGCCTTGACCACCCCTATTGACCTGTGTTGTCACCTTCGGGGAACAGTGGACCTGAACACCCAGATCTCTCTGTTCATCAATTTTCCCTAGGACTTTTCCATTTACTGTATAGTTCACCCTTGAATTTGATCTTCCAAAATGCATCACCTCGCATTTGCCCGGATTGAACTCCATCTGCCATTTATCTGCCCAACTCTCCAGTCTATCTATATTCTGCTGTAATGTCTGACAGTCCCCTTCACTATCTGCTACTCCACCAATCTCTTGCTGATCAGACCACCCACACCGTCCTCCAAATCACTTACATATATCACAAACAACAGTGGTCCAAGCACAGATCCCTGTGGAACATCACTGATCACAGGTCTCCAATTTGAGAAACTACCTTCCACTACTACTCTCTGTCTCCTGTTGCCTCACCAGTTTTTTATCCATCCAGCTAGCACACCCTGGACCCCATGTGACTTCACTTCCTCCATCAGCCTGCCATGGGGAACCTTATCAAACGCACTTGTGCAAAATTTCTTTTCACACTTGCGATGAAGTTATAGATTTCACTGGTCCTCTTAATGGTTTTCTGCACCTGCAAAATGTCTTTTGAGCCCAGCTGCCAAAATCTTTTTCAATAACTTGGCTTTATAAAAATTAATTTGAGACATTCCCATTTTTAATGCCCTTTCAATAGGTGGTGGTGAGCTTCCTTAGGGAACCACTGCAGTCCACTTAGTGTAGGTGAGCCCAAAATGTTTTTGCAAAGGGAGTTCCCAGATTTTGACCAAGTAACTGTGAAAGTGTGGGAATATGTTTCCAAATGAGGATGGTCAGTGACTTGTGGAGTCACTTGCAAGTCATGGTGTTCCCATGTCAGTGCAGCCCTTGTTCTTCTAGGTGTTCGTGGATGTGACTTTGGAAAGTGCTGTGTAAGGACCTTTGGTGAATTTCTATAGTACACCTTTTAGGTGGTAAACACTGCTGCTCCTGAGCATTGGTAGTAGAGAGAGTATGTGTTGATGGCTGCGATGCCAGTCAAAAGGACTGATTTGTCCTGGTTGGTGTTGCGTTTCAAGCGTTTTTTTTTGGAGCTTCATTCATTCAGGCAAGTCAGGAAAATTCCGTCATACACCTGACTTGTATCTTGTTCATTGTGGACAGACTGTGGGGTCTCCAAAGGTGAGTCGCTCACCATAGAAGTCCCGACTTCTGACTGAGTCTTGTAGCCATAATATTTACATGGCTAGTCCAATTTGGTTTGAGGTGCTGGTAGCCATGAGGGGGTTTAGCAGTGGTAATGCCACCAAATATCGGGGCAATTGTTAGATTCTATACTGTTGCGAATGGTCATTATTTGACACTTGTGTAATACAAATGTTACTAACCACTTGTCAGCCCAAATCTAGGTATTTTGCCCAGGTCTTGCTGCATTTGGACATTTGGTGTAATTTGTTATCTGCTGTTCTTGTATTCAAAGTATATTTGGCACTTTAATGTGGAACTACATCTGTTATTGCTGGTTGCAGGCTTTATCTAACTTTCAGAAGTTGTTCTCTTCACAATTTGTCGATGCTTAATATCATCTGTAATTTTGGTTATCATTTACTCTTTGAACAGAAATAATGTGAATTTGGTAATAGTATAAAGCTCAGACCCCACATAAATTCCTGCATGAACACAATTTGGTGGTACCTAACCATGAGTGGCCTTCCATCCCAGTGTTTACACCTCAACCAATTAACTACGCATTCTATCAGATTGCCTCCAGTTCTGTTTTGTGCTTTTCTTGTGTGACTTGCATTTTTATACTCTGATTTACCTTGATTAAACATTTCCATTAGATTGGTTCTGTTGTATGTGTAGAATTATTTACCTTGTTAATAATTGATTGACTATAATATATACTGACACATACTTCCACATTTAGGTAACTGAAAGCCTTCATAAGACAATTGTGAAGCGCCGGATGTCACACGTAAGTGGGGGTGGCTCGATAGACTTGGCGGACACCGATTCTCTTCAGGAATGGATTAACATGACTGGCTTCTTGTGTGCAATAGGAGGTGTATGTCTCCAGCATCGCATTAATCCAAACTTGGTAACATATAGCCCTCCCATGGGGCCAATCACGGAAAGGAAAGGTTCCATGATATCCATGGTCTCAACTGAAGGAAATGCAGAGACTCCAGTCAGCAAATTTTTAGAGCGATTGCTCACACTGATGGTGTGCAGTCACGAAAAAGTAGGGCTGCAGATTAGGACTAATATTAAAGACTTGGTTGGACTGGAGCTAAGCCCTGTACTTTACCCAATGCTCTTCAATAAGCTGAAAAATTGCATCAGCAGGTTTTTTGACTTGCAAGGGCAGGTGAGTACTCAAACTAAATTAACCTACTGAACCTTTAATTAAATGACGGTCAAATTAAAATGCTGTCAGCTATTTTATTCTGGTTTGTGGTTCTTGGGATCTGGTGTGGGGATACTGCGGCATATTGATTGCAATGCCCTACAGAAGAGCTGTTTAACTAATTTGATGCATATGTGTTAATATCAAATATTGAATATTTCTGACACACTGGCATTTTTTTTTGTTTTAGTGAGGGACCATAGTTTTGTTTTATCAGTAATATTTGGCTGAAATTTTTCAGAAAGTTAGTACGTTAAACAAAACAAGGTTCTCTTAAATATACTTGAATTGTCATACAGGTTTTATTGAATGATACCAACACACCATTTGTGGAGCAAACTATAGCAATCATGAAGAACCTGCTGGATAATCACACTGATGGCAGTTCAGAGCACCTGGGGCAGGCCAGCATTGAGACCATGATGCTAAATTTAGTTAGGTACGAGATTCTTCCTTTTTTTGTGCACGTGCTCCAGTTTTCGGTTGAAGACATGATACAATGACTTATTGAGTCATCGTTTTAACCTAGTTATTATATATATAGAGTGCAGGTTAGAGTGTCCGATTCTGAGGTTGAAGGGTATCATAGCAAATCCAATCCTAATTGTGCATTTGTACAAACAGTATGAGAAGACTTTTTTTTATTTTCCCCCTTGTTATATTTTCCTTTACTTCAGTTCGATTGGATCATCTCCAATATGGAAATACTCCACTGGAAGAGAGTTTTTTTTGGTTGCAGAAAGGACTTGGCGATGCACAAAGATTGGTCAGAAAAGCAAAACATAAGCAAAGGCAGGCCTTCAAGCCAGAGGTAGTTTGGGTGCAAACATCATTGCCATAAAGGACAAAGTGGGGCATCCCAAAACCACGGTTTCCAAATGCCAAACAATTGGCAATTCAAAGCAAGCAAATTCCTAATAGGCAGTACAGTGAATAATAAGATCCAGAGTGCAGTGCAAATATGAAAATAATAGCATTCAACATAGATGAAAAATTAAGGAATAGTTGAAGTGGTGAAGCTGATGGGGACAGGAAAGGAAATCGTGTGTCGGGGGAGAGAGAGAGAGAGAGACCTGAACGAGGTACAGAATGAGTACTTTTTTCTTGAACTGCAGCTGTGAAGTTGGTGGAGATGAGGGGAACACAGGTTGAAGAGGATAAGTATAGATATAAAGGTGTTAGAGATATTGGCATCACTGTAAGAACAAGTCACCTAATCCAGAAGTGCAGCTGTGAGAAGGTCCGATGTAGATATCAAAAGCTCTGACCACAGTATCCAAACAGCCATACCCTTCCATTGGGTAGCCTTATTTTCCGTTAGAATTTAGGTCTGGCAGATGGGTTTAAAAAAATGTGGGTTGAAACTGTTTTGCTGTTTGACAACTGATTTCAGATGTGTTTTGAAATGATGGGCCAACTAATCTAACTGTGCTGTCATTACTGCATTAATTTTCAGTAACTTCACCTACCAAGCTGATAGAAAAATAAATTCACAAAGCCCAAATTGCGTGACTTCATCTTATTCTCTTGTGATCTTCAATGCAGATATGTGCGTGTTCTTGGGAACACGGTCCATGCGATTCAGATTAAAACCAAGCTCTGTCAACTGGTAGAGGTAATGATGGAAAGGCGAGATGATCTCTCCTTCTGTCAAGAAATGAAATTTAGGTGAGGATTTCATTACAGATGTTCTTGTAATTAGGAATACGAAGATGATTAAGAACGATAGAATGTCTTGAGGTGAGGAGATGTGAGGATATTGGATACACATTGTCATGGTAACCTTAATATTTCTTCTTCCTTGTGAAGCAAATGTTTGACACCAACGTATGAATTTAGGACATTAACTGTGTGGAAAGATTGATGCTGTGAATCCATGTTTGCCATATGGTGTTGAGTTTAATTTTTTTTGGCCTAGGAATAAGATGGTAGAGTACCTGACTGATTGGATTATGGGAACATCAAACCAGGCTGCGGTTGATGATGTGAAATGCTTAACAAGGTAGATCAATTTTGTTTTCCATTAATTTAGCCACAATTTACTTAAGAGATTATCTTCTAATTCTGAAATGACTGTTCACATTGATTGAGAGCAAATGATAAGTGTGTTGTATAATAAGGTCTGTAGTAAGGAGTAAAAACCTTCAAATGTTTTGAGCCTCTTCATTTTATCAATTTCACCAATTTGTAGTCGAAAGAGACATGGTTCAAGAAGAAATCAGAATGCTGGAACAAGCTCAAAATAGCTGAAAGTTCCTCTGTTTTTTGTTTTGTTGCAGTTCAGTTTCAAAAACAATTGAGTGGTTTTGGACATTTGCATTGTTTCCATTCTCACCCCTCTATTCAACTCTCAAAGAAGTTGCTGTGCACTTGGCTTCAATGCCATACCAGCCCCATTGTAATTGTCGACTGTCAATTTCAATCACCACGATGAAACATACATATGTTTATCTATATTTTAAACATTTCACTATCACATTTGTTGCTTTGTTGGTTTACACATCTAATATTGAGGGTTAATTTTAAACTAATGTCTTGCACTTTTAGTGTGTTTTAATTAAGTAATTCCATAATAATTGAATGCTTTAATTTGTTCAGGCAATAGTTTGTGTTTCTTTATAGATCACTCAAGCAAAACAATAAAACACATGCTCACTCAATTATCAGAAACAATCTCTCGATATCTGGAGCATCAAGCATTTCAAACTTTAAGTTCATTTTTTCAAATTATAGTTTCCCTTACTCTACTTTTTCTATTTCCTATTCTCACTTTTTTTTCTTTGCCAGCTGTATCTCACTTTGTCACCAAGCCCCAGATTAAAATTGAGCTGAGTCTCCTTTCATTACTTTGGGTTCTAACTCTAGGACTTAGCTCTGCCCAAATTTTTTTAGTCGTCTTAATTAATTCTTCTAGAGATCAGGTTTTCAAAGTTGCACATGTAACATCAATGTGATAAAACAAATTGGGGGGATTGGGGTGATTGTCACTGTATGCATCATGAAACAAAACTGTAATCACTTTTTGGAAAGTAGCTTTATTTTTCAGTTTCACATATTATGTTGTGGAAATCTTTCCCTGAGCACTGAGAAGCGCTTCTAATTTCTAGTCAATTACCATGTAAATCTGCTTTAAATATATTGATACAATGAAATTTCTATGGAATAGAGCCCTTAAATCTAGCATGTATTGTGCTTAAAAGAAAACTTGAAAGTGGAGGGAGAGCATAATTGCTATTTGAAGTTGAAATCAATTAGTGCCTTTGCTGTATATGTTGTCTGCAGAGACCTTGATCAGGCAAGCATGGAGGCAGTGGTATCATTGCTTGCTGGGTTACCTTTGCAGCCAGAAGAGGGGGATGGCGTTGAACTAATGGAAGCTAAATCACAACTGTTCCTCAAGTAAGTCCAGTTCAGGACATTTCAATAAGAAATCCAAATGGTGATGATTTAACTATGCTAAAGATTTCTAAGCTGCCCCATACAACTGAGTATGTTTCAGGAAAAATGTTCAAACAAATTACGTTCAGCTCAGTACTGTTCTGTCTTAGGTATTTTACTCTGTTCATGAATTTGCTAAATGACTGCAGTGAAGTGGAGGAGGAAACATCACAAACAGGTGGGAGAAAGCGAGGGATGTCACGTCGCCTTGCATCACTCAGGCACTGCACTGTTCTTGCCATGTCCAACCTCCTCAATGCAAATGTGGACAGTGGGCTTATGCACTCCATAGGTGAGCAGATCTCCTTTATTTTGATTTATGTCCTTGAAAAGCATTCAACATTTCTTATGGACACCTGATCAGAGCATAGTTACATGGAACTGCTGGTTTAGGTAGAAATATTAGAATCAAATCTGAATTGAGCTCCTTCATATTTAGTCCTGATAGCCCAGCATTTATTCCTACAACTAGGTGATGGAGGTTTTCTAGCCTGTGAATGAGAAGAATTGCTTTTAGAAAATCGTTTTCCAGTTCGTACCTTTGGCAAGAATGTTTGAAGATGTGTTTTATTTTTCCTACCCAAATGTAACACAACCCTCATTGGACTTTGTTTCATTCGACTGTACTTAGGCTTGGGATACCATAAAGATCTTCAAACAAGAGCCACGTTCATGGAAGTGCTAACTAAAATTCTTCAGCAGGGAACAGAGTTTGACACACTTGCAGAAACTGTACTGGCAGATCGGTTTGAAAGACTTGTGGAATTGGTCACCATGATGGGGGATCAGGGAGAGTTGCCCATTGCAATGGCTCTAGCTAATGTGGTGCCTTGTTCTCAGTGGGTAAGTGGATTTGTTTGGAAACATCACCTGCATTAAGCAGGTGAACAGCATATTTGAAATTCTTACCTTGGTTACTTGAAGTGGGATTGTCGAAAATTTAGAGACCCATTTTAGTCCCTGTGTGCCAATGCAATGTGCAAAGAGAAACCACTTAAGGTGCATGATTCTCATGCTTGTGTCCTCCAGTTGCTGGGAATAATAAGTGGTAAGATCAAACATGAATAAACAACAAGAGTGATACATGCAAGAGAAGTTGCATTCTTATCGTAACCAATACTCCAGAAGTTAAATTCATGCACTTCTAAATTATTTATGTGGAGAATTGTCACACTGCATCTTTTACTTGCATAATTTTAATTATTTTTGATGTTCCTTCTGTTTTCCAACTTGAAATGCACCAAGTAACTTTTTAGTACTTTTCCATTTTGTATACACTACGTAATCACAATGCTGCATTCCTCACTGATCTAACGTTCAAAAATAAAGCCATTGCATGCATTGAGTTAAACTGTTTTGTAGCATTGTTACTAATTAGCTAATTGGCTCCATGGATGAGACAACTAAGTAGAGATTCATATCCTTATCACTTGCTAAATGTCTGACAAAAAGGGCCAATTCTCTGTTCATCCAAATTGCATTCTTCTTTGAATTGAATGATTGCTGTTGAAAGAGATAATAAAATCTTCTGCAATCATTTGTAGAAACTGAGAATTGTATCCATGTTCTTCAGTTATGGTTAATCCCAGAATTGGGATTAATTTTATGCAATCAACTCAATGAATTAATTTAACTGTATTAACGTCACAAACTACTTGTCATTAGAAGTGTTGGTACGAGATTGTCATTAATTTGGAGAAAGCTGGCAGCAGGCAGCCGTTGGGTCTTTGGAGAGACAATTTGTTTCCAACCTTGTTAAATGTTGGTAGTGCAGCAGTTGAATTTGTGGAATGTTAAAAGCTATTGAAGGTGAAAGACTATGACGTTGAGTATCAAAAGCTGCAAAAGGATTTAGACAAAATTAGGAATTAGATGGATTTGCAGATAGTATTGAATATAAAAAAAGGTGAAGTATTTCACATGAGGACTGAAGCCAGCAAGAAATTGGGATGTTTGGTGACAAGAAATTGAAGCAAACTGGATGCCCAGTCCCAACAAGTAAAGCCGATCAGATGCAATATGAATTATCAAGTGAATATTGGGGCCAAGATAGCGAGATAATGTTGCAGCTGTATAAGTAGTTCATGTGACTGCATTTAGAGTAATGTGCATTGGTTCGAAATAGCAAGCAATAAAAAAAAGTATCATAGTTATAAAGTTATAGAAGAGAGCGAAAGAGTAACTAAGGTGATGGAGGGATTAAGATATGAAACATGATTATAGAAGTTTAACATTTCATGAAACAAGAGAAGGTTCAGAGCTGGCTATTTGGCTGCTTTAGAAGAGAAAAAAAAAATGGTTTTGCCTAAAATAGTAATATGGGAAGATAAAACCTGCAGTTGAAGGGGCTATAGTTCAACACATCTATCAGTGGAATTATCCCAGTACAGAATGGTAAAAGGCTCCCTGAGGAAATAATGGAACCAGATGCACTGACTTTGCTACCTATCCTTCTCTGGTACAGAATTGCATGAGTTTGTTACCCTGTGAAGAAATTTCTCTTTATTTCAGCCTGAAATAGCCTTCTGTGTATCCTGAGACTGTGGCCCTTTGTTCTGGAATCCGTCAGCCGGTGAAACATGCCTGCACTCAGTCTATCAACTCCTGTATCAGTATTGTGCATTTCAATGAGATCCCCACTTATTCTTCTAAACTCTAGTCTCTCAGACCCAACCAAGCCAAGCCAATCCATACCGTTTGTATGACAAATCTGCCATTGCAGAGATGAGTCGAGTAAACCTTCACTTTATACCCTCTATGAACAGTAAATCTGTTGATCATTAAGGAGATCAAAACTATTTGCAGTATTCCAGTTGAGACCTTTCAAGGCACGGTACAGGATGATATCCTTGCGCCTGCATTCAAGCCCTCTTGCAATGAAAGCCAGTGCCATTTAATTGTCAAACTGCTTGCTGTGCCTGCACGCTTGATTTCGTGACTAACTTAAAAGGTGACTGTGATACCTTTGCACTTCAATATTTCCAAACTCATCACCATTTAAGGAGCATTCTTACCATTTAGGAAATACTCTGCACATTTCTACCATCATGCAAAAACTCAAATTTTTCCACACTATTTTCCATCTGCCATGTTGTTGCCTGCTTACTCAGCTGCTGAAATTTATATTGTCTGCAAATTTAGAAATATTAGGTTTGAACCCCATGTCCAAATCGTTGATAGATGTTGTTAACAGCAGGAGACCAGAGATTGTTGAGGTACCCCACTATTCATAGATTGCCAATGAGAGAATGAATGACTGGATTATTCCTAATGTTTTCTGTTTGTTAACTATTCCTTAATCCATGCCAGGGTATTGCTTCATATCCCGTGTGCTTTAATTTTGCTAAACAATCTTCTTTGGGGAACCTTATCAAAAGCTATCTGAAAATTCAACAAGAATAAGTCCATTGACTCCCCTTTATCAACTTGATTAATAACATTCCCAAAAAACTTGTAACGAGTTTGTCAAAATGGATTTCTTACTTGCAAGTCCCTGCCTAATGTGTCCAATTAGACCATTATTATCTAAGTGTCTATTTACTACATCCTTTATTGTTGATCTTCACATTTTGTCGACTGCTGATGTCAGGCTGATGGATCTGTAATTTCATATTTTCTCCCTTGTCAAGAAACTACTCCATTCTTAGATTGTGGGGCAACATTTATTACTTTCCAATTTGCTAGAGCCATTTAAGGATTTTGGAAGTTGATCACTAATGTTTTGACTATCTTTATAGCTGCCTCCTTCAACACACATGCAGGCATTTGTCACCTTAGGTTCTCCGGTGCAGACTTCTTACTAATTCTACTTGATTCACCTCCTCATTCTCCCTAGCCATTTGGATCACTACTTCTGAAGATTGGTATCTTCTCACTGAAGAATGTTTAACAAGTAATAATTTAGCTTCTGTGTTTCTGTTTTTGCCGTTATGAATTCTCCTGACTTTGCTTTTAATGGCCTCGCATTCATCTTAGCCAAATATGTCCTTTTTACAAATGTGAGGCGCTTTTTTTGCAGTCTTGGTTTTGTTTGGATTGCATTGCATTCGCATCATATTCTCCCTTGTCAGTTTCTTGGGTCTCCCTCACTGTATTCTGACCTCCAATCCTCAGATTTACTTAAGTTTCTCACCTTTTTATGCAAACCTTTTTCTTTTAATCTTTTACATTTCTGAAGTTCGTTTCTTAGACATGGTTGACAGGTCTTTTGTGTTTTCACACCTTGAAGGAATAGATAGTTGCTGCAGACAATTTAATAGTCATCTCAGGACTATCTGTCGATGGCCGGGCATGAATTGCATTGCCTTTTCCCAATCCACCTCAGCCAATTTATGCTTTCATAATTTTCCTTAATCAGCTTCAAATTATATTGCCTCACTTTCAGGATAAAGTGTTAGATTATTCTTATCACCAAAGGTTCTTTTTCTAGTGACTACATAATACCAGATCTAAAATAGCATGTCCTCTAGTCAGCTACCCGACATAGTACACTAGAAGGACATTCCTAATATACTCCAGAAACCCATTCTCCTCCGCTTCAGCACACATTTGGTTTACCCTGTCTGTGTGGACTTCGAAGTCACCCATGATTATGTTGTTGCCTGTGGTACGTAGATGGTCTTGTTTTGTTGACTTTGAATTGGTCCCAGTCTGTCCATCTTTAATTTCCTGCTTTGACTGTCTGGAGGCCTGTAGACAATTCCCGCAAATGTTTTCTGTCTCCTGTTGTTTCTTAACTGCGCTGATTCTACATTTTAATATTTCTATGCCTTTCTCACCAGTGTCACTGTACATCTTTTCTGTTTGGTATGCAATCCTTATGACAGACAAGCACGTTGCATGGTCAGCTTTCATCCTTGTTCACCCTTGTCTTTGTAATCACAATCCTGTCACACCAGTTTAGAACTGTTTGCACTGACAATTGGGCTACCTCATTACAGAAGCTCAGTGCATTCAGATCTAATCGCTTTGGACTTTTGACATTTTCACTAATTTTTTTTGTACTGTGGCCCTAATTGTTGCAAGCCAGTGTTTCCTCTGCCACCTTCTTCAGCTTTTTCACATTTCTATTTTTCACGTCTAGCTTTTCTTCTTACTTTTATGTCTCCCATGTCCCCATGTGCACTCCAGTTTAAACCGTCCCTTACTGTAGGAGTGAATAGCTATTTTGGGACATTAAATGCAGTCCTACTGACTTGTCCAGCCTGTGAAGATACCATCAAATTGTTGGCTCATTTAACTGAAAATTAGGGTGTTTGTTTGAGAAATATTTGGAGACAATAAAAGTGATTTGATGCGGAGCATGATAAGTGTAGCACATTTAGAGGAATCGATACCTTTGGGGATGTCTGGTTCCTACAGTTCAGCATCGAATGAGTTTTCCGTGCCTCCTGTCAGAGCCTGTTGTAGCTAAATTTAAAAAACGTTGACTGCCATTGTTAATGAAAAACTTTGTCGTATTGTGCAATTGCTAGGATTGTCGATGGTGAACTGGATGAAATTTGAAACATTCGCAGTTGATGAAATGAAATACGTGTGTGTGACATTGCCTGTAGGTGGCAATGAAGTTTAAGCACGTTTTGATGCTTGATGATTTCCGCAATTGCACTTAATGCAAATTATATTGGTAACGTGTGGATAAATGTTGCAAAGTGGAGCGTGAGGGAACAGTTAGATTACAGGGACAAACCAAAATTTTACATATTACAGATGAAGGTTAAATTACTTTATGGACCTCAGTTTTGATTTGTGGCTACGTTTTGTCATTTATTTCAACTTAATTGCACGTTACAAGAATAATTCATAGCACCATTAAGTAAACCGAAGGTCAAACACTGGAATTCTGATTTCATTCCGAGATCTTATTGTGGTAAGTACAAAATTCAGTTAATTCATGTAGCCTAAAGGACATGGGATGGTTGGGGGGTGGAATTAGAGATAGACCAGACTGAAAAAACATGGAATCTTGTTTGTTTATCTCCATGTTTGTTGTTGGCACGTTCCCTAAAGCGTGACATAAAAGCATAGAAGATGGTCAGAAGTGGTCCATATGCCCCTTCAAGCCTGCTGTGTCATTTTCTATGATCACGCCTGTTGAGTTACAGCCCTTCATATTTTGTCTGTTACTTTTCAGTGTGCTCATGTCCTCCCTCTGTCTCTTCCCTGTTCCCTCCCTCATGATACTTGTCCAATTTTTAATTATGTTGAACAACTTTTGAAATGGTAGTTTTTTTCACACTTTAAGGTACACACATAATGCTTACAATTTGCGGTTTATTTTATTAAATCATATTCAGTTATCCGTTCAACGTATCACTCATGCAGTTCAGTCAAGTATGACAGTAAACCCAGGACAAGTCTATAACTCACACCATTGTATTGTCATACATGTTCAACTGTCAGATGTAGGCTGCATTGAAATAGTCGAAGTAACATTGTGGTACAACAAAATTGTGTGCTATGGAACAGTGATGCTGATTTGAAGAAAAAATGTCCCTTGTTCTTTGTTGCACTTGACTCTGACATCCTCACCCACACCTTTACTACTCCTAAAATTAGGACAACTTCTTAAATTACCCATATCTTTTGTACTATGGAGGAATGCAGAGTGAGGCAAAGCATTTCCCCACAGGGAAATAAAAGTCAAGACACCTTTCAGTTCCATGGTAACTTCTCTGGAAGAGTGATTGGGTGTTGACTTTCCTCTGAATCATCCTTTCCCCTCCAAACTGGGGCAAGTTTCATGTAAATAGACTACACACAGCCTCTGAAACAGTTCCCACAGTTGAATTTTAACGGTTGCAATTTCATTACAAATACTGCATGGATATAGCTCAAAAAAATGCAATTCTTCATTTTTATCACAGACTTCCATTGGGCCAGTCACAAATCTCAACCAACAGGTAGGAAAGCTTAAAACGAGAAAATTGCATACTTGATCCGATTGCAGTAATTATTCCACTGCTTTGAGCAGAGAATGATTTTTAAGTAGTCCTTTAGTTACTACTTCTGTGGTGGTGATTTGCTTCTGCCAGCTTCAATGTAGCTAAGGTTTGGGTAGCAGTTGTAACGAGGTAGCATGACTTGGTTGGAGCTGAACACTAGATCTACATCTTGACTTTTGCGCATTCTTGCCAGTAGAAACTAGCAGAAAGTTGGGTTTGAAAAAGACCTTAAGCAGTATTTCATTGGCCTTTTTGAGGAAGTGGTCTGTTGTGGTGTTCATCTTGTACATTTTTATTAATTTGCATATTTTTATTGAATAGTTGAACAACTCCACTGTGCGGCTGCCAGCATTGTTAATTAAATGTTTGTGATGGTGCAAATAGGAGAAAGAGGGTTAAATTTAAGCATCCAACCCTGGAGTCATGACATGATCTATCGACTGATTTCAAAAAGGCTGTTGTATTTGCTCTGGATGGATTCTCTTCCATGATGAAAAATGTTCACTAACCAAAAAGGGTTTCTTCAACTTTTACCCTTTGCGTGGAGATTTCAGCTTGTACAAATCCAGAAGCAAATTAGAAGACTCAGTTGCTGAGGGCTGGTAGCCTAGAGATCTGAATCTCAAATTCAACTATGACAGCTTGACAATCCTTTGTTCATCTAGTCCCTATATGATTTCAGCTCCTTCAAAACTCAGCACACTCTGAGCTGCTCTCAAGTGGTATAACTTGCCATCCAGGTGTATAATTAGTGATTGTCAAAAAAACTGTAGTAATGTGCAACAACACATGTATAACACCCTCAAGACCTTGGTGGGAGATAATGGAGCTGAGGTCATGATTTTGCAGGTCTGTCAATGGCCAGCTGCTCTAAATAGAGAGTGGCATCCTACTTGTTTCAGAATGCGCATCCTTTCCTCATAATGTTAGTCATCAGTTCAGCAGCTGTTTTAAGTAATCCTCTTACTCCATTAATGTCCTCTAATTTAGGTCCGCCAGTTTTTCAGCACAGGAACTAGATCTTATCTGTTGATTGTATACAACTTAAATATTTGCTTTAAATAAAACAGAAGACAAGACAAAAAGTAATCATCAGGACTCAGCTGCAAGAAGTGGACTTGGCAAAAGGGATGCCAATTTCTGCGACATGAGAAGAGGGAGCTGATTGGCCCCTGATGAATACACCTCTAGCTATCTTCTCACCACATTAGCTTGATGCTGAGATATGGCATATCGAAATTATTCTGCATGTAATGGTGACCTGATCAAATCATCATTTACTATATATGGCAATAACTCACGAAAAGGGCTATGTCCCACCACTTTTAGCCCCAAACGATGCCTGGCCTACCGCTGATTATCCTTGAGGATGAAGTTGTCTCAAACATTTCTGCAACAAATGAAGCTTGGCCCACATTACTGTGAAGTAGCGTATTTAAGTGAAGTATGCTGCATCTGGGGATGCTGCCATCAATCAAAATGATGTTTAGCTTGCCAAAACAAACTAATGTTGTCTGACTTTAAAGTGCCAGTGTGATGGCAGATATGTCGGCTGTACGTCCAATTGACTTCCATACCCTGTCAAACAACATGTCCTGTTGACAATTGATAATGGGAAACATGCCACCTGTACTCAACCAGCTTGCGCTTGCAAGCCGTAGAGCAGAATGTCTACTATTGGATGTGATTTTGCTATTGGACAAAACTTATTAAATAATCCAAACTATGCAAAGAATTATCCTGGTAACCAATTTAATGTGAGCAGTCAGCCATGCAGGGTAATACATTTGTGTGTGATAGGAGCTACATGTATTACAATATAGGACCCTGTTTTATGTAACACCCTGATCAATCATAGGTGCCTGTTCACAAGGTGAAAATTGCCCATTTGCTTGTACTGCATCTCAATACCAATAATGAGCCTAGTCTTCTGTGGTAGAACACCGGCGTCCTTATTTCCAAGTCTGTTTCTTGCACCTTTGCTCTTTCAGGAGTGAAATCTGTGGCCCTTACTTCTTTCAAAACTTATTCATTTGTGGGATGTGGGCATTGCTGGCTGGCCAGCATTTATTGCCCACCCCGGTTGCCCTTGAGAAGGTGGTGGTGAGCTGCATTCCTGAACCACTGCAGTCCACCTGCTGTGGCTTGACCCATAATGCCATTAGAGAGAGAATTACAAGATTTTGACCGAGTGACAGTGAAGGAACGGCAGTATGTTTCCAAATCAGGACGGTAAGTGGCTTGGAGGGAACCTTGAAGGTGGTGGTGTTCCTATCTATCTGCTACTCTGTCCTACTAGACTTCGTCTACCTATAGTTTCAGGCCTCTAGTGATGTGGTTGACTCTTAGCTGATATGAGTAAGCCTCTCAGTTCAAGTGGTATTTAGGGATGAGCAACAAATGCTGGCCCGGCAGTGACACGCAAATTCCAAGGACAGGAAAACGTGCAAGATGAAAACTTCAACTCCAACTCTTTTCAAAAATAGTTAAGTACTGCTATCAGTTAATCATTTCTTTATTTGTCTGTATTTAAAATTTTACTTTCTGTTGAACATCTGTTATCTTGTGTAGAAATGGCTTCGGTCATGGTAGGGGTAGTTTGAAACAAAACGTTTAAGACAGGAAGTGTTTTTTTCCAAGAGTTCTGTGCAAACCCAATTATTTGCTTTGTCTCACTGGCATTTTGCATTAACCCTGGCTGTTCTCTCTGGTAGTTTATTCATCATCTTCAATTACTTCATACAAATCTGTAATTAAAGTTAATATATTTGTTTTCTCCTCCTTCCAGGATGAGCTTGCTCGAGTGCTAGTGACGTTGTTTGACTCGCGTCATTTGCTCTATCAGTTGCTTTGGAACATGTTCTCTAAAGAGGTTGAGCTAGCAGATTCCATGCAGACCCTCTTTAGAGGCAACAGCCTTGCAAGTAAAATAATGACTTTCTGTTTTAAGGTAAATCTTTGCCATCTTAACAATTTTAAAGGCTTTGGATTAGTAATATGTGACAGGTTGTTTTGTATCAGTGATTGGGTAACACATCGCATTCAAGGTACCTACAAGTAGTGATGACTGTTGAATTTGAGCATTACTTGCTCTTCTGGAGGGAGCAAATGTTACATTTATGAAACCCAAGCCCTTGTCTGCTGGTTTGTTTGGAGGAGCTGGGGATTTTAAGAAACTTCAGCAGTAATAGAAACTACATTTGAGTTGACTACAGAATTTGCCAAGCCATGAATTTATAATTGACCCCTAATTATGGTCCACCACTGAGACTATATAGAAGGAGGCTATTCGACCCATGGCATTTGTATTGATGTCGCAAGAGTAATTCCCTTAGTACCGCTGCCACTCCTTGGTAGCTCTGTACTTGTTTCCTTTTCAGGTAGTTGTCCAGTATACTAGGAGAGCCATTTGACAATTTGACCCATTTACAAGAATGGTTCCAGGAATGAGAAATGTCGTTTGTGAGGATGGCTTGAAAAACATGGGAATGTTCTCAGAGTGAAGAACGTTGAGAAGAGATTTCACAAAGGTTTTCAAAATGATTGGCAGACTGGGCAGGGGAAATGGGACGAAGCAATTGCCATGTATCAGAAAAAGAATGAGGAGAACAGATTTAAAGTGATGTGCAGATGAATCAAGGGTGATGTGAGAAAATGGTATGAAATACACTGCCTGTGAATGTGGTAGAGGCATGTTGAGTTCAACTAAAGTTCTGAAGAAGGGTCACTGGACCCGAAACACTAACTCTGTGGAACGAAATCAGATGCTACCACACCTGAGACATTCCAGCAAGTTCTATTTTTCCTTTATCACTTTTTAAAAACCCTTGCTTTTGAACTCTGTGCCACTATTTATAAAGTCCAAAGTCCTGTACGATGTATCAAGGCTTCCAATGCATCCTTTCACTTCAGTGATTTATGCACACATTCACCAAGGCCCCTCTGCAAGTGCATCACCATGAGAATTCGACCCCACGTTTTAATTACCTCTCCTGGTTCCTTCCACCAGACTGAATTGCTCTCACTTTTCTACAGTAAATTGGAGCAGTCAGTTTCCTGCCCATTTTACTAACGTAGCCATCCTTTTAAATTGTATGTTATACTGCCCACAGTTGACAATATCTACAAGTTTAGTAGCATCTGCACAATTTGGAATTGTCATGGGCATCAGGTGCTAGGTCATAAATACACATTGGGAAGAGCAAAGATCCTTAACACCAATCCTTGGGAACTCCACGATGAACCTTCCTCACTACAAAAAAAAGTCTTGCACCAAAAACAGTTTGTGTAGAAGAGGCCTAAATTCTTGACCCTGCTTTTTGTCCACAGATGCTACCAGAACCTGCTGAGTTTCTCCAGCTATTTGTTTGTACTTCAAATTTGCAGCCTTTGAAGTTTTTTGTTTTTAGTTTCCCATCACTTAGTGTACCCCTCTTTGCCCTATTTCTTTTACTTCATTTATCGAGAAACATGTTCTGCCTGATAACCTTTTGCCCATCCATTAACGTGAATTAAGTGAAAGTATGGAATGGCAATGCAGGAGCATGAATCCTGTACATTGGCTTGTCATAAGGTTAACAATGTTGCTGAATCTTTGAAAATTTGTTTCAGTGCTTGTTGACCATGAATCTGTAAAGGGGGTCCTCACTATTCTTAAGAGATATGTTTCGGAAAAATCCGACAAATAGTGAAAGGACAAAATAACAATTTATTTCTTGTATGAATTAATGACTAAATTGCTGGCACCACAGCAAAATAACAAGTGTAGAACAGCTGAATGATTACTGAAAATTGTTCCCTTAAAAATAGAGATATTACAGTGAATTTCTGAACAATGAATATTGCAAATCCCCTGTATGTTATTTTTACATGGTTTTATTAAGATGCTGATATTTTGTTTGTATTGAAAATAATTTTAAAGCTGACTGCTGTAATGCCAAGTGTAAGGGCAATGTTCCAGTGGGTAATGAAAACACTGAGAACAAACTTCCTGCCTCTAACTGTTAAGTTTATGTACTTTGAAGGTTTGGGTCAAGTAGGCCTATTGTTACCTTAAAATACAGGAGGCAGCAATGAAAGGAACACTGATTTCAAATTTAAATGTAGAAATTAAATTGGTAATTTTAAATTGGAAGATAAATTAAGTGAGGATTTCTCACATGGTCAAGCTGCGGTCTTGACATAGTTCCCTTTTTTCAAATAGTAGACTTGTTTTGAATTGAAGGCTCAGTAACATCTATGTTTTGAAGAACGAGTAACTGTTTAATGCCCATGATGTACTGCTGCTCGCAGCATAGGAGCTGCGGCTTTCCAAGTATTTCATGTTTATTGACAAGTCTCAAGTTGGATAATGGGAAGGTTTACGTTTGGGTACACTTTTTACTTTTACTGTGCCCAACTAACCATTTGTCCTCTTGCTGCTTTCAGGTCTATGGTGCTACATATCTGCAGAAGCTGCTTGAGCCATTGTTAAAAACTGTTCTTAAGGACCCTGAGAAACAGCACCTTAGCTTTGAGGTTGATCCCACCAGGTTAGAACTGTCTTTCTTTGTCAGCGAGATGGTTTGAGAAGATGTTCAAATGAAAATATCATTTGTTATATCACAGAAAAACGTAATTATCTAGATCTATTAATAGTATTTGGTTTTAAAGAAGAGAGATTCTCAAAGCAACAAAATTTAATCTTGTGATTTTGAGTACAAGCTGGGACAGGAAAGGGGAATGGAATAAGCAGACAGTGCAGGGAACCCCTGTGGCCGTTCCCCTCAATAAGTGTACTGCTTTGGATACTGTTAGGTCATCCCCCGCCAACAGGGGAAAGTGATAGTGGCCACATGTCTGGCACTGAGCTTGGCTCTGTGTCTCAGAAGGGAATGGGGAAGAACAGGAGAGCGATAGTGATAAGAGATTCGATGGTTAGGGGAACAGACAGTAGATTCTGTGGTCCCAAGCGAGACTTGCGGATGGTATGTTGTCTCCCGGGTGCCAGGATCAGCGATGTCTCAGATGGAGTCTATAGAATTCTTAAGGGGGAGGGTGAGCAGCCAGAAGTCGTGGTACACATTGGCACCAATGCTGTAGCTAGGAAAAGGGATGAGAAATCAATACAGGGAGTTAGGTTGGAAGCTAAAAGGCAGGACAAGCAGAGTAGTTAAATCAGGATTGCTACCGGTGCCATGGGCTAGTCAGGCTAGGAGGAGAGTGAGTGCAGCTGAACACGTGGCTACAGAGCTGGAGTTGGAGGAAGGTCTTCAGATATGTGGACCTCGGGAAGGTGGGACCTGTGCAAGGAGGATGGGTTGCACCTGAACTGGAGGGGCACCAATATCCTGGGCTGGAGGTTTGCTTGAGCTCTTTGGGAGGGTTTAAATGAGCTTGGCAGGGGGATGGGTGCTAGAGCTACGGATCAGAGGATGGGTTAGCTGGTTTACAGGCAGATACAGTATGCAGAGAGTCTAAGAGGAAGGATAGGCAGTTAATCGTAGGCCAAAGCTGCAGTCAGTGCGACAGGTTGAAATGTGTATATTTTAATGCAAGAAGGGTAAGGAATAATAGTGATGAACTTAGAGCATGGATCAGTACTTGGAGTTACAATGTTGTGGCCATTACGGAGACTTGGGTAACACTGGGGCAGGAATGGTTGTTGGATGTCACGGGGTTTAGATGTTTCAAAAGAAATAGGGAGGGAGGTAAAAGAGGTGGGGGAGTTGTTTTGCTAATCAGGGCGTCACAGCTGCAGAGAGGGAGATTGTGGAGGAGGGTTTGTCCACTAAGTCTCTAAGGGTGGAAGTTAGAAACAGGAAAGAAGCAGTCGCTTTACTAGGAGTTTTCTATAAACCTCCCAGTAGCAAGAGAGACATTGAAGAACGGATTGGGAGGCAGATTTTTGAAAGGTGCAGAAGTAATAGGGTTGTTGTCATGGGTGATTACAACCTCCCCAATATTGACTGTAACCTCTTAAGTGTAAATAGTTTCGCTGGAGCAGATTTTGTCAGGTGTGTCCAGGAAGGATTTCTGACTGAATATGTAGATAGGCCGACTGGAGGGGTGGATTGATATTGGAGTTTGTGCTTGGCAACAAACCAGGCCAGTTATCAGATCTGTTGGTGGGAGAGCATTTCGGTGATAGTGATCACAACCCCTTGACCTTGACCATAGTCATGTAGAGGGATAGCAGCAGATGGTATGGGAAAATATTTAATTGGGAGAGAGGGAATTACAATGCTATTAGGCAAGAACTGCGGATCATAAATTGGGATCAGATGTTCTCAGGAAAATGCACAACACAAATGTGGAGGCTGTTTAGGGAGCAATTAGTATGAGTGTTGGATAGGTTTGTCCCACTGAGTCCAGAAAGGGATGCTAAGGTGAATGAACCTTGGATGACAAGACATGTGGAACATCTAGTCAAGAGGAAGAAGGAAACTTATTAAGGTTAAGGAATCAAGGACCAGACTGTGCTGGAGAGGGCTACAAGGTCGCTTGGAAAGAACTGAATAATGATCTTAGGAAAGCTAGCAGGGGGTATGAAAAAGCGTTGGCAGGTAGTTTTAAGGAAAACCCCCAAGGTGTTGTATACTTAGGTAGGTAACAAGCGGAAGGCCAGAGTGGGTAGGGCTGATCAGCGATAGTGGAGGGAACTTGTGTGTGGAGTCGGAGATAGTGGAGGTTCTTAATGAATACTTTGCTTCAGTATTCACCAGTGAAAGGGACCTTACGTTTGTGAGGACAGCATGAAACAGGTTGATATGCTTGAACAGGTTGATGGTAGGAAGGAGGATGTGCTAGAAATTTTGAAAAACATGGGGATAGATAAATCCCCTGGGCCAGACGGGATATGCTCAAGGTTACTATGGGAAACAAGGGAAGAGATTTCTACATCTTTGGCAATGACCTTTATGTCCTCACTGTCCGCTGAAGTAGTACCAAATGATTGGAGGGTGGCAAATGTTATTCCCTCGTTCAAGAAAGGAATAGGGAAATCCTGGGAATTACAGACAAGTTAGTCTGTCTTCTGTGGTGGGCACGTTATTGGAGTGGATTCTGAGAGATATGATTATTTGGAAAAGTACAGCTTGATTTGAAATAGTCAGCATGGCTTTGTGAGGGACAGGTCATACCTCACAAGCCTCTGAATTCTTTGAGGATGTGACAAAACACATTGAAGGTAGAGCAGTGGATGTGGTGTATGTGGATTTTAGCAAGGCATTTGGTAAGGTTCCCCATGGTAGGCTCATTCAGAAAGTAAGGAGGCATGGGATTCAGGTAAATTGGCTGTCTGGATACAGAATTGGCTGTCCATTAGAAGACAGAGGGTGGTAGTAGATGGAAAATATTCAGCCTGGAGCTCGCTGACCAGTGGTTTTCTGCAGGGATCTGTTCTGGGACCTCTCCCCTTTGTGATCTTTATAAATGTCTTGGATGAGTGCGTTAGTAGGTTTGCTAATGCCACGAAGGTTGGTGGAGTTGTGGTTAGTGTGGAGGGCTGTTGTAGATTGCAACGGGACATTGACAAGATGCAGAGCTGGGCAAAGAAGTGGCAGATGGAATTCAACCCTGAAAAGTGTGAAGTGATTCATATTGGAAGATTGGATTTGAATGTCGAATACAGGGTTAATGACAGGATTCTTGGCAGTGTGGAGGAACAGAGGGATCTTGGGGTCCAACTCCATTGAACCCTCAAAGTTGCTGGCCGAGTTGATAGAGTTGTAAAGAAGGCATATGGTGCGTTGGCTTTCATTGGCAGGGGAATTGAGCTTAAGAGCTGCAAGGTTATGCTGCAGCTCGATTAAAATGCTGGTTAGACCACACTTGGCCTGCTGTGTTCATGCAGCTTCGCACCGTTATCTTGGAATATTGTGTTCAGTTCTGGTCACCTCATTATAGGAAGGATGTGGAAGCATTTGAAAAGGTGAAGAGGAGATTTACCAGGATGCTGCCAGGACTGGAGGGTAGGTTATGAGGAAAGGTTGAGGGAGCTAGGGCTATTTTTCATTGGAGTGAAGAAGGATGAGAGGTGACTTGATAGTAGAGGTGTACAAGATGATGAGAGGCATGTGTAGAGTAGGTAGCCAGAGACTTTTTCCCAGGGGGGAAACGACTACTATGCGGGGGCATAATTTTCCGGTGATTGGAGCAAGGAATAGGGGAGATGTCAGGGGTAGCTTCTTTACACAGAGAGCGGTGAGTGCGTGGAATGCGCTGCCGGCGGTGGTGGTGGAGTCGGATACATAAGGGACATTTAAGCGATTCTTGGATAGGCAAATGAATGATAGTAAAATGTAGGGTATGCAGGGTAGTTTGATCTTTGAGTAAGATAATAGGTCAGCACAACATTGTGGGCTGAAGGGTCTGCACTGTGTTGTACTGTTCTATGTTGTCTCCAGACTCTCCTTATAATGTGAACCCTCTAGTCCAGTAATATCTTTATAAATCTTTTCTGCATCCTGTCCAATTTAGTAATATCCTTCCTATTGCAGGGCAACCAGAACTATAGATAGTACTCCAAAAGTGACCTTACCCACATCCTGTACAACCACAACATAGCATACCAAGTATTACAGCCCGTGGTCTGGGCAATGAAGGCAAATGTGCCAAATGCCATCTTTACCACCTGGTCTACCTGTGGTGCAACTTTCAAAGATTTATGCACCTGAACCCCTCGACCTTTCAGTTCAACAACACTGCCCAGGGCCTTACTATTAACTGTATATGTCCTACTGTCACTCACCTTACGAAAATGCAACATCTCTCCTTTATCCATATTGAACTCCAATCTGCTGTTCCTTAGCACATTGGGTCAGTTGACTAAGATGTTTTGGTTATTTTAGATAACCTTCTTAACTGTCCACAATATCATCATTTTTGGTGTCGTCCACTAACTTGGTAACCCTGCTTGCTAAATTCTCATCCAGATTGTTGATATAAATGACAAACAACTGTGGACTCAGCACCAACCCTGTGCCATGCCATTGGTAAGAGGCCTGCAATCTGAAAAATAACATTTTAGCACCAACCCCTCTGTCCTGCTGATAAGCCAATTTTATATCCAGTTGGCAAACTCTGTGACTGAGTAACCAGTCTATCATCTGGACCCTTGTCAAAGACTTTATGCATGCCCCTGTAGAGACAATGTCGACTGCTACCTTTTTGGTGATGAAAATTTGAAGGGCCATTTACGTGGCTATTGGTGCACTGGTAGAAATCTTCCAGGAATCTTTATTATTTCTGGAAAACTCTCACCTTTATGTAAAAAGACAAGGAGGCACATAAAACAGCTAATTATATACCACTTAGCTTGACATTTGTTATTGGGAACTGTTAGATTCTATTATGAATGTTATAGCAGCACTTTCAGAAATGCATAAGATAATCAAGCAGCATCAGAATGAGTTAATGAAGGGGAGAACATGCCTGACAAATTTACTCGAATTCTTTGAAGAGGTAACAAGCAGGATAGATAAAGGGAAGCAATGAGCCTAATGTGTTTGGCTTTTCAGAAGGCTAACTAATAGAAGCCAGCAAGATGGGATAAGGGATGAGTTTTCAGGACGGCACCCTGTGCCTTGTGCTGTGCCCTGGTGATCAGTGCTGGGACCACAATATTAATGACTTTGACAGTAGTCAGTATGCAGTTATTCCTCCATGCCTGTGAGGATTCTGTCCCTGAGAACCCCTGTGAATGATGGAATTTGCAAGTGCAGAGCTCATTAAAAACAGGTTAAAATGGTTTTTTTTAATAAAAAATGTGATTTTTGACTGCAGATATTGATTTTTGTTGGTACTTATTTTTGACGCAGATGGGGAAATTCGTGATTTCACAGATATAGAGGATTTACTGTATTTTTCACCAAGTTTGTGGATGACACACAAATAGGTGGTAAATCAAGTGCAGAGCATAGCACAGTCTGCAGTTTGATATAAACAGGTTTACCAAGTAGGCAAAAATGTTGAAGAGGAAATATAATAGGGAAAGATGTGAGGTTATGCACTTTGGCAGGAAGAATAGAGGAGCTGCATGTTACTTAAATGGAGAAAGACTGCAGGAAGATGCGGAACAGAGGGATTTGGGAACCCTTGTCTGAGAGTTCATGCTAGTGTTCAAGTTCAGTGAATAATTGAGAAGACAAATGGAATGTTTTCCTTCATTTCCAAGGGAATGCAGTATAAACGTAGGAAAGTTTTTGCTAAAGTTATACAAGATATTAATTAGACCACAATTCAACATTGTGAATAATTTTGGGCCCCTTATCTAAAGAAAGATATATCGGCATTGGAGGCAGTCCAGAGAAGGTTGAACAGGCTGTGACCAGGAATGGAGGCACCCTCTTAAGAGGAGAGTGGGAATTACTAGTTAATGACCAGGCATCTAAGCTCTGTATGAACTTAATTTTTTCTCTCCCTTCTTATCACAGGTATAAACAGGCTACTTTTTGCAGCCTGCAATTGTCAGACTCAGACATAATACATTATGGGCCTGAGACTGCAGCTTGGCTGTGGCTGTTGCTATTTCACACAGCTCAATATAGCGCAGTCTTGTACATGATGTCAAGTACTTGGTTCTTCCAAAAGTAATTTATGGCTCCTCAATTGTAGAATGATGATTGATAGGGCAATTGGAGGACTGAATAATGAGGGGTGGGGAAGAGAATGTGAACAGAATAGTTGATTTTAATAAATTGCTTGGTGGTTGTCGAGTTGAAGCCAGTTCAAATGTCTGGGAATGCAGGGTCAGAGAATGAAAAATTGAATCAAGGTGGTGGAAAGAACTGAAGGAGTACCTCTGAGAGACAACAAGAAACTCAGTTGTGTTGTTACGGTACAAAAGGATGTGCATAATCACGAGTGAAGCATATGGACTGTCTCTGAACTTTGAGCTGTTTATTGTCTTTGAATTTGAGACCCCAGTGAAGAGGGTTCAATTGTTTTTAACCTGTTATGAGGTGTGCCTACCTGTACTAGTGCCAATTTCAACAGAAACCTGATGACAATTTTTGTATAGATTTCACTGCCTTCCAGATTGGCAAGACCCATATTTCTTGTTTTATGTATAGATTTTACGTTTTCTGTTTTTGATCTGGAGATGACTATTTATGGTATTGATTAATCTAGAACACTTGAAATGAGAACTTCCTGTCACTGTGTCACCTGCAGGGTATAACACACATAGTGGGTAATTGAAGCCAGATGTGGAGAGTGGCTGATGTTGCACGAATGAAACGGTGATGCACTGATTTCAATGTGTATTAGATCAATGTGCAGAAATAATTTCAACATTGTACTGAGTGGACTTTTCATTGCATCTAAATAAGGATGATAAAGTCAGTACTGCTCCACAGGTTGGAACCAAATGAAAGCCTGGATGAAAATCAGCGGAATCTACTGCAAATGACAGAGAGATTTTTCCATGCAATTATTAATTCCTCATCCGAGTTCCCACCACAGCTGCGAAGCGTCTGCCATTGCTTGTATCAGGTATGCCAGCATCGGGTAATGGGAATTGTGAGGGGAACTTATAAAATCAGTAATGATAATTGGAACAGTTAATGGGGAAAAAAAGATAGAGCCTGGTGTGATAGTTATGTAAATTATATGAAGTTGATGAAATTGAAGTAGAATTGTGGGGTCATTTACATGGATGGAATTAATTTATTTGTGAATTGATAAAAATATAAGTATTGAAGAAATTGAACAAATTTCACCATTTTGTTAAGAGACGAACGATATTGTTCAATTTTTAAAAAAAACTGATTCTCATTGCAGCTTCAGTTTACGTTGTCACCTTATAAACCTGCTGTTTTTGCTTTCTGCTAAAATGGGTTTATTTTACTGAACATTGACAAAGCCCAATATCTCTGGTCAGTTTAATTTCAGCTGTACAACATAGCAAGGAAAGGATCACGTTGAGTAATTTGAATTTTTACAGCTCATGCCAAATATATTTATTTCCACAAGTATCTTGGCAATTTGGAACGCTCCCTTCTAATTGGCGTGTGAATGCACTAAGAAGTAATATGTATCTCGTGGCGATAACTGGTGATTTCATCTAGTGCAGCAAAAATCTCATGTCTAACGTTTTGGACTAGATCTGTAGCTTGGGTTGTGGGTGTTGAGGTTGGTTGCCTCGTCGAGCTCGTTTGCTGTTCTGCAGACATTTTGTTACTGTGCTTGGTAACATCCTCAGTGCAGCCTCCAGTGAAGTGTTGGTGTATTTTCCTGGGTAGTTTTCAAACTCTGGGGACTGTTGCGATGGGTTGCCTCATCCAATACTCGCTCATCTCAGTCCACACAGACAAGGAGATCCACCACTTCAACTGGGACAAAACCAAGATCCTGGGACAGGCTAGGCAGAGACAAGCACGAGAATTCTTGGAAGCATGGCACTCCACGAAGCATGCTATTAATAAAAAACACATTGAACTCGACCCCATATACATTCGACTACAGAGGAAACCCAGAAGTGAGGCAATCCATTGCAACAGACCCAGGTGGGAAAACACATCGACACTTCATCGGAGGCTACACTGAGAATGTTACCAAGCACAGCAACGAAATGTCTGCGGAACAACAAACCAGCTTGGCGAGCCAACCAACCTCAGAAATCTGATGTGGCCTGACTTTCTCATCCTTGTAACATGATCAGTTTTTTCCTAGTTTCTTCTGCATATGTCTTCCCAAAAATTGAGCTGCAATATTTAGATTCTTTCAATCAGGTGAATGCTTAAAACAAGATTTTTTCTTGCATAGAAGTGCATCATGCCTATTATATTTAATTAAATAATTCTAATGCCTCAGGTATGTTTCGTTTAATTTGGGGGCACACACTTAATATGACATAAACATGCTGGGGGCATTTTCTGGTGGTCATAGTGGAATTTTCAGATGGAAAAAATGTGTAATTTGTTTTCTGTATGTCAATGCTGAGATGCTGGAGATTAACGGTGGTCTGAATTTTTAATCATCTGTACTCATCCCTTTTCCCTTGAGGGTTGTGTGGTTTTCTGGACTTGTGTGTTTTCAAATGCCTGCTTATCTGTTGTAAATGGTAAGATTTATACGTATAATACCTAAAATAATTTGTAATCAACCTGTTCAGAGATATTATTGCATGCTTCTGGAGCAGGTGGGACTTGAACCCGGGCCTCCCTGCCCAGACATATGGGTATTACCATTGAAGACTTGTGGAGTGTTTGAGTCTGGTTTTTTCAGTTCGTGGCCAGGTTTTTGGGGTGGTCAAGGGGTGTTGGTTCTGTCTCTGAGGTTAATAGTTTACTTGTAAATATTTCTCTAACTGTTGCAGTTTATTTTTAAAGCAGTGTTCAAAGCCTGGGTTTCTGCACTATTGGACTGCTGTTTATTTTCATTTACGACTCGGCATGGTAAATAATGGGGCCTTAAGTAGTTGGAGGGTACTGGAGTTTTTCTCAACTTTAGGGAAACACAGAAGTGACAGGCTTGTAGTTTCATTTTTAACTTTGGGGAACATTTTTGTCCTGTGGAGATCTTGGAGCAAGATGATTAAGAGTAGTGCTCCTGAGAAGAGAAGCATGTGATATGGTAGATTCTTGGAGGGAAGGGTTTGTGCTAGTTTCAGATAAAGATCCAGAAGTAATTATTTAAGTGAAATGTAGTGAAGCTCAACTGTATGACAGCTCCAAAGAAGTGATTGCAGTCCCAAGTGGCTTAAAACGACTGAGGTTATAAATGAACGAGTTTTGATGTGGATATTAAACAATTGGTCTTTTGGGTACTGTGCTGTGAGTGGGGTTTTGAGAACTGTACCTGAGACATTTTGGGCGGTATCCAAAAGTTTTGTTTAGTTTGAATTTTATGAAGCAATGTCTTGGGATTAATTGAAGTATACTTTTAGTATATGTTTAAGATCTTTGAATTTGTTGTATAAGTAGGTAGCTTGAATTATTCTATTCTTGTCTTGAATCCTTTAAGAAATGTTTGTGTTGAAAAAGCAGAATCTGCTGCATTGCGTGCTTATGGTGCAGCAAGATTTGTTAAAGTTCTGATCTGTCAAGCTGAGTAGCATCATAACACAGTATGTTGTAGAGTGCATGGACAGAAAATGACCTGTCCTGAAATTGCATGTCTTAATGCAAAACCTAAGGCTAAGGTGCTTGCTCGATTAAACTGTTCCTTTGTCATCTTAAATTTAAATAACTATTATGATATTTTGCTTGGCAGCACCTTCTCGAATATAAAGATAGGTCCCTGATTTTAAGTTGGGTATGCTTTTCATTTCCTTAAAAACCCTACCTGGCTGTATGGCTCACTAGATGTTGAAAAATATGGTGTATATTTTAGAGGGTAGGGTTGAACCAGTAGTTAGATTTTGATGTGCCTTCCTTTTATAGTTAATGTTGTAGTTGGTTCTGAAACTGAAACAAGACGCTCATTGAATAATGATCCTGTTATTGAGCATGCAAAAGGAGTACAAAGAAAAGCCTCTTCTCTTCAGAATAATGGCTGTAATTACTGTGTACGTGAATGTCAGTTCTGATGAAAGCCATTTAAGCTAATATTAATTACTGCTGCAACAATGGTCAAAGTAATATGAGGACTCATTTCAATCTGCCTTAATTCCTTTTCTTGTATGTTTCACCTACACTTTAAATGCTTAACTTCTGGAATTGAGAAAATTCCAACAGTATTAAGTCGAGGGGGATAGTCAAAGTAAAATGGTGAATATCTGTTTCAGGCAAAAACTGAGATGAATGGCATTCATTAATACATATGCTAAAATATGGATTAATGCTTTTATGAATCCAACAGTTAGACCTCATCAGTCACTAACCTGCTTTGTGAGGAAATGGTATTATTGCTTGAATTCTGATTTTTTTGTGTAAAATGGAATACTTTTCCTTGATGAAATGTTGCCTTTTGGTTCTCGGCCACAATCATAAAAAAGGCACTTTTTTGCTATTAATTACGCCAATTTAATGGTACTTAACTCATGCGAATTTTAATCTTGAGCAGAAACTAAACACTAAATATTTCAACTGGAAACATGCAATGACTTCCTTCCATGAAAAGACTGAAGGAGGCAAAGTGAGCAGTGTATTATGCTAGCTGCTTGTGACTCCAAGAAGAAGCTCACCACCTGCTCAATTGTTTATAAATGAAAGTGGTAACTTGAATTGCACATTATCTAATCCAAGAAATGCATTAGTTATTCACATGCCGAGTAATTGCCAAAGCTCGGCAGTATGGGGTGGCTGTCCCCTCTCTTGGCTGACATAACTTAGTGGCAGAATAAGTGAAATGAGAGGCATCCTTACATTGGAGTTATTATTGAGCTTGTGATGAACAATGTGTTCAGTTGTCAAAATATTTTAAAAAGCGTTAAATTCAGCTGGGAAATGGAAGGTTTAATGAGCAAACACAGATTAAAAATGATTGCTGTTATGAGACTGACAGAAATAGGTTTTGTTTCATCTAAGTACTTGGTCCTCTGTCATTGGTACGTGGGAAAGTATGGATTAGCAGTGAGAGTAGCCCTTTTCTGCTGTGCAGCCCCTTCTTGACGTGTCTTCCAGACTCTGATAATGCTGGCATTCCTTGCTGATTCATTGAAGGTTGTGATTGGTCACCGTTTTGAATAGTTACTCAATGTTTAAGTGACTTGCTACGCCATCTAAGAAGGTAGTTTCAAATCAACTGCATTGATGTGGGACTACAGATGCATTTGGCTAGACTGAGTGGGGTGTCAGTACTTCTTTGCTGAAAGCGCATTACCCGAGTTGTTAATGGCAAAATGAAAGCCTTGTGGTTACCATAGATTAGCAATGATAGTACAGGTTCCTCAAGTGTGTACATCGTAAAACTGACAACTCATTAACATCTGAAATGAAAAGGGAACACTTGCAAGCAAAATGCAGCAGATCACAATAGTAATTTTCTTCGTGAACACATTTAATTATATAATACTGTAAACTGTCTTGTTGACTCATTGGTCTTTTGCAGTTTAGTTTCTCATACTCCCCATTTTCCTTGTCATAATCCATCATATTCTCTCCATGAACTCTTAATTCCCCCTTGACTTTTAGGATTGAATAAAAGCAATCATTTTTCAAGTCTCTGACTATATGTCCTGTAAAGGTCTCACAACTTAAACTCTATTTTTTCCATTCTTTCTACAATCTTCCGAACCTGTACGGTGTCGCAATATTTTTGTTTCATTCCTGTGCTGTGAGCATTGCTGCCAAGGCCAGAATTTGTTGCTCATCCCTAATTGTCTTTGCAGTGGTGGTGGTAGGGAGTTGCCTTTCTGAACTGTTGCAATCTGTTGGGGCGATAGATACATCTGTATGGTGCAGGCACACCTGCTATGCTGTTAGGGCGGGAGTTTCAGGTCTTTGACCTTGCAACAGTGAAGGAATGTGGGTAGATAGATCAAAGTGAAGGTGGTGCATGCCTTGTGGAATTTGGATGTGGTGGTATCCTCTCGTGCCTGCTGTTGTTCTAGGTAGTCAAAATAGTGCATTTGCAGAGTGCTGTTGAGGAAACTGACATCTTGCCACACTTCTTGTCCAAGCTCAGCATTCCTTCTTTTCCTGTTTTCTTAAATTATTTGCACCAGCAATGCACCCTGATATCATCTATGTTGCGATGCAGTTGGATAGTTTAGGATAGCTACTCTGAGTTAATTAGCCAATTAAATTAATTGGACAGTGGCATAATTCCTGAAGGGTTATCTGGCATAGAGTTTGAAACAATGTGGAGCAATTTTTATCTGCACTAATTAACCGAGTTACCATTTCCAGCAAATTATTTGATTTATGGGGCTTTCATATCATTTTGAAGAACAATGGTGACCTGCACTGTACCTTGTTCAAATGTTTTAGGTTCTGACTGACTGTCGAGGCTGCTTCTTGGGACTTCTGACCCTGAAAGCTTGTGTGTTGCAGACAAGTGGGATAATATTTCATACAGTAGATTACCATCTAACCTGAATCCCTGAGGTTGAAAGCCAGTTTGAATAAACTGTTTGTCATGGAGTTTGTAATCTCCACTTCTGTCTGCAGTTAAGATCACTTGCTGACTGTGTTGTTAATTGTCTGAATTGCTGATAGCAGATTCTCATGTTTTTGGCCGTCAGGACAAATAAGCATTGTTAGGTAACAAAAAAATTGTTAGGTAACCTTTTGCAATCCAGGTTTCTGTCTTTCTGTCTCCTGCTGGAAACTGAAGTAATCTTTTGCTTCCTCAGGGCACAGAATTGTTCAGGCATTTCCTGTGTATCTGATGCATTAGTTACATTGTACTGTGGTTGAGATCAGCGTAGCTGCAGTATTGTCTTCAAGAGCACTTGTTTATCATGCATGTCAAAACTTCCAGTTTCCTGTGGAGAAGAGAGCAATGAAATTCTTAACTAATGAACTGTTAAAGAACGGTGGCGCGGTGGCTCAGTAGTTAGCACTGCAGCCTCACAGCACCAGGAACCCGGGTTCGATTCCACCCTCAGGCGACTGTCTGTGTGGACTTTGTACGTTCTCTGCATGGGTTTCTTCCTGGTGCTCCTGTTTCCTCCCACAGTCCAAAGATGTGCAGGTTAGGTGGATTGGCCGTGCTAAATTGCCCATGTTCGGGGATGTACGTGAGTTATAGGGGATGGGGCTAGGTGGGATGTCTGTGGATCAGTGTGGACTTCTTAGGCCGAAGGGCCTGTTCCCCCACAGTAGGGGTTCAATGATACTGTGATTGAATTGAATTTGAGGTAGGTTGAGCAGAATTCCCAGGAGGCCCAAAATGAGAACTACTTAAAAATTTGAATCCAATTTGTGACTACTCTGAAGTTGCATTTAAACTGGTATGAGAATAAGACTTCTTGAAGAGTAGATTGGGCAAGGGTCATGGGAGTGACATTCACGCTGTTCAAGTTGGATTGTGCAACTCTGGATTTAAATTGAAGCCTACACTGCAGAATGCTTAGTGGTAGTGTTAAAACTGTAGTTTAAGTACCCTGAATCCACAGAGAATATCTTAATGCAAAAATAGATCTGTTTCTGAAAATCGGCCTCAAAAATCATGAACTTCTCAAGACAACTGAACAATTGTCGAAGAGCTGTCAAGTGGAGAACGTGGAGTTGTCACATGTTAGAGGGAAGGAAAATTTGGATGGTGAGTGCTTCAGAATGTGCTAATGAAGTTTTAATCAGGTTCTTCAGGACATGAGCAGAAACCTCAAGAGTGGGTTAGCTTTCTTGTGTGGCAGTAATGAGCTGCCATAGAGAAATGTTGCCTTGGAATTGAACAGAGGTACTGCCTCTTGTTGAAGTTCTCAGGTTTTGGAATTTAAGCTGGTTAAAATGGGGTTGGGTGTTCTTCATAGAACATAGAACACTCCAGCGCAGTACAGGCCCTTTGGCCCTCGATGTTGTGCCAACCTGTGAAACCAAACTGAAGCTCATCTAACCTACACTATTCCATTATTATCCATACGTTTATCCAATGACCATTTAAATGCCCTTAAACTTGGTGAGCCTACTACTGTTGCCAGCAGGGCATTCCACACCCTTACCACTGAGTAAAGAACCTACCTCTGACATCTGTCCTATATCTATCATCCTTCAGTTTAAAGCTACATCGCTGCATGCTAGCCATCACCATCGGAGGAAAAGGCTCTCACTGACCACCCTATCTAATCCTCTGATCATTTTGTATGTCTCTATTAGGTCACCTCAACCTTCTTCTCTCGAACGAAAACAGCCTCAAGCCCCTCAGCCTTTCCTCAAGACCTTCCCTCCATACCAGGCAGCATCCTGGTAAATCTCCTCTGCACCCTTTCTAATGCTTCCATATCCTTCCTATAATGTGGCGACCAGAACTGTACGCAATACTCCAGATGCGGCCATACCAGAGTTTTGTACAGCTGCAACATGACCTCATGGCTCCGAAACTCAATCCATCTACCAATAAAACCAAACACACCGTACGCCTTCTCAACAACCCTATCAACCTGGATGGCAACTTTTAGGGATCTATGTACATAGACACCGAGATCTCTCTGCTCATCCACACTACCTTAGCATTTGCCCAGTACTCTGTATTCCTGTTACTCCTTCCAAAGTGAGTCACCTCCCACTTTTCTGCATTAAACTCCATTTGTCACCTCTCAGCCCATCTCTGCAGCTTATCTATGTCCGTCTGTAACCTGCAACGTCCACAACTCCACCGACTTTAGTGTCATTTGCAAATTTACTAACCTATCCTTCTATGCCCTCATCCAGATCATTTATAAAAATGACAAACAGCAGTGGCCCGAAAACAGATCCTTGCGGTGCACCACTAGTAACTGCACTCCAAGATGAACATTTCCCATCAATCCCCACCCTCTGTCGTCTTCCAACTAGCCAATTTTTGATCCAAACCACTAAACCACCCTCAATCCCATGACTCTGTATTTTATGCAATAGCCTACCATGGAGAACCTAATCAAATGCTTTACTGAAATCCATATATACCACATCAACCGCTTTACCCTCATCCACCTGTTTATTCACCTTCTCAAAGAACTCAACAAGGTTTGTGAGGCATGACCCACACTTCACAAAACCGTGACTAACCCTAATCAAATTATTCCTTTCAAAGGATTGATAAATCCTATCTTTTATACTCCTTTCCAACACTTTACCCACAACCGAAGTAAGGCTCACTGGTCTATAATTACCAGGATTGTCCCTTCTTGAACTAGGGGACAATATTTGCTATCCTCCAGTCTTCTGGCACTATTCCTGAAGATAACGATGACATAAAGATCAAAGCCAAAGGCTTTGCAATCTCCTCCCTTGCTTCCCAGAGAATCTTAGAGAAATCCTGAGAATTCAGTCTGGATTGTTAAATATGGAACTGCGGCGCTTCAACCTTTTGGAGCTGAAGATTGTTTTTCTTGATCAAAAATGCCTTGGTTTTATGAGATTGCCAAAGGATGATCTCTGTTCTTGTCGGTCCTGTGTAAACACAGTCATTGACTGTTTTGTTCAAAAACTCCGCGTGCAACTAATGGAAAAGATGCTAAATTTTGTTTAGTGGCATTGCATGCCTTTAATAATGGCAAACCAAAATGCATTTTGTGGAATTGGACTACCTTCCTGCTTCATGTAAACAAAACAAAGCTTTTTGTTCCACAATCCTGGAAAGTGACAGTACATGTTAACAGCTGATTGGAATATCACAGTAAAGTGTAAACAATAGCGGTTTACCTGGTACTGAATATTTCTGTATGTTGAAAGAGTAATCTCAATTCCATATGACTTGAACTTTCTTGGAAATCCAACCTGGGTGAAGGTTTTAAAGCTTTCATTATTGCTCGGCTTTCATCTTGTGATCAAACTTTCATCTAGTGATCGAGGTTGATGTAGTTTGATTTTTGCTAGGCGCAGAAGTGGGGAAAAATGATGGCCATATTATGCATCCTCGTTGCATTGATCTATTGTAATCTACTGATGCCCATTCAAGTATTAGTAATGCAACAATCCTATCCACAGGTACTCATGGCCAAACCCCAGGCTTTGCTTTCCAAGTTTTGGTTCTCCCTACAGTACCGTCTATAGAGAGAAACACTTCCAATGATATTCGCAACGTTGAATTGATGTGCATGCTATCTGGAATATTAGTAATGGAATTCTAATTTATTTTGGTCATTGAATACAGCTAGGAAATTGATCTTTTGAGGAAATAGCTAGGAATAGTAGACTGAAAGCAGTTGTTTCTGTGTTTGTCCATGCCTTGTAGAAAAGTGGCTAGGGAGAAAACACTGCTCTTTCCCTTTGGGCAGTGTAAAATACATTTTTGAAAAGTAAAGTTTCAAGAATAAAAGCTCTATTACACTAGATTGAAACCCAAGCCATTGAGTCAAATTAGGCTTTATTTGCTAGGTTATTGTTTTAATTAACATTGTCAGTTTAATATTCATTGTATTTTTGTACAGTTGTATGTAGAAGCCAGCAATGTGTTTTTGTTGTGTGAAGTTGGTACTGTGACTTGTTTGTGCTCATCTCTGTTCTGTAGGCTACTTGCCATTCTCTACTGACTAAATCTACAGTAAAAGAAAAAAAGGAAAACATGAAAAAATCAGTAAGTTCAGTGACCTTTTTTGCAATTTTGTATCAACCTTTCTTTCAAAGCAAATTCTTAAAACCTTGTGCTTTTTTTCTAAAAAAACACTTTGCCTCAGTCTTTTTGATCTTCACTTCGGAATCATTCTACTAATTCTGGCAAAAATAGCTTTCATTCCAATTAACCCTTTTTAAAATTTAGTTTTTAAAGCTGTGTACAGTGTAACTTCAGTTTCAGAATTGGGTTGAACTGATTGTCATTTAAGATGTTCTGCCTGCAATTTGTCACTTCTATACTTATATTATGTTTTAAAGCTCAAATTGTTTTAAGACATAAGTTGAATATGAGCAGCATTTCACAGTTCATTTCAGCTTGCTTAGAATTTTGATCAGTTGGATGGTTACATGTAAGACTAATGTTGATTATTGTCAACAAGATGTAAAGCATGAGTTTAAGCTATGCAATTATTTACCTGTCCTCAACTGGACAGGGAATTTGGATGACATTCAATCCTTCTGACTGAATCACAGCTATCAACTTGTTGTGTCTGTCAAGAGCAAATATTTTCCATGTTAAATTTTCTAGATAAAAACTGTTGTGGCACTGAAATTGCGTGAAGCATTCTAGTCTCTGGTGGTAATGGTGTTTTTGAATATCTTCACCAGTTTGAGTGGTGACCTGGAACTGAAAGTATATGATGCTTTGCCATGGATTGTGGTACAGCATTTTGAAATGTACAGAATTTGGATTTTGCTGATCTATTTTTTTTAACGAAAGTATCCACAAGCTTGTATAGATTTTTGAACAAGCATGTAACTTTATTTACTTCACATTGAACTATTGTCAGCCAATAATTTTATTCAACTTATTGAAGTGTGTAATCATTGCACGTTGAACGTGAAGGACACAGTTTTTTAGGCTGCCTGTTTTAAAAGGTACGAAGTTCAAGTTACTTGGTATAGCCTTGAATAATTGCAGGTGAAATAACATGCTCTGCCAAGACACGGATTCACAATGACTAACACTACTGCTTCGTACAAATCTAACACAAGTTTCACCACAGCCTGTTCACCTTGGATTTAACCTGTTAAACGTAAAGTGTGTGCACCTTTAATAAAAAGTTGCCACTTTGTTTTCGTGGACCACACAGTAGAATGTTGTAGAGTAAATGTTGAACTTTCAGTCACAATTGACCCATGGTTTGATGTAATGGGGATTGGTCTTTGACATGGTTGGAGACTTTATCACTTGACTGTTTGTGACATAACATGTTGTGAAACTTTAAGTCAGATGAGAAGTAATCTGTCCAGTTGAGAACATCGCTACTATTCACCACTATTTCAATTAGATACAAAATGTCGCTCTTTGTCCTTTGTTTTGGGTGAAATATTGAGACTGGCTTGCATGTTTTAGGTAATTAGGACAAATTGACATTCTAGATTTTGTAAGTATGGGAGTGACTTAAAAAAATTGAGATTCATAAATTACAGGTGGTCGGGATATTACTTGATAGATCAAAAGGTTCTGGATTCTTCGTGTTGTTCCTGCACCAGGAGCAAGTAACTGACAGCACTGAATTTATTTTGTGTTGCTGATTGCACAAGAAGGTAGCAATGGTCCCTTGTCTTGAATTGATGCACATCCATGTGATATCGAGAGGTAGTTAAACTCAGAGTACTTGAAAGGCTAGGGGTCCTGACAGTGTTCCAGAAATTGGAACACAAGTCTTCAGTACAAAACTTGCTGCTCCCTTAGCCAAGCTGTTTCAGTAAATTTGCAACACTGGCACCTGCCCAAAAATATGGAAAATTGCACAGGTATGTCCTATACATTAGAAAGAGAACATATCCAACCTGGCCAATTACTGCCCCATTAGTCTAGACTTGGTCATCGTTAACTGGTGGAAGATGTCATCAACAGTGCTATCAGCATCAGCTGTTCATTAATAACCAGTTCACTGATGCCCACTTTGGGTTCTCCCAGGGCCACTCAGTCTTGACCTCATTACAGCCTTAGTTCAAACATGGACAAAAGCGCTGAGTTCCAGATTTGAGGCGACATTAACAGTCCTTGACATCAAGGCAATATTGAACTGAATGAAGCCTCAAGGACCCCAAGCTGAAATACATGAGTATCAGGGCAAATTCTTCACTGGTTGGAGTCATAGCTGGCACATAGGAAGATGGTTGCAATTGTTGGAGGTCAGTCATCTCACTTCTGGGGCATCTCTGCAGACATCACAGCAGTGTTCTAAGCCCATACATCTTCAGCTGTTTGATCACTGACCTTACAAACATAAGGTCAAATGGGGATGTTCGCTGATGGTTGCACAATGTTCAGTATCATTCCAGGCACAAGTCAGGAGTATGCTGGACTACTCCCCACTTGAATTTGTGCAGCTCCAGCAACACTCAAAGCGTATAGTGTCATACAGCACAGAAACAGACTGTTGGTTTGGTTCAATGCATCCATGTTGATCAAGTTTCCCAAACTAAACTAGTCTCACTTGCCTGAATTTGGCTCAGATCACTCATCCTTTCCGATTCACGTAACTGTCCAAATGTCTCTTAATGTAACTGTACCTGCATCTACCACTTCCTCTGTCAGTTTATTCCACTTAGAAACCATTCTGTGTGAAAAGGTCGCCTGTTAGGTCCCTTTTGAATCTTTTTCATCTCAACTTAAAAATGTTTCCTCTAGTTTTGAACTTCTCTATCCTGGGGAAAAGGCCTTTTGATTTTCATCTTATCTACGCCCCTTCATATAAGTCTCCATAAGGTCCCTACTCAACTTTGTATGGTCCTGTGAAAGAAGCCCCAGCGTCTCCCTATGACTCAAACCCTCCAGTCCTATTGACATCCTTGTATGTCTTTTCTGCACCCTTTCCAATTTAATAATTCCCTTCCTATTGCAGGGCAGCCAGAACTGTAGTACTCCAAAAGTGGCCTCACCCACATACTGTACAGCTGCAACATAATGTCCCAACTCCTATTCTCCATGGTCTGTGCAATGAAGGCAAGTGTGCTAAATGCCACCTTTACTACCCTGTCAACCTGTGATGCTACTTGCAGAGAATTATGTACTTGAATCCCTAGGGGTCTCTCTATTTGACAACGGTACCCAGGACCTCCAAAATTAACAATAGCTCCTGCCCTAGTGCATATTACAAAATGCTGCACCTCACATTTAGCCAAATTAAACTCCGTCTGCCACTCCTCAGTCTACTGGCCGAATTAATCAAGCTCCCTTTGTAATCTTAGATAACCTTGTACGCTGTCCACCACACAACCAATTGTGGTGTCATTCTCAAACTTAGTAAAACCTGCTTCCAAAATTCTCATCCAAATTTGACACCATCTGGGACAAAACAGCCCACTAGATTGGCACCACATCCATAAAGATCCACTACCTTCTCAATACCAATGCTCACATTGCTGCTATTATTTATAAGACACACAGCAGAAATTCACCATAGATGTTTAGCCAGCACCTTCTGAACCCACAAGCACTTGCATCTTGAAGGACAACGGCAGTTGATCCATGAGCACGCAACCACTTGCAAGTTCCACTCCACGTCACTCACCCACCTGACTTGGAAAATGTATTGTTGGTCTTTCAGGGTTGAAATCCTGCGATTCCCTCTCGAAGGGCATTGTGCGTCAACCTAATCATGTGGACTGCAGCAGTTCAAAAAGGCAGCTCGCCAGCTCCACCTTGAGGACTACTAGGATAGGCAATAAATGCTGGCTAGTCAGTGATCCCCATGGCCAATGAATAGAAACATGCATAGGAGCAGGAGGAGGCCATTTGGCCCTTCAAGCTGCTCCACCATTCTTCACAATCATGACTGTGCAACTCCACAGCCTAATCCTGCTTTCTCCCCGTATCTTTGATCTCAATGGCTGCAAGTGCTCGATCCAGACACCTCTTGAATGTATGTTTTGGCATCAACGACTTCCTGTGGTAATGAATTCCCCAGGATCACCACTCTTTGGGTGAAGAAATGTCTCCTTATCTCTATCCTAAATGGTCTATCCCGAATCTTCAGACTGTGACCCCTGGTTCTGGACACACCCACCATCACGAACTTCCTCCCTGCATCTACCCTGTCCAGTCCTTGTTAGAGTTTTATAAGTCTCTGAGATGTACCCCCTTATTTGTATGAACACTAGCAAATACAATCCCAACCTGGTCAATCTCTGCTCATATGTCAGACCCGCCGTCCCTGGGATCAGCCTGATAAACCTTCACTGCACTCCCTTGAGAGCAAAAGCATCCTTCCTCAGAAAAGGAGACCAAAAATGTGCACAGTCTTTTCAGTGTGGTCTCTACCCTGTACAATTGCAACAGTGCATCCTTGCTCCTGTAATCGAAACCTGTAGCAATGTAAGCCAACATTCCATTTGCCTCCTTTACCAGTTGCTACACTTGCATGCTAAGCTTCAGCGACAGGTGCATAAGGTTGCCCAGGTCCTGTTGCATGCACGTGAACGAATGAAAAAAAATTTATAGAAGTTGTTTGCACAGTATTCCTGAAGAACGTTAAGGATTTTGTTGTAATGATTTAGAAGGAATAGCAGAATGTGTCAGAATTGGGATGGTGTGTGACTAGCTTGGAAAATCTGGAGCGTTCAGCTGGTGGCATCGTATATTTGCTGCCTGTGCTGCTTTGGGTGGTAGGCGGTACACGTCAACAATGTGTTTGACATTGATGGTACATCAGTGGTTGAGGACGTGGACCTGTCAGCTGCTGGGTCACATTAATTGGGTTTACTGTTTTGAACATAACATATTTCTAGGAGCAGGAATAGACCAAGTTGCCTGTTGAACTTGCACGTTTTAGTCATGGCTGGCTTTTTACTTCAACTCCATTGCTTTTCTGCACACTCCCCTTAACTGTTGGCTTCTTAAAAGACCAAAAACCTGTCTCTTTTGCCTTCAAATGTATTCAGTGATGAAACTTCGACAAACCTTTGGGTAGAGAATTCTAAGGACATACAGTCCCTATGTTTCGAAGTTAATTCCCATCCTTACCCTGAACAGTAATTTATTTTGCAGAGTGTTTGCCATCCAGGGGAAAAATCTGTGTCTCTACACTATTAAGCTCCTTCAGAATCATGTGGGTTTGATTAAGATCATCTGTTGATCTTAAAAATTTAAGTCTGTTTGGGTCTCAACTGCATAGCTTTTCATCACAAGGTCGAATCTCATGAACCTTTGCACTACTTCTGTGAAACATGTCTTAAACAAGAAGGCTAAAACTGCATAGCACTCCATGTATGATGTTACCAGACCCCCATAAAATGACATGGGGCTTGATAGAAGTGTACAAAATGATCAGAGGTATAGATAGACTGGGCAGCCAGAGATGTTTTCCCAGGGTGGAGGTTGCTATTACATGGGGGCATAGTTTTAAAGTGAGTGGAGGTAGATATAGGGGAGAGGTGGGTTCTTCACTCAGAAAGTGGCATGGAATGCATTGCCAGAGACGGTAATGGAGTCGGCCTCATTAGGGGCATTTAAGCGGCTATTAGCAAGGCAAATAGATGATAGTATAAGGTAGGGCTGGAGGTTAGATAGACTTTAGGTTTAGGGTGAACGTTTGGCACAACATTGTGGGCTGAAGGGCCTGTACTGTGCTGAATGTTTATGTCCTATGTTCTAGGATGTAGAAACAGAATTATGTCATTTGTCCCCTTGTCTGTTCTAAGATTCGTCAAGGTCAGAACTGGCCTTTCCTCAATGCCATTTTCTACTACATCTCTGTCTTGAATATTCAAAAATATCTTGATCTCTGTCTTGAGCTTGTACTACCCTTTTGAGGCTTAGAATTTCCAAGATTCACTAGTTGCTGAGTGAATAAATTCTACTTTTCCTCAGCCCTTAACGGTATATCCCATATAATGAGATTCTTTCCTGGCTCTAAATGTTCCCCCTAAGAACTTTGGATGCTTTAATGAAATGGCCTCTCATTCTGCAAACTCTGAAAAATAAGGTAACACTTCCTCAATTTTTCCACATAAGGCAAAATACCGCCATTTTGTGGATCAATTTGGTGAGCCTTTGTTGCACTCCATCTTTGTTAAGGATATTCTTTGTTGGATAAGGGGACCAAAACTGGAGTACACAGTTCTTCAAATGTGTTCTCACCAATGCTGTTTTCAACTGCAACAGGACTTCTATATTCTTGTGCACTCATCCTCTTGCAATAAAGGCCAATGTAGCATCTCCTCCTTAATTTTCCTAATTACTTGCTGCATCTGTACTTTTGCTTTCAGTAACTCAAACAAGGATTCTCACACCTTCGTAGACATCACTTCCAAATCTCTCTCCGTTCAAGAAATACTTCGCATTTTTGTTTTACCTTAAATGGATGACAGCACATTTTTCACACATTTCAACCTCGTGTTCTTGCCCATTCAGGTCGCCTGACAGGTTCCCTTCAAGCCCATTTGCATCCTCCCCAGAACACCCATTCCCGACAAGTTTTGTATCAGCAGCAAACTGCGAAATAATACATATGACTTCTAATCAAAATGGTTGATATTGGTTGTGAATAACTGGCACTGATCTTTGCTATACCTCACTAGTCCCAGCTTTCTTGAAGAATGCAGTTTGCCATAGCAACCCTAAGCTGGACACGTTTGGTGATTTTGCTTGTGGGTATGGATTGCTTTATAATTTTGAGATATTGTAAATGCATTGGAATACTGTGTAATTATCTGTGGTTGGCTCCATTTCCTCTTCATTTTGTTGCTGAGTCTTCATTTTTCTCCCTGGAATTCTTTACAATATGTATATTTGAAAACAGCATTGGTGAGAACACATTTGAAGAACTGTGTACTCCAGTTTTGGTCCCCTTATCCAACAAAGAATATCCTTAACAAAGACTTGATCATAAATAGTCAGGAATAACTAGACAGTCAAGTTTCAGGTTATCTTGGCAGACATCTCTGATCTTAAGTGCCGCAGTTCTTCATGAATGTATAGTTTTAAAGACACGCTCAGATTCTGTCTCAATTAATATGGTGGTAACGAAATGTGTTAGAATGGCCTGGTTCCTTAGTGCAATGGTAGAGTTGAGACAGCAACGGCTTTTGTCAATTCTCTTATTGTCAGGAAGATGGATGAGGTTTGAAGTGAGGTTGATTATTTCCATGGCTGTCAACACCAATCATAAACAAAGTCTTGCAGCTGTTTCCTTTTGGAGTTTGTCTAGTTTGGTTTGTGGTGGTGCTGCCAAAAGGAAACCAGTCTTCCTTGCCTCGAGGGGCCAACATATGGTTTTGGTCCCACAGCTAAACTCATGAATCTGAAATTCCCAAGCAAGCCATTCTGAACGATTTGTTTGTTGTTCAAAACAAAGAATACAACAGCCCTTCAAAATCCTAGCCTGAATTGCTCAATATGTCCTGCTGCTGGACCACTTGGTGATGGCGATTGAAGGCGTCATTCAAAGCACATGGTTCCATAGATGCTTCCTTCTGGTTTTGCTCAACTGGTGGAGTGCTGATAACATCAGTTGAGACAGGTTATTATTTGGAAATTATTTGGAACGTATTGTGGGACAAAAGTCCATGTTCTGGGCTCCCATTGGCCACTCTTTGCATTCCCTGAATATGTGCAGTATTCCCTACTCACTGGTGGGCCTGCCTTTGCAGTGGAATAGGACATATTTAGCAATAGAGGCTAGTATTTTGAGGGAGTGTTGTATTCTTTGTTTTGAGCAACAAACAAATAGTTCAGAATGGCTTGCGAGGGAATTTCAGAGTCATGAGTTTAGTTGTAGGGCCGAAATCATAAGTTGGCCCATTGTGGCAAGGAAGACTGGTTTCCTTTCGACAGAGATCCTAATGCCACCCTTACGGATATCATTGTTTTCTCCCAGTATTTGTTAATCAAGTTAAAATGCTCGAGTTAAAACGGTAGGATTTAAATTCAGTGTTTCAGCCCGAACCTCTGAATGATGAGTCTCGTTCTCCAATCACCCTCTGGACTCACTGACCTATGTTGTCTCTCAGTCGATCAGTGTTTTAATTTGAAAACTCCAATACTTGTTTTTAATCCCTCTGTCTGGTCTCCCTTTCTAATATCTAGGCCCACAATACTCAATTTATCTGTGCTCTTCTGTTTCTGGCTATTTGTGCATTATTAATGTTAATCAATTGACAAAGGCTGGTTGCATTTTCAGCTGGCTGGGTTCTAAGCTCTAGAATACCCTTCTTAAACCGCTCTGTCTCTCCTTTTTTTCCCTCCTTTAAAAGACTCCTTAAACTCTGATTTAACCAAGCTTTTGGTCATCTGACCTAATATCCCCTCAACTAGCTATGTCACTCGATTTCTGTTCCAGTGAAGTACCTTGGAATGCTTTGCATCAGACATACTGTGACCTGAATTTTATTAGATATGCAGTGTTATTTTATTAGAAGAGGAAAGGATTGCTATGTTTTGGATCCTGGGCAACATCATTTTGAAAAGCATCTGAGAAGAGCAGATTAGTCAAAAGAAAAAGAAAACCACTGGGAGATTTTGACTTTGATCTTAATCCTGTCTTTTTTTGTTATGAATGGGGTTTAACTTCATCCTTTATTTGAAGAAGAAAGGTCTACTGTGATACAGGGTCTCACATTGATATACGTGACCTAGCTGTGTCTTTGGTGCGAGCCATTTTAACTGGAGGGGATGAGAAAGTTAACTGAGAGAAGGAAATTTGATGTAGATTGAAATTTTCTGTGAATTTTGGCTTAGAAACACCCATCGTGTGAAGAAACCATTTTGGTTGTAGAAATAGTGTCTAAAACTGGGATTGTAAGACATTTGCTCTGAAGAACCAAGGTAATTTAGAACGGTTAAGTAACGGGTTACCTCATTGTAAAAAGGTTTTAGTTTGAATGTTCCAGATGAGAAATATTCAGATAAAACCCTGAAGGGATTATCTGATGCTGAGAGAGTCTAAGCTCATTTGTATGAAGTCTCAAGTAAGAGGTGGTCAGATTCTTGGGACTGGGAATTTCAGCTTCCTTTGCATTAAGGCCCAAAAGATGCATCAGACAAATTCACTCTGGTCTGAGTGATATTGGGGTAATTTTGTTTAAACCAAAATTATAAAGGATCTATTAAATTAGATTTCATTCTGGGATTGTAATAGCGAAGAACTTTTTGCAATGGAACTCGAATTTAGAGTATGACAAATTCAAGTTGGAATGTCAGATCTGATGCTGGATGTTCTTAACAATGTAAACCTGTTTTGAAATTGAACTTGAGCTAACCCAGTGGAATCTAGTTTCATTTTTTATTCACTCATGATGTGGGCGTTGGCAAGGCCAGCATTTATTACTCCATTGATCACATCACCGTGATATTTTAGTGTGACAAGGATTGCTCCCACTGTCCACTCAACAACATTTCCTCTGACGCTGGCTTATTTGAGCTAAAGTATTTGAAGGACTGCCAAATGCTTAAGATAATATTCACAAGCTTTTGTCTTTTAATAGTGCCCCTTTTCAATGGGGATAAATAAAAATGTATACTATACTGTTTTTAAGGAGAATTGCATCTTTGTTGCAAGGACTAGCGTGGAAATGCTGAAAAGCTGAGTGGACCCATGTTGTATACAGGCTGCTAAAATCTTTCTTTGAAACCAGTTGCATGAGATTAAAATTAGATTTAATTTTCACAATATTTAGATATTTTGATACGGGCATTCTTCTTCTGAGTTTATAATGGAGAAGTGTACACTACTGAGTACATCAGTTTGACAATTGTTAAACTAAATACTTTTTCTGCTGAATAACTTTGCCATACAGACAATTAGTAGAGCATTACTAAATAATAATCAATTAGCTGTTTGTAAAGTGCATTTTTTAAATGTTTGGCTTTAACTTCTTCAGGCCTCATTATAAGGCTCTGCTTTGCACTGAGAGTTTTATTTTAATCAACTGAATACTGGCGTAATTCGGTTGTCTGAGATTTGACACCTTAAAAGTATGAAATTTAAATTCTTAGAACATTTTTTGGAACAAACTTAATATTTAATTGTGTTGTCAATTGTGACATCCTTTTAAAGAAGGTACTGATGATTATGTTGTCCAATAAAGAACCAGGTATTTTTGGGAGAAACCAAACTTTGGTGTTTGGGCAGTCCAGCTTGGCAGTCAATGTGATTTTACAGCCTAGAATTGACTTTGTAGTTACTTGTAAGTCATTGAGATGACATTTAGATGAGGGTAGCCTTGTAGAGCTTTTAGTTGGGAAACTGTTGAACTGCTTCTGAATTGATTTCTAAATGATGTAACTTTTCTAACCACGTCTGCAAGGTTTTTCACTGGGTGCTCCAGTTTCTTCCCGTAGTCCAAAGATGTGCAATTTAGATGGATTGTCCTATAGTATCCAGAGATGTATAGGCTAGGTGGATTAGCCATGGTAAATACTGGGTAACAGGATAGAGTGGGAGCCTGGGTCTCACTGGGATACTGTTCGGAGATTTGGTGCAGACTCACTGGGCCAAATGGCCTCTTTCTGCACTGTATTCATTCTGTGATTCAACTTTAAAAGCAAGTGTAAGACTGCCACCTGTGAGTAAATGATATACTTGTTACCTCAGTCAAGTAGATTATTATTAGCAGTTGTTGTACAGAGAAGCAAGGTGGGGGTATGCATCTATGACTCTGTTTCACTGGTGTGATTTGGATGAGGTGAAAATAACTTGATTAGAAATCTGCTGGAGGAGTTCCTAACATCTGATTACGGGTCCCCATTGACAGAAATTTAGAGTATGTAATCGTCACAGCCTCTTGTTGGGGATAGTGATCTAAAACTGGCACAAAATGGATGAAGCCACGCAGCTTCTATTTGGATATAACCGTCATGCTACAAAACACAAGTGGCTTAAGCTATAATTTTGATTCTCTGTGGAGGATGTCTGAATATTTTCATGAGGAAAAATAGATGACTTAGAGTACAGATCTCAGCACTGATCTTCAGGTATACTTGATAATATACTGCAGTTGTAAAAATTTGATTACACTAGATTAGATTAGATTCCCTACAGTGTGAAAACAGGCCCTTTGGCCCAACAAGTCTCTGCCGCCCCTTGAAGCATCCCACCCAGCCCCATCCCCCTATAACCCACACACCCCTGAACACTACGGGCAATTTACCATGGCTGATCCACCTATCCTGGACATCTTTGATTGTGGGTGGAAACTGGAGCATCCGCAGGAAACCCACGCAGACACAGGGAAAATGTGCAAACTCCACACAGACACTTGCCTGAGGCTGGAATTGAACCTGGGTCCCTGGCGCTGTGAAGCTGCAGTGCTAGCCACTATGCCGCCCCAACTATGAAACATAGTTTGGTTTTTATTGAGGTTCTTTAGTTTGTTAAACTAGTTGTTAATGTTGGTTAATAGATGCGTGGAACTTAAGACGATTAAGGAAACTTTTATGAAGTTTTTACCTTTGCTTTTGCCACATCTCAAAAAAAGAGAAACAAACAGTAACAATGTATTGACCTTGGTAAATTTTTAGTTAATCTGGGTTGAGATCGGCACACAACTATTGGGAATGTCTTCAGTGATATTACTGATTCAGGCTGATCTGCAGGTTATTATTGGCTGTCAATCACTGGGTACATGACTCAAACATATCAGCATTTAAATCACTTTTCTAATACAATCTTTTGGGTTTTCAGTAGAGCTGCATATCACATTGCAAAATTCAAAAATTTTGGGCTAGTCTGTGGGTTCAGGATAAATGGTGTTTTTTTTTCTTTGCTTCTCTATAATGTTCCAACTTCAAAGAAAAACATCCATCTTTGCTTACTCACCTAACTTCAAACTTATTTTCCTGTTTTTACTTTGCCTGAACCCTTCCCTATTCAGACCTCTGGAGAGAAATTCTGACATTTAAGTTAACTCTTGAATAATAGCTCCAGAGCATTGGTTTCCAGCAATCTTAACCAGCATCTGTTTAGTTTTCTTAACATTAAATTACGAACCAAAGAAGTGATGACTTAGAGATCATAAAATGTGAGGCTGGATGAACACAGCAGGCCAAGCAGCATCTCAGGAGCACAAAGGCTGACGTTTCGGGCCTAGACCCTTCATCAGAGAGGGGGATGGGAAGAGGATCCCCATCCCCATCTCTGATGAAGGTTCTAGGCCCGAAACGTCAGCTTTTGTGCTCCTGAGATGCTGCTTGGCCTGCTGTGTTCATCCAGCCTCACACTTTATTATCTTGGAATTCTCCAGCATCTGCAGTTCCCATTATCTCAAGTGCTGACGTATAGATGGTCTTCAGAGAAGTGTTTCAGTTTTTCAGTATATTAACTTGATAATCTCGTACGTGAACTGATTCTTAAGACTTTAATTTTTTTACAGTAATTGTGTGGTTGTCTGTATTTTCCCTATCCCTACACTTGCCCACAACAGACTATCCTGACGTTGGGGGCTGGAAGCTATCTAAACTCTATTTGTAGCATTAGTAATCGTATATATTTCAATCTACTACATAGTACATTGAACATGCTATGCTTCATTATAAAACAACCTCTTTACATGAAGAAACTGAGCATTAAGTCATCATACCTGTTACTTAACAACTCCTCTAAAAACTTCTTAAATTGAATCTAAATTGCAATGTTAATGTACTGCTTTTCTTTTTTGCTTTTTTCCTCCCTGCAGGTTGTCAGCCAGCGTTTTCCCCAGAACAGTATAGGTGCAGTGGGAAGTGCTATGTTTTTAAGGTTCATCAACCCTGCAATAGTTTCTCCCTATGAAGCAGGGATCCTCGATAAGAAACCTCCACCTAGAATTGAACGGGGATTGAAGTTGATGTCCAAGGTAAAAGATTTAATACCAAGCAAATATTTTTGAGCCCAGCAGAGAGCTAAGCATTTTTCTAGTGAGTAGCTCGGCACATCGGAGAGACGTTCCAAATGTAACCTGTTAGTTGTTGGATGCTTGAGTTACAGCTGGGGCTGTGATTGGGATACTACAGTTGATCAGTGTTCTGCGTAAGGGAAAATGCTGGATATAGTCAGTCCTGGCAGCAAATAGTGAAACTGAGCTAATGTTTCAGTTCAATGTTCTTTGATCAGTACTCTTTTGGGGGAGGGGGAGGCAAAGGACGAGGAAAAAAAGGACCACGGTTTCCGCTTTTAATACTTGCCCGTAATTCCCAGTTTGAAGGAGAAAAGCATTACGTGAAATACAAGGTCATGTATGGCTTTGAAGAATCTTCACTTGTCAAAATCAACTGATGTGTCCAATGTGGAGTAGAAATATGGTTGTCTCTTCCCCTCTATATGGCTTTATTTCCCACCCCAGCTGTAATTCATTTCGTTGCTAATTAAAACAATTATTGCAAACTATCTCCTGTGGAGGGTTGGAACCCTTGTAGATTAAATGGCTTGGAGGGGTATAATGGAACTGAAATATAATCAGATAATTTAAGTGACTGTTAGTGGTGCAACACACTGTCCCATTCTCTGCTTGCCCAAGCTGTAATAGGGTTCTCCCCCTCAATGAAATGCTTGAAGATCCTATTCTTTGTGATTAAGTGTCAGTGAAGTGTCAATGAGCTTGTTTTCACAATGAACAAAAGCAAGAATTGCAAATTTATGTTGAAATGGTAAGTGATAGTAAGGTGTGAAAATATACATGCAGATCCTGATCCGACCTATGTTTATGTTACATTGCTAAAATAAGCTGTGTGTGGAAACCGTGTTGCACTGAATTATGGAGAGTGGAGTATATTCATCAAGGTATTTGACTTCATCCCAACATGTGACCAGCCACATTTACTTTGGGTAAATTAAGATAAGTTTATTGCATGCCCTCTTTGATTATTAAACCAAATCATTTTGTGCACATTGTGGTTTTTACAGATTCTGCAAAGTATTGCAAATCATGTCCTGTTTACAAAGGAGGAACATATGAGGCCATTCAACGATTTTGTGAAAAACAATTTTGATGCGGCCCGAAGGTAATGAATACCTGAACTGAAAAAGACTTGAAATTAATTGCAATTATTTGTTCTGTTGTGAATGTAATCCCTCAAAGGACTGAGCAAAGTGATTTAATTTTGGATTTGATATACATCTTATTACTAGCAAATGGATTGCTTAATGAAGATTCAGCATTTTGTCAATTTGTTCCAGTTTCATGTTCCAAGTACATACCGATGGAGTTTTAATTGTTTAGTTTTCAAAAACTGTTTTAATTTGAGTGTCTTTATTGCTTGCTCAGCCTCTTCAGCAATCTGAGTTAAAATGTTGTTTTTTCAAAGCTTAGGCTGCTTGCTCCAGCTTAAATGGAGTCCATTCCAGATCTTTTGTCCCATGTAGGTGACCCATCTGTTATTCAGAGACCTGCTGCTTTTGTTTTGGCATCTAAGGTTTCTTTAAGGAACAATTTAGTGCCATTCTGTGATGAGCTCCCAGGTATTCTGTCATTGTATGTTACCTGGATGTTGGTTTCTCTTAATACTAAAAAAGTACAGTGAGCACCTTGTGAGGATTAACATAATTGGGTTGACTAGAAGAAATGTTTGCCCCTGAGGAAGATCAGAGCTTTGGGTTGAAGGGTGACATGATTATAAGAAGAAAAATTGCTAATAAATCAACCAAGGCTCTTTCTGTGGTGCAAGAGCAATATTAAAGGTAATGCAAACGGGCAGTGGTATCATTGTTTGACACATCAGGGAAGCTTAGTACAAATTTGATGGAAACTTTTCTGTGCTGAAAGACCAGTGATTGACTGAAGTCATGCAAGTGATTTTATCTTTTGGGTTAGTCTTCTCACTTGTGAATGTTGTGTGGCAATATTTGTTCTATTTATAGTAACTTTTTTTTATATTTCTTCGTCTCCCAATCCCTCCCACATTCTGTTTTCTCACTCCCAACTCCTTGGAAGGTTTTTTCTGGACATAGCTTCTGACTGCCCAGCCAGTGACACAGTCAATCACAGCCTATCGTTCATCAGTGATGGCAATGTTCTCGCTTTGCACAGGTTACTGTGGAATAACCAGGAGAAAATTGGGCAGTACCTCTCCAGTAACAGGTACTTGCGAGACTATATTTCCTTTTGCAAATATTGGCTTTGGTGATGTTTTCTGTGTGCCAAGTTGAAATGAATTGCAAAGTTTGCTTAGAACAATATTGGTTAAACTTAGTTCTTTGCTTCCCTTTTCTGTTATAAAAAATGGTTTTTCAAAAAGTAGTTGGTCTTGTTTTGTATTGCATGTACAAGTGGACTGTGTCAATGGAGTACGGTTAGTGAGATGGGGGAGCAGCTGGACTCGAAAACCAACCTTATGCAGACCTTTTATTGTCTGTTATTTTTCTTTAATGATTGTCACAAATATCTATGCCCCGTGAATAATTAACGATTTGGACTTATCAAGTTTTATAAATCATTGTCAAGTGGGGTTGGAGCGTACTTGGAACATTGAATTTATGTTGGTAATCGTACAATTGGGCATTAGAATTAATTTATTGCAGCAGTTTATAGAATAGATTTTCGATGTTTTGAAGAGTGGCAAACTTATCACATTTGACTTTGCATGTGTTGCTATGGAAATGTTTTGATGAAGTATTGTACGTGATAATACACATTAAAAGTATTTTGCTGTGTTGTTCAGCCTTTTAGGGTCAGTTCCTCATCCTTAAACTGCATTCCAATATTAAACTGGTTTATACTGTAAACTTATTGGAGGATTGCATTAATAATTTAATGTTCTTAGGGACCACAAAGCTGTTGGGAGAAGACCATTTGACAAAATGGCTACTTTGTTAGCTTACCTGGGACCACCTGAGCACAAGCCTGTAGCTGACACTCACTGGTCTAGCCTCAACCTCACCAGCTCCAAGTTTGAGGAATTCATGACGAGGTAAGCAATTATGTACACCTTTTTCAGAAAGACTGGAAATATGAAGCATGTTATCTGAACAGTTCTGTTTAACAATTGAGACAACGTTTTAAGTCTTGTTGCATTTCACACAGGAGCAGAAAAAAAACTATGCTGCCATCAGAACTGCTCCATTGTTCTGTTTTGATGGTGGCTAGTTTGGGATATGAGCTCTTCCTTCCCAGCGGTTTGAAGTCTCTTGCCTTTCTGGGACATCAAATATCTGTCTATCCCAGCCCTAAGTCGTCAATGTTAGTGTCCACAATCCTCTGAGGTAGAGCATTGCAAAAATGTGTAGTCCTTTAAGTGAAGAAGTTTCTCGTCATGTCAGCCCTTAGTGATCGTCTCTCATCCTGAAACTGTGGCCTCTTGTAGATTCCCCAACAGCTGAAACAGTGTGTCAGTATTCACTTTATAAAGCCCCTCCAAAATCTTCAACGTTTCAATAATATCACCTGTCAGTTTTCTGAACTGAAGTGAATAAAGTCTGTGATAATAAAATGTGAGGCTGGATGAACACAGCAGGCCAAGCAGCATCTCAGGAGCACAAAAGCTGACGTTTCGGGCCTAGACCCTTCATCAGAGAGGGGGATGGGGGGAGGGAACTGGAATAAATAGGGAGAGAGGGGGAGGCGGACCGAAGATGGAGAGTAAAGAAGATAGGTGGAGAGAGTGTAGGTGGGGAGGTAGGGAGGGGATAGGTCAGTCCAGGGAAGACGGACAGGTCAAGCAGGTGGGATGAGGTTAGTAGGTAGCGGGGGGTGCGGCTTGGGGTGGGAGGAAGGGATGGGTGAGAGGAAGAACCGGTTAGGGAGGCAGAGACAGGTTGGACTGGTTTTGGGATGCAGTGGGTGGGGGGGAAGAGCTGGGCTGGTTGTGTGGTGCAGTGGGGGGAGGGGATGAACTGGGCTGGTTTAGGGATGCTGTTGGGGAAGGGGAGATTTTGAAACTGGTGAAGTCCACATTGATACCATTAGGCTGCAGGGTTCCCAGGCGGAATATGAGTTGCTGTTCCTGCAACCTTCGGGTGGCATCATTGTGGCAGTGCAGGAGGCCCATGATGGACATCTCATCAAGAGAATGGGAGGGGGAGTGGAAATGGTTTGCGACTGGGAGGTGCAGTTGTTTGTTGCGAACTGAGCGGAGGTGTTCTGCAAAGCGGTCTCCAAGCCTCCGCTTGGTTTCCCCAATGTAGAGGAAGCCGCACCGGGTACAGTGGATGCAGTATACCACATTGGCAGATAAAAATAAAGTCTATTTATTTAGCTCCTCGTCAGGCTACAAACCTGTAATTTCAGGGATTAACTTTGTGTGAATCTTTGCTGTACTATCACCAATGTTTCCCTGACTTGGAATACAAGCGACCACAGTTGTGCACTGTAGACCAGGCGTGGTCTCACCAAAGCACTGCACAATTGTAACAAGACTTTTTTATTCTTATTATGCAAGCACATTTCCCTGTTTCTGGTTTCTTCTTTGCCAGCAAGTGTGCGGTTCGTAGCTGGACATGCAAGCAATATGGACATGCTGTTCTGATGCATGTGACAGCTTCAGTCTTAGGATTATGATGAAGAAAACTGAAATAAATACCGACCAGCTTGCTCCAGGAAAGCTCCATTTCAAGTCCAAGGTTTTGGTCTTTTCCAACTGTAGTTAAGTGCACTTCCTTAAGCCATCAGTGTAGATATCCGAGACTTGTGAAAGACTCGCCAAAGCAGACTGCATGCATCAGACTTGGTATGTCAAGGAGTAAGTTTACCGACCAAACTGAAAGTTTATAGAGCCGCAGCCCGATTCTGTTGTCTTGGATGGTGTACCAGCGTCCTGCCCAGAAGTTTAACCATTTTTGATTTGAGCTGCCTTCGGAAGCTTCTGAAGATCAGATGACAGGACAAACTAATAGACACTGAACTACTCGTGAGCTGGAATGTCAAGCGTCTACATTATATTGAGACCATTGCGACTGAGTTGGGGCTGGTCATGTAGCCAGAATGCCTGATGCTCACTTGCAAAAGCAGATCTTTTGTAGAGACCTTGAGTTTGGGGGTACAGTCGCATGGCACTTTAAGAAAGTGCTACACTCTCAAGGTTTTGCATTGAAATATTAATTTTGATTCTGCTGTAAGAAGCTTGCCTATGATCATTGCACCTGGCACAAACCAGTTGATACGCAGTTGAGCCCCCTTCAAAGCAAATGCATATCAGAGGCAGAAAGAAGATATGAAAAGAGATCCTGAGCCAGCAACCTGTCCAGAACCCGATGTACCCTGTTTTGTTGGCAGCAGGGCTTTGCAAATGCAGCTGAACCTTAGTGGCCAATAACATAACCACGGGAACCTTAGGCAATAAACCGGATGATGAGCAGGGTTTGGTCCTGAAAAGATGAAGAAGGAGAATTCAGTCCTTGTCTGTAAAAGTCAAAGTCCATTTTCTATCCTAATTGCTTGTTGTGCATTCCATTTTGGAAATCCAAATCTGTTATTTCTATGAATTCCCCTTTTATCTGTGCCACTAGTTTTGTCCTCAAAAAACTAATAAATTGTCAAATTGGGCTTCCCTGTGATAAATCATTGTTGATTGGTTTTAATCATCACAATGCCCACAGAAAAGCATGCTAAGACTTAATTTGTATGTGTGCTGCAAGTACAGGTGGAAATACTGGTGAACTTGAGTACTAGATTTAATCTATTTTCTAGCACAAACAGATTTTCTTTCATTTACTTAAGCTTGCTGAATGTTAAGTTTTCTACATCCACATAGCTCTGAAGGAATACTTAGATTACCTGTGTTGCTGGGTTCTTGTGTTTTCCTGTTCAGTTTTCTGATGGCAATTATGGTTTGAAATATAGCTCCACAAGTATTTGAGGCACTTCAGTCCTACTTTTCATGCTATTTTTCCTTTCTCAGACTTCATATGGCAGCTGTTTTGTCATCACAGCCCTGCCAAATCACATACTTAACTAGTGTCTACAAAACTGATCAGGGGTGGAAATATTAGCTTATTTCTTAGTTTCACTCTGCATGTTTTTCCTCACACTCAGATGCTGAAGATATAGTTCTGCAGCTTTAGTTGAGATCATCTGACTCCCACCTTCCTGGTCTATATTTCTGATCCCTGGCTCTTGGATAGCAAATTCATTGACCTTGTCTTTCTGCTGCAGTAGTCCTGTCAGTGGGCAGTAGTGTAATTTGATTGAGGCAATAAGGACTCAATGGAGAAATCTTAGATTCTTTCATGATATAATATGCAAGCATTTGTTGACTATAAACGCCTGTTAGAGTAAAATGTTTTCTTTCCAGGCATCAGGTACATGAAAAGGAGGAGTTCAAGGCTTTAAAAACGCTGAACATTTTTTACCAAGCGGGAACATCAAAAACAGGGAATCCAGTGTTCTACTACATCGCAAGAAGGTAAGAGCCATTTTGGTTTGCTTGCTATTAAAGCTCTTTTTGCGATGAATCAACCGCTGACAAATGCACATGGGATTACAAACTTTAGTTGGGTAGATTTCTGGGGGTTTCATCCCATGATCTCTCACCCCACTCTACCCTATCCAAGCAAGTGGCCTTTTCACCTGTTTGTGATGTAACGACTTTTTATTTTGACATCTTTGCATTTCGCTTAAATGTTTCTTGATGTCCCTTTGTGTTTTCACTTATCTTGCTTGCATTAGTGATCACATTCTTAATCTGCCAGTTGACTAGATTCCAGGCTTTTTCTGCAGGGTGAACAAACTCTCATGGCTCCAACATCAGTAGATTTTGGTGTAGCCTGGAGATACTGTGGATTAGCAAAGATTATCTCTTGGTAACGAAAATTTTGCTTTTAAATCATCAGTGTCCGGCAGTTTTGTTCTTCAATGTGTTTTCACCTAAAGTTGACTAGCTCTGATGATAAGACGGCAGTGTTGCTGCGGGTACTTGGTTTTCACAATGGAAGTTGATCTGCATGCACCTGTTTGGAAGTTTTAATCTTGCAGTTGGTCACATAGCTTATGTATATTTCTAAGAGAAAAGAGATTAATATCTTTGTGTTAAAATGTTAGTTGAATTACATTGGTATCATTCAAATATGTCTCAGGAGTGAGATTTTGCATTTTGTGGGGAGGAAAAGTTGGAATAGAAACAAATGTTAACAAATTGACTACTGTTTGAACTCTGCTCACTTAACACACCACCTGATGTCATTCTGAAAATTTACTCATGGGTTTGATGATCCAGTATGGGGCTGTTCTAAGAAGCCAGCCCCTTTCTGTCTGGGTTGGGCATGGCAGATAGCATGTCCATAGTCAGTTAGCAGAAGAACCCCAAACCATGATGAGAGCCCAAACTTGGCTAAGGTAAATTGCAGCAACCATAATGGCACCCTTGACTGAAGTAAGCCAGTTTCTCTCCGACTAACTTAACTGGTGCCATTTAGTTGCCTATGATTGCTTGTTCCTACTTTCTAGTAGTTGGGCCGTGTTCATGTTAATATTAAGGGGATGTTGCGGCTTAGGACTGGGTGTTGTGTATTTTAGCACATTCCAGTCTGGACCAGTTTGTCTCCATTTTATCTATCCACAATGAAATACAGTGACAGCAGTTGTAACTTGATGTCTGATTTGTATGAATCCATTACGTGGAACTGTTCATAATCAACACCAAGCTTAATTTCAGTCACTTTAATAAATTACTTTCATTAATAGGGGATCTCAAATGCGTACCCTAATTGATATGTTGCATGGTCTGAGTTACATTTAATTGAAATTGGTGATGTACCTAGCATCCAGAGTAATTAGTGTTTGATACTGGCAGATACAAGTGTTGGAGACTAGTTTGGAATTGCTGCTGCCATTCCAGAAATTATGTCATGAAGTAAACATAGATTTTTGACTCTGAAATGTCATTTTACCTTTCTTCCTTGAGTTCAAAACTATGGTTTTGTTGTCTCAGTTGAACAATTTAAATGTTAGAATACTTTTTTAAAATACTGTGTGGAGCACTTCAATCAGACACAACAAATTTATGTGGATGGCTCAAATGTTGATAATTGATTTGATATCATGTTAATTATTGCTGTGTTCGTACCACGGATGCAGCTGAAGTTACATAAAGGTATGTGTTGCTTGTTTCCCTCCATCTTCAAACTGAAATGGTAAGACATTTAGTTAGCAGACTTGCTTCTTGCCAAAACAAGCAGGCTAATGTCCACAATGAATACAGAGCGACTGATTTTCAGGGAGGAGTTCTGCTGCTGTGCTCAACAATGCATGTCCGTAATGTAGAAGCACAATGCACGTGTAACAACTGAAAGTGTGGAAGTCAGTGGTTTATTACGACAATATGCACTTGATACATTACAACTTGTTTGTTTTAGTGGCTGCTGAGCTTGTGGATGTAGGGCTGAAAGCTTTGTATGTGTCAGTTTGAAGTGCTGGACAGCCTTTGTGCTTAAATTTGGTGATTTTCAAGATTAATTGGTAAAAGAGTTGAGAAAATATCCAGACGTAGGTCATTTTGTGCTGTAAAAACAGTATATGCAATACATTTTAACTATAAAACTGAGATTTAAAATTAACCTACACTGTGATTCTAGTTCATAATTTCTTGGCAAAATCGCATTGTGTTGATGTTGCATAAAGAAACACAATTGCTGTAGAACAATATTTCCTTGTTCAAGTTTTTTTCAATTGAATAATTTTGTCTAACACCATCTAACCTGTTGGTGGTTATACACCGCAGATTAGTAAACTGTATCTTTTAACTGGGATTATGTTACAATTGTGTTGTGATGAATTTTTTGTAATCTAAAAATGTGAAGCTAATAACTGTTGAGCGAGGATGGTTCCATTAATTGCTTCATGTTATAATGATGTGCTGGATACCCATTTTCTCATATTGTTGCTGTTCTGGTGCAAGTAATAGCAGAGAGTGCTGATCATTAAACAGACAAACTTGGGCTATGTAGTACTTCGAGAGCCCAAGAGCAGTTTGTGACTTGGATTCCTAACAGGTTAACTTGCTGCATTTTACTTGCTGCATTTTAAATGCCGCTTACAAATCTGGGTTAAATCCAGCTCATTATAAAACGTCTTTTGACAATGCCATGCCAGGACCTTTTGATTAGTTTGTGTGTCACAACTTATAAAGTTACTAACCTAAGCTGAAGTAACCAAATATCAATGATCTTGGGCATGATACTTGATTGAACTGGAATGAAAAGGTGGCTCGGTGGCTCAGTGGTTAACACTGCTGCCTCACAGCATCAGGGACCCGAGTTCAAATACAGCCTTGAGTGTCTGTGTGGAGTTTGCACATTCTCCTCATGTCTGGGTGGGTTTCATCTAGGTGCTCCGGTTTCCTCCCACGGTCCAAAAATGTGTAGGTAAGCTGGATTGACCATGTTAAATTGCTCATAATGTCCAGGGATGTGCAGGCTAAGTGGATTAGCCATGGGTAAAGCAGAATTACAGGGATCGAGTGGGGAGTGTGCCTGGGTAGGATGCTCTTCAGAGGGTCAGTGTGGACCTGATGGACCAAATCACCTGCTTCCACACTGTAAGCATCCAATTTCAAAACTTGTATAAAAATTTAATTTGATGTTAAGTTGGTTACCAAATGTAAATTTTTTGGTCATGTTTTTGGAGATTCTGGCTCTGGATTTTGTTGGCAATGTTGGTAGCTCTAACTGTGCAATCTGCTCCTGCAAGCTTCTGTTTGGATTAAATGTGCCATCATCTCCAAGCCCTGTTACTGTTGAAGTGCAGTCAGACTCTCAAATGAGAGATGAGTAGACTTGCCAGACTACACTGGAAATTGTGTAGTTGGGTCTGCTTTAACGACTTTGTGAAAATTTTGATATCTTAAAAATTAAAATGGAACTTTCAAGAAACAACTCCTTGCAAAAGGTTGGTGACTGTCTGCATCTTACAGTGAGATCAGTCTTATGTTTTAAGGAGGAAATTTGAGAGTTCCACGACAATTTTTCCCCTAAACTTCTCTAATCTGTCAGTTTTTGACTAAGTGTTAGAGGTGATTTTCTTGAATTCCAGGAGCAGTAATTACTGTTTAATGAGCTGTTGCATTGTTTTAGAACTTTGAGGGGGGAGGAAAAAAAAACAAAACAATGGCACTGTTAAAAGGAGGAAGAGAGACGAAGGTAGTGACCTTGTGGGAAGTGGATCAAATGGAGAAATAAACCTGCACAGCTAACTGCCTCTGTTGTTTGGTTTCAAATATATGTTATGAGATTTATAAAATTATGAGGGGCGTGGATAGGGTGAATAGCCAAAGTCTTTTCCCCAGGCTGCAGGAGTCCAAACCTAGAAGGCATAGATTTAAGGTGGGATGGGAAAGATATAAAAGGAACCTAAGGGGCAGCATTTTCATGCGGAGGGTGGTGTCTGTATGGAATGAGCTGCCAGAGAAAGTGGAGGAGGCTGGTGCAATAACAACATTAAAAGGCATCAGGCTGGGTAAATGAATAGGAAGGGTTTAGTGGAATATGGGCCAAATGTTGGCGAGTGGGACAAGATGTGTTTTGGCTGTCAGGTCAGCATGGATGAGTTGGACTGAAGGAACAGTTTCTATGCTGCACAACTCTGACACTCTAACATAATTGTGCATTTTGCAGCTTTTTTTTTGTTTCTTTTTAATTAGTTGTAATTTAATTGATTCTTTGGCTTTAACTCAACCTCAGATTCCTCACTTTTTGATTTTGCCTTTTAATATGATATCATCAGACAGCTATGACATTGTTCATAAATGTGTTGCCAGATCAACGCAGCCTTTGGTGCTGAAAAAATCTTGATGTGGAAGTCCCTGTTTTGCCTTGTCTACTAAGCGTTGAATTCATGTTATTCCCGCTGCAGAATCTTAACTGCTCCATCTGGTAGAATTAGTGATTAGCACATGACAGCAAAGCAGGCCCTTTTTAGTTTGTGGTGAGGAACGCTGCACACCATTACTTCAGTTGGGCCTCTGGCCATTGGAGCCTTCTGTGTTTGAGGTTTTTATTGTTCCTTTTCTACCTGTCCACCTTTAGCTGTTCCTATTTTCTGCTTATCAGGTTAGCTGACTTTTAAATTTCTTCAGTTCTTTAGTCCACATTTCTTTAGCAAATTGCTAACATTAATACTGTCATTCAATCCCTTGTTGACCATCACACAAACGGTTCATATAGTGTCTGTTTATTTTCCAGTGTTTGTGGCATTTTTATCTGCTTGGCATGTTTTGTTTCAAATGCTACCCACCATTGTTGCTGTCTTGAAGGGCAAAATCACGCATTGACTGTTTGTTTTACCTGACCACCTGCATATATTCAGCTTTTCCTTTTTTTGTTTTCAGATTTCCAATGCTGGTGATATTTTTTTCTTTTAAAATTGGACTGGCAAATTTATTGGATAAACTGGCATGTCTGCTGGATAAGCACGTGCCTCAGTCATTTTGTCCTTAATGAGTATCACTTTATAATCCCCTTCAAAGCTTTTAGAATTGAACTGTTTGATTGCATTCAAGTTTTGCAGCACAAGTGATGTTGGATGATGTAGCTATTCTCCAAGGAAAAATAAATCCGCATTGTGGTTGTATTGGCATGTATGTTTGAAACATGTAATTAATTCTGTACTATCATCAGCTTGTACGTAAAGAATTTTCTGTAGATTGCACTTCAAGACAAATGTATTTAAATGAGAAACTGTTATAGCTCAATCTCAATGTCAAGAGACATTGATCGAATATTTGCTTATTTGGGTTGAACAGTGCAGCCAATGATAGTTTTAATCTGATTGTAATCTTGATGTTGTTCTTCAGCATGTAGTTGGAATTCCTCCTTGCATACTGCACAATAGAGATGGAATTTGACATCATGCAAGGTGCTTTATGTATTTGCGGTCACCTCTAACCAAATTGACAGGGGTATTCTCGTTCTTAGATTCTGTTTTCTTGTTAAGATGTACGTATTGGATTTTGTTGAACTTAGCACTTTTCCAATGCCTTTAAGGGGAAAAAAGATAAGTTGGGCATACATAGTAATGTACACAACCTTGGACTGTCCAAAATACTTCACAACTATGAAATACTATTGGAATGTTGAGAAATAGCTTTCAAATCCAGTATTTCATTGACTATAAGACTTGTTTTTACAGTTGGGAATAATGTCTTGAATCTATCATCCTATATGCAATTCGATTCACTGATTTCCATTCAAACCAGTATTTTATGCCCTTTGTGTCTACATGACACAAATCTTTATAGAATTTGTCGGTCATTTAGATGTAAACTTAGAACTGTGTACTATGGTGATTTTTGGTTTTAAAAGAAACGCTCATTCACTTGCTAGTATTTGGGTAGATTGCCAGATTTGAAATGTTCTATTTGACGAGCATGGATTGTCCAGCCTGCCACCTCTGATCCCTGTTGCTAGCTCCTTTTTCAGGATTTGAATGTTTCTTTTTGGATGCAATGAATGTTCTATACTGCTGGATCTGACCTCTGCCACAATAGAAAATAAAAATGTACATTTAAAAAATACTAATTTCACAATCACAAGACATGTCGAAGTAGTGCTGGTGAAATATGACACTCAATTTGTTCACAGCAATCTTTTTCATGGCAATCTGATAACCAGAGAAGATTTGACCTTTAAGAGGTTTGCATTGCCTTGAACACGAGGGAAAAACTCATTTGTTACTCTTAAATATAGTGCCATGGAATCTGTCTGTTGAGAGGAAAACTGCTTTGCCTTTCAACTGAAAGATTGCCCCCATGACGTACATGAGTAGTTTACAGGCCTTTGCTGCCAAACGTGGGCTTCCTTTGTCACAACACATTTATTGCAGTGATATTAGATTTTTGTAGCCATTTCCAATTAAACTCAGTGCAGGAACTGGAATGCTTGCTAAATCCCTCCTCATTTTATTTCCCCTCCCACCTACAGCACGTACCTTTTTACCCAAGGGTCCTAACTAAAATATTTAATGTTTCACAGGAAATTTCAAAGCTTCCAAAACCCAGTTAGTTCGGAATAGGTGAAGTTTTTCAAAAACAGCTGTATTGAGCCTTTCAAGTTGTAAATTTGTTGGCACATGGACTTGACTTAATTAAGTGCGCTTTCCAAGTATCATATTGTTAATTTATTGGCATCACTTAAGTTGGGTGCTGCACATTTGAAACATGGGGATTTAACTGTAGGTGAGCTGCATTGTGAGCTCAACCAATAAATTGGTTGTCGGTGTAATTCTTAACATTTTTAGGACTGTTTGTTGAAACACTGTCCAATCCGAGAAACAGGTGTAACATTGGCCACAACATGGAGTTTTGCAAGGGTGAACTCGTTGAGCATGGCCGTGTTCTGCCTGCTGCAAACAGCCAAAGTGCTAGTCATCGGCCATATTCCCAATGTAGCCACAATCTCAGCATTGAAAATCATGCACATTATTCATTTACATGTGTTTTTGGTTTGCCAGCCACTTCTTGTTAGTGGATAATATGCCCAGGCACTGTGCTTTTTCCTAATGAACAAGAACTTGGGGAACGTGGGTGGCTCAGTGGTTAGCAGTGTTGTCCATCTGCACCAGGAGTCCAGGTTTGATGCCAGCCTTGGGTTACTGTCTGTGTGCAGCTTGCACATTCTAACCACGTCTGCAAGGTTTTTCACTGGGTGCTCCAGTTTCCTCCCATAGTCCAAAGATGTGCAATTTAGGTGGATTGTCCTATAGTATCCAGAGATGTATAGGCTAGATGGATTAGCCGTGGTAAATACTGGGTAACAGGATAGAGTGGGAGCCTGGGTCTCACTGAGATACTGTTCAGAGATTTGGTGCAGACTTACTGGGCCAAATGGCCTCTTACTGCACTGTATTCATTCTGTGATTCTAAACCTTTGGGGGCAAGCAGTGCAATTAGTTCAAGGTTACTGAATTTTGAAATATACTGACTACTTGCGATTCTGACTGCCTCAATATGAAGGAACCATCCAGGACTTGTAATTTTCTATCTCAAGGCTCAAGTGAAAACAATATACATAAAAGAATGCAAAACAATAATCTATTGCTGCTCAATCAATTTTGATTAAATTGAAGTTGATCGACAACTTCCCACCAACCCAAGTTAGAAGCATCAATTCAAAAACTTGAGATTGAAGTTGTTATCCACTCTGGTACTTTGGTTGTGCACAAAGCAGCTTGACATTGTGAACTTGGGTATTGCCCAGAAAAGAGACATGCTGTCTAAGTAATTTTCCCTTGGACTCATCAGGATAGATGCATGAATTCCAAATTATGAAGAGACTGAGGAGTTAGACTGCCTTTGTTTGCTTGTGAATTCTAATCCAAACATTGCCATGAAAACGACACTGGACACTAGTACCCTGTTTTGTTGTTCACTTGAAAAAATTGCAGTGCCTGGCCATATTATCCACGAACAGGAAGCTACTGTCAAAACAAATGCATAATTTATCGAGTAATGTGTATCATTTCCGGTGTTGACATTGCGCTTGCTACATTGACCGTATTCCCAATGACTTGTCCAATGGTTGTTTGCCACAGGCAAAGCATTGACCATGCGCAATGAGCACAGGTTTGCAAAGGTCAGAATGTTGTGGCCAACGTTACATGTGATTCTGTGAATTGTGACAGTGTTTCAACAAACAATCCCAACAACGTTAGGAATTATACTGGCAACCAATTTATTGATTGAACTCTCACAGTAGCTAACGTCGTCCATCACAGGTCCCTGTCCTCTGTGAACAGAATATATACAGATGTTGCACGTTTTTCATTAAACAAAAGCAAAGGAGTGGGGAGAGGCTCGTAGTGAAACCAATTCCCAGTGCATTCCCCAGAGCCAAAGTCTTGACAAATCAGTCCACTTGCTATCTGAGCAGGCCGTTTTTGTTCATGCAATATAAATTGTTATTCCCCTTGAAATTTGATATTCTTTCATTGTCTGGATGAAGGTGAGATGAAAAGTTTTGATAACATATCTTCAGGAGCATGCAGTATAGATAAGCTGTCTTAGTTTGACTGCAAAGTTTGAATGTACTAGTCTATAGGGTGTAGAGTGGAGGTATGAAGTTCATCTCTACTGTTAGAAGGATGAATTCTGAGAAGATTTGATAAGCTGAGACCCCTCAAAATTGTTTTGTGTGTAATTCTGGTCTCCCTTCTATAGGAAGAATTTGTGAAACTTGAAAAAGTTCAGAAAAGATTTACGAGGATGTTGCCAACGTTCGAGGGTTTGAGCTAAAGAGAAAGATTGAATGGGCTGGGGCTATTTTCCCTGGAATGTTGGATACTGAGGGATGAACTTAGAGGTTAATAAAATCATGACCGGACAAGGTCTTTTCCCTGGGGTGAGGGAGTTCCAAAATAAAGGGTAGAGGTTTAACTTGGAGGGGAATGATTTAAAAGAGACATAAGGGGCAACTTTTGCACGGAGGGGTGGTATGTGTCCAAAATGAGCTGCCAGAAGAAGTGGTGGAGGCTGGTACAATTGCAGCATTGAAAAGGCAGCTGGAAGGGTATATATGAATGGGAAGGGTTTAGAGGTAGATGTGGGAAATGGGATTGGAATTATACAGGAACAAAAACAAAGTTGCTGAAGAAGCACAGCAGGTCTTGCAGCATCTGTGAAGTTAAAAACACTTAACATTTCAGGCCCATTGACCCTTAGAACTGAGGAAGTGTTTTGACGAAGGGCCGTTGGACCCAAAATGTTAACTGTTTGATTTTGTTCCTGATTTGCACCAACCGCAGTTCTTTCGGTTTTTATTTAGAATTATATAGGATAGCTGGTTGGCATGGACAGCTTGGTCTGTTTCCATGCTGTTTATCTGTATGGCTGTAACTCTAACAATGATGCCTTGTAAGGGTCTTTTTAAGACAAAAAAGTCATTAAATAGTCCAGTGAATTAAAATCCAGAAGTACATTTTTACAGTGTGGTAGAACCTGGTGAAGATTGGCAAAATAAGCTCAGAGTTCAGGAGTCAGCAATACCTGGAATAGGTTGTTGGCAAAGGAGCTTGGACTCTGGGATAATAAATTTATTAAGCCACATATGAATTATGCAATAGGACAGCAGAAAGGTTTAATTTTTTTTGGAATAGATGTTCCAAATATCTAACTTTGCCAGCACAGTCCTCTGAGTACAGTTGTGTTGTTGCAGTATAGCTTTTTTTTTCCTGCAGAAGAATTGCAGTGACCCATTCACAGTAAAATGCTCACTAGCTGTCAAGATCAGAATTGGAGCATTGTGATTCACTGTTCTTCAGGGATTCTTTTCAACCTTTTCATAGTTGTGCCCAACTTAAGAGACGTAAGGATGGAAATTCCCAAATTGTGTAAGAAAGGTAGGTTAGAGAGCCACACGAGGGGTTTGTGGGTCTACGTGGTAATTGAGCCAGCATTTTGAAAATATGAAGGAACGGATAGTAAAATGTTCATGAATATTCAGTTTTCTGGATTACATTTAGTTTAGTACAAACCATTATCTCCAGATGTTAAATGGATTACGTTGGAGTTTATGGTGGATTAAGTTGACATGGTTTCTGGAATTCTGGTTTCTTCCTCTTTGCCTTTGTATGCTCATGCAAACTTGAATGAATTTTTAAAATCTAACTACTGGTAGAAATTTAAAAAGTTTAAATATGCTTCATGATGTGACTCAATCTCAATTTCAACTTCCAAGCCCTTCATTGTCTTTTTTTTTACAACAAACTTTACTTGAGGACATGGTAAATTAGTGCATCTATATTGCAAGAGTTTGGTCTCATTGCTAGCTTTGCTTTCCAAATAACTAGTGCATTTGAACTGTGATGATTAAAAACCAAGGTGAAACAAAGGATCCTTTTTCATTTTAAATTAGTTGTTGATTGTCTTCCATATCAGGCATGTTATGATGCCTTGTGTAATGGAAACTGCATTCACTGAGGAGAGGGCTAGGGAAGTTAGTCATGAGGGAGCACGATAACACTCATTTGTATCTGCCGACACACAAAAATGAAGTGTGAAGGTGCTTCAGGTTGACAGTATTTGATGTGCTAGTTGAGAGCACAAAATATAAGATAAAGGATTGGTTGAAACTTAGCACTTTGTCATCTTTTGGAAAAAGTCTTTTAAATCACAATGTCAATCTAAAAGTTTCTTTGGTACATAGGCAGTTTGGCCATTGAGCCCCTCAAGCCCATTCCACCATTCGTTTGAGATCACGGTTGATCTATGGCCTAACATCGTACACCAGCCTTGGACCCATATTCCTTAATACCTTTGCTTAACAGAAATTTATCTATCTTGCACTTAAAATTGACAGCTGATACATGCCTTTTGTGTGTCAAAATGCTTCTTAACATCTTTGCTGAGTGGCTTGTCCATAAGTCTTTGACTATGTCCCCAGTTCTAGGATCCCCAACCAATGGAAATAGTTTATCTACCCTGTCTTTTCATGTTAACATCATGAAGACGTCAATCAGATCACCCTAAGATACGATGCTCAGATCTGCTCATCGTCCTCCAAGTGGGGACCAACTAAGATTTTATACAACTGCAGCATAGCTACTGCATCCCTGTACTCCAATCCTCTGGATACAAAGGCCAGCATTCCATTAGCTTTCTTGATTGTTTTCTGTACCATTTTCTGACATTTTAAATACCTGTGCACCTGAACCTCCAAGCTGTTTGGACATCCACTGTATTTAACTTCATACTGTCTAGAAAGTATTCCAACCTATCCTTTTCCATCCAAAATGGATAGCATCATACTTGCCAATGTTGAACTCCACCTGCCACTGTTTAGTCCAATCACTTAGTTTGTCAATAACCGTTTATAATTTTATGCTACCATCTGCATTGTCTACACTGCTGCCAAACTGTGTCATCAGCAAATTTGGATATATGACCCTTTCTATGCCAAGTTGTTGTTAAATAAATTGAAGCCCTCATACAGATCCTTGTGGACCATGGAAGGGCACATCTTGCCAATAAACCATGAGAATAATTTAAAACAGGTATTTTCATGGCTGCTTTTGTTGTGTTTGCAAGACTTCACATTTTATTTGAGGTTTAGTTACATTACATTAAAATTACTTATCAAATAATTTAGTGGTTGCATGCATCCACATACCAGGAAAAAAGATGCTCAAACTTTCATATTACAAATAGAGTAGATAGTTAGACATTTCAGGTAACAGAAATGCTTTAGTTGTAAAATTACGAAACTTTTCAGATGTTTGTTTTTGCAGAAAAAAAGTTTGAATTCTGAATGTATATCACAATTGCTTTATGCTTAAATAAAAATATTCGAAAGATGGTGGATAAGTGGAGTTCGTATGCTAAGCTTTTAGTAAGGGTCCTTTCTCCTGTTTGGCGCTGGGCCAACTCATAATAGAGGTTTATTTTCTCCTCACGTTTCCTTGTTGGTAGTCACCTATTGGGTGCTATGCATCTGGCAGTGTCAGCCCCTGCTGCTGTTCCAGGCGGCTGTTTATCATATTAGTCTTGACCTTAAATGTTTTCAAAAACTATGCTGGTGGGGCTGGGAGAGGTAATCATTGGTAACTCGCATCTGTATTTATTAGTGTGCACTTTCCAGCAAGAGTTAACAAATTGTGAGGACTGGGGTATTTAAATTGGCATTTTAAAATCGTTCTTCCATCTTTTCTGGCCGTGGGACAAAGCAGACCTGGCTGAATGAGATTGGTGGATCAAAAGACCGAAGATCAGATTTGTTCTATGTGGTCCGTAAGCCTTCAGAGCAGTATTTGGTGCTTAATTTCTTGAAAGAAAATACCAACTACCTGATTCATTGGCCAAAGATGGTGTCAATAACTGTTTCCCTTATTTAGATATCTAAATGGCCAGTGCTGCTAGCATGGGAAAAGCTATGATGTAGAGTGATATTCCTGTGCATTCATGTGCTTTTGAGTTTGTGCTTTGTGCCGTTGTTCCATAATGCTTCGTGATATTTGTAGTTGCAGTGATTCCATTGACCTTGGGTGAGGTCAGATTGGTTGGATTAGTCTTAATGGTACTGGAAATACTCCTCATTGCAGCCTGAGAAGTGGTTGTGTTGACAGTACTTGGCTCCAAATGTGTTGAGTATGTAACTGATGCAGTTGGTCCGTGACTTGCAGTGGGCATTGGCTCAAAGGTTGACACAGCCATTGAGCCATCAATCTGGCTGTTCACTGTTCCATTTCTGTCAGCCATTGTGATGAACATGGTTGAAATGGTGCTGTTGGAGGTAAATTCAGGTGCCGTAATGAGCATTGAGGATGATGGAAGTGTATCCATTGTATTTGTGACAATAGGTGTAATGCTGGAACTTTCAGTGCTACCTCTTGTTTGAATAGAAATAGTTTGGGTTGTTTTTTCCAAAACATGTTCATTAACGGAGCTTTGTGCAGGTGAATTCAAATTAGCATTTCTGATTAATTCTAGAAAGGATGAAGTTCCAGTTCCTTGATTCACTAAAGATTGGAATGTTTTTGCCTCACTCCCCTCAGACACAGTAGTTGGAATTGTTCTGATTTCAGTCTGTTCACGAGTAAAACCTGGAGTATGAATTACTTGTGTTATGTTGCTTGGTTCAAAGGTGATGGTTGCTTTCTGAGTAGATTCTGTTTCTTCCATGCATGGAACTCCAAGCACAGTTGCTGCCACCCTTTTTGTCCAGGTCAGTAGATAGGAAATACTATCCAGATTGTTACATTCCCACGAGTTTCCATATAGGGTTATCAACTGCAAGCCAGTGAGCAGATCAAAAGTTCCATTTGGAATAAACGTGAAACTGTTGTTGTTCAAATATAGTTTTGAAAGTCCTTTTTGACGAAAAGTGTCAGGTAGTATATTCTGCAAGTTATTGTGAGATAAATCTAAAGTCTCCAAGTTATAAGGTGTATTGGTGGGGACTGTCCAGAATCTATTCCCACTGAAGTTGAGGAATTTGAGATTAATTAATGTGTTGTTAATCAGAAAAGCCCTTTCAATCAGGTTGTCAGACAAATCCAGTATTTTCAGGTTCCACTGGGTGACAGTGTCTTCCTTCTCAAGTACTTTGATGCGATTATTAGCAGCATAGATTTCCCAAAGTGCCCGTGGAAACTCGGTTGGCATATGAGTGAGCAGATTGTTTGATATGTCGAGGAGCCTCAGGTTGGTGAAATTGGTCAGCTGATTGCTGAGATCTTTAATGCCATTGTGCGAAATATTTAGGTGTACAACATTGTCTTGGATGTTCTCTGGGAGTTCTGTTAAACCTTGGTCTGAGCAGTCTACATACCTGTCATTTTGTGTGCATGAACACTTGGCAGGGCAGGTTGTTGCAGCTGAGGGTAGGATGGACAAAAGGGCCAAGATATAACCGGAGAACTTGAAGTAGTCCATTGTTGTCCTATAAAGAAGATAATTGCACATTGGTTTGTTTGCCCATGCCAACACACAGTGTTTATTTAAAAGGAAAATATATTGCTGTTTTCTCCATTCCATGCTGTGTTATTGGTATGAGCAGGTGGATGAATCCAATGCACTCAGAACAGATTATGGGATAATTAAAGCAACAGGTTTACTTGCCCCTTTCCCACAAAATGGGTCCTTCTGATAAAATACCTGACTTCAACTCAAATGGGGCTGTACAATGAAATGTCGTCTTTGATAAGATAATTGCAGAGAGTGTCTTGAGTACATGCCTCGCATTCTAACACTTGCATGGCACAGTTCCAGGATGGTATTGGAAAGGGTTTCATGTTTGAATTTGTATAGTAATCCAGATGTCTGAATGCTCCATTATTGTTGCCTGTGAAACAACAACTAGATGCACAAATGCTCTGGAATGAATAAATCAACAAACGGTGTTGCAGCAAAAGATTTCTGTCAATTTGGTGTGGTTCTTTTGTGATTTCTTTTTTCCCCCTTAGAATTCAGCCACAATCAGGTATACTTGATGAATAAATTATTGATTTTTGGTAATATTTTCATTACTATAACTTTCCTATTAGTTAAAACTATGGATTTTTAGTGTAGACAACTATTATTGTAGCATTCATTATGACCCCAAATGCTTCATGCAATTAAATATTCATCCTTCACTAAACTGTTTGTTTAATGCGTTTGATTAAAACTCCATTTTTAAACTTTTTTATAAGAAAAAAGACCATACATTTGTTCTGCAATTAAAGAAAAATACTAGAAGAGATTGTCATTCCTTCATGAACAGCAGAATTATGGCTCCTGCCTTGGATTTTTTTTAATGGCAAAACACAGCATAAAAGTCTGATTTAGCTGGTCTCGACAAATTTGTTTCTGCCTGCAGTCTCCCAGGGAATGGTGCAAGTGGAAAAAAAATGTCAAAAAAATCAAAATCCCGTAGAACAATTAGTGGACTTACCACGGCAATCCTTTGCGAAGAGAATCTTTACTGCTGAAGTGTTCTTGGTGCAGATGTTCAAATTCTGGATAGATGCTTTACAGAGGAGCTATTTATACCCACTCCGAAAAGACGCAGGGATCTTTAGTGCAAGCACCATGCTCTGTTCTGAGTATAATCTAAATTACGTGTTATTAACAATATGACCTCATTTCGGCACCACCTCCCTCGTGAGAGTACGGCACAGAAATTTAATTTATTACTTCAATGGTACTACATAAGTGACAGACTGTCAGGGTGATATATACCCATTGTTTGTGCAACATTGAAAAATGTATTAATATGTCTTGCACATTGTGTTGTAATAGGGGATGTTGGTCTTGTGTAAAATTAGAACCATTGCCTTGCATTTTTTTGGAAGAATTCATTGGGTAATGGAATTTAATACCTAAAATAGTAATGTTGAAAGAAAAGTCTAGAATATCATGTTATGGAATTTGATTTTAATCATCAAAACGTACAACTCAGGGCTCCAGTGAAATTGCATTGGCATTTTTGTCATGTTAAGGTTATTCCAGGAAATTTATAATTAGTCTACTCGAAATTAGGTTGAATATATTGCTGACATTTCACCAATTTTCCTTAATAAATGCATGTTGCTTTCCCTGACAGTTAAAAGTATGTGAGCAGAAGTGGCTACTGCCAGTTTCTTCACCATATTCTTGAAACTCCGCTTTTGAATCACTCCAGCAAGATGACCAAGAAATATTTTTTTAAAAAATGGCCTGTTGTCTTATTCTCTCCACTGATCTTGGGTTTTTCAATTTGTGAAAAAAATCTCGATTGCCATTTTCAAATCCCTCCCTGGCCTCGGTTTGCCCCATTTCCAATGTGCTCTCGCCCTGAAACTTTCATAGGCTTCTGTGCTCTTGCCCGTCCCCAATTCATTCTATTCTGCTAATAGCAGTTGTTCAGCTACCTGGGTCCTAGGCTTTGGTATTCATTGCCTCAAGCTCACTGTCTCTGTGATGCCCTCCCCTTTTAAACCACCACTTAAAAATGAACACCCATTCTGACGTCTCCTTATGTAGCACTGTACCACATTATTCTTGAGCAGTGCTTTGAGATATCTTGCTACTTGAAGTAATATATGATTGCTGATAGTTAATTATTAATTGACTTGTATTTTGCTTTGTTATTCTTTGTTGAATTGTTGAGTATCCTATAACATTCTCCGTGGTTTAAGATGTTAATGCTGTCCTTCAGTCAATGTGGCACACCCTTGAGTCATACTACAGTTTCACTGAAATGCACTGTACCTTCATTTGATCTTTATTGTCCACTGACAGGAAATTGTGTTTCCCCACTCAAAATGCTTTGGGAAATCACAATTGCAAACTAAATATCTCCACAAATTATTTTGCTCTGTATTCGTACAAGGGATGGTGCTGTTCATCTCTGACAAATTCTTGCGCAAATTGTCCTCAAAGATAGAGTTCAGGTCCCACCTGAGAGAATTCAGTAGACAATTTAACAAGTCATCAGTACTTGCATTAAGTGCCAAATATTTATGAAAAATTTGTATTATCCAAAAAAAAACAGAATTCTCCTGCCCCTGCCAATTCTTATCCCTTTAACTAGAGCACATAAAATGTACAAACATTATCTTTTTGCTGATATTTATACTAGATCTTTGTTTCGTAGATGTGTGCATTGCTGAGAAGGTTAATATTTGTTGTCCATCCCTACTTGCCCTTTAATTGGATACTAAGCTATTTGAGGGGGCACTGAAAATGTCATTCACATTTCCGTGGGTGCAGAGTCAAGTGTTGATCAGGTCAATTAAGGATGGCAACTTCTTTTTCTTAAAGCACAGGAGTGAAGCAAATGGGTTTTCAACAAAGTTTTCAATGGTTTTCTGGTCACTGCCACTGAAAGTTGCTTTTCAGAAAATTCCGATGAATTAATTGAAGTTGAACTCCACTGGGTGTTGTGCTGGGTTTCAAGTTTGTGATCTCGGTATTTTACCCTGTGCTGCTGGACTACCTGTTAAGTGGCATTGCCACTACCCACTCCTTCCCCCTATTGGTGCTGTGCTTTGTGCACATCAGCTGCTGAAAATGTCTGAACAACAACTTTGAAAGGTGTCCTTAGTAACTATAAAGTGCTTTGAATGTTGCAAATAGAAAGAAAGTTCTTTTGATATTCTTGGTTGTGTATTTTGTGTTTATTTTAATCCATTGCTAGTGACAAACTGGTGAGGATTGAGAGGCAAAATCTGGAATTTTATTCATTGAATATTTTCCCACAAAATCGTCAAATCCAATTGAATACTTGTTCATTTCTGTTTTTAATCTGTTGTCTTATTTTTAGTTGATGATTAAGATAAAGAGTGGAGATTAATGTCTGCTGAGAGAAATCTGTCATGTGGAAGTGCAGTCCTGAGTATGGAAATACCTGCTTATAAACAGTGATGAATAATAAACATCAAAGGAAAAGGTCCTTTTTATTTCAAATCCAAGAGATCTTGTATGCATTTATTGCATGTTGTTTGGTTGAGACAATAGCACGTTATAAACCCAGGTCTTGTTCGAGGGAATATATCTGCAAAATCCCTTCTAACCCCATTTCTCAGTGAGTGAACTTGGGGTCAGTGTGATCTCCTGGATTGATTTAATAATTCACGTGGTACCCAACTTTCGCAAGAAGAGAGTGACCTCTGCTGCAGTCAAAATCATGTTCAGTGCTCAGTCGCAGAACTTCAACAAATTGATGTCAATTGCCTGAGCTGGCAGTCTGTTGCAGAATTCCATTATGGTGTGAATACAATGCAAGGTGTAAAATGCATTCATTGTTAGCTTATAAACCACACCAAATATAATTAACTCCAATAAACTACGAGTACTGGAATAAATCCAAATTTCAGCTCTTTGCACAAGTTCCTCTGCTCTAGTTTAGCATTACCATGAAAGCAGCAGGCGTTGGAAAAATACAGTGGCATTTGAGAAGTGTGGCAATGCAACACAGTGCAGGCTGAACAGAAATGACCCGTACTTACAACAGCTTGCATTTTTAATTGTTAAGTGGTTTAAAAATGCATGTTTTTTTTTAAAAAAAGACTTTTTATTTCAAACTCCAGTTACGAACCGAATGGGTGTTCAGAATTTCTCGATCAGCGAGAATCATCTTAATACTACTGTTTTCCCAATATCCATTAGGTGTTATTCAGTTCTTTGGAAGGCATTGCTTCTTTTCCCAGACCATAATGGAATTCTGGGACAGACTGCCAGCTTGTGCAATTGACATCAATTTGCTGAAGTTCTGCGACTGAGCACTGAACATGATTTTAGCTGCAGCAGAGGTCACTCACTTCTTAAACTGAGTAGAACAGTTGGGACTTTATGATATGGTTGTATAAGCTGTTTGGTGAGCCTGCACTTGGAGTGTGGTGTGTAGTTTTGGTCACCCTCTTAAAGGAAAGACATTGTTAAACTGGAAAGTGTGCAAAGTAGATTTACGAGGATGTTGGCTGGACTGGTAGGGCTGAATTATAGGGAGAGGTTGGCCAGAAATAAATTTCTTGGAATGTAGGAGAATGAGAGGTGACCTTATTGAGTTGTGTAAAATCTGAAGGGCATAGATAGGATGAATGTGTATATCTTTAGCCCAGGGATGGGGAATTGAAAAGTAGTGGGAGTTCTGAGGGAAACTAGAGTTCTGAGGAAGTGTCGCTGGACCCAAAACGTTAACTCTGATTTTATTTTTCTTTTCACAGATGCTGCCAGACCTGCTGAGCTTTTCCAGCAACTTCTGTTTTTGTTCCTGTAAACTAGAGGGCATAAGTTTAAGGTGAGGGGGAAACATTTAAGGTGGACCTGTGGGGCAACTTCTTCACAGAGTGGTGCATACATCGAATTGGTTGCCAGAGAAAGTGGTTGAGGCAGGTACAATAGCAACATTTAAAGAATATTTTGATATGTATTGTGTTTTAGGTAATAAAGCCCAATACTGGCCAACCTCTCCCTATGACTCAGGCCTCCTAGACCTGACAACATCTTTGTACATCATCTTTGCACTGTTTACGGTTTAACAATGTCTTGCCAATAACAGGGTGACCGAAACTGCAAACTGTACTCCAGGTGCAGCCTCACCAATGACTTAGACAACTGTAGCATAAAGTCCCAACTGCTCTACTCATTGCCTTGACTGATGAAGGCTAACATGCTAAATGCCTTCTTCACTGCCGTGTTGACCTGTGATGCCGCTTTCAACGAACTATATGTACTTATACACTCAGGTCCCTCTGTTCCACACCACTTCTCAGGACCTTAACATTTGCTGTATAAGCCCTACCTTGGTTTGACTTTCCAAGCAATCCTTCAAACTTCACTGTATTGAATTGCATTTGTCAGCCTTTAGCCCTCTTCCCCATCTGATCAAGATCACTTTGTAATTTTTGGTAATCTTCCTAGCTATCGACAATACCGCCTAATTTTGTATCATCCACAAACTTATTAATCATGCTTTGCATATTCACATCCAGATGGTTTATGTAAATAACAAAAGTCCCAGGACTGACCCCTGTGACAGATCACTAGTCACAGGCCTCCAGTGCGAAAAAATGATCTTCAACCGTCAACCTGTGCTTGCTATCATCAAGCCAATTTTGAATTCAGTTACTAGCTGTCCCTGGATCCCATCCAACCTAACCTTCATGACTGGCCTGCTGTGTGGGACCTTGTCCATTTAGACAACATCCACAGCCATACCCTCACTTTCCTCTTGGTTACCGCTTCGAAAAACTCTGTAGCAAATTTGTCAAGCATAACTTGCCATGCCCAAATCCATGCTGACTATCCCTGATCAGACACTGAGCATCCAAATGTTGGTTTATTTTGTCCCTCCGTATCCCCTCCAATAACTTGCCTGCCACTGATGTCAGGTTCACTGGCCTGTAGTTCAAGATAAAGTGTGCGGCTGGATGAACACAGCAGGCCAAGCAGCATCCTAGGGGCACAAAAGCTGACGTTTCGGGCCTAGAAGGGTCTAGGCCCGAGATGTCAGCTTTTGTGCCCCTAAGATGCTGCTGGGCCTGCTGTGTTCATCCAGCTCCACACTTTGTTATCTTGGATTCTCCAGCATCTGCAGCTCCCATTACATCTGGCCTGTAGTTCCCTGGTTTGCCTTTGCTACTTTTCTTAAACAATGGAACAACTTTAGCCTCCCTTTGGTCTTTCAGAACTTCACCAGTGGCTAAAGGTGAAGCACAAATATCTGCAAGGGCCTCTGCAATATTTTCCCTCACTTCCACAATGTCCAAGGAAGGACTTGATCAGGCCCAGGGGATTTACCTACCTTAATGTGATGTAACGCTGCAAACACCATCTCTCTGGTAATATGTATGCGGTCCAAAACTTCCCCACTTGTTTCCCTTATTTCCTTAGCATCCATGATTCTCTCTTCAGTAAACACTGAGGAGAAGTAGTCATTAAATATTTACCCCATCTCCTGTGGCTCCACACGCAGCCGGCCATGCTGACCTTTAAGGGGACCTATTCTCTCCTTAGCCACCCTCTTATTCCTAATATAACTAAAGAACCTCTTGGGGTTATCTTTAACCTTATCTGCCAGATCCAATTCATACCCTCTTTTGGCTTTTCTAATTTTCCTGCTAAGCGTGCTCCTACACTTTTTATAGGGAAACTAGGGATTCCCTTGAGTCCAATAACTTAAACCTAAGTATGCCATCTTCTTTTTCCGGACCCTCAACATCCCTCGCCAGCCAGCGACCCCTGAACCTGCCTGCTCTTCCCTTCACCCTAACAGGGAAACACTGTCCCTGGACTCTTGATATCTCACTTTTAAAAGCCTCCCGTTTGCCAGTCGTTCCTTTTCCTTCAAACAGATTTACCCAGTACATCTCTGCCAGATCCTGCTTAATGGCCCCAAAATTGGCCCTGCTCCAGTTGTGGACGTGTCCTATCTCTTTCCAGAAGTGTCAAAACTGAGTGTGTAATGGTCACTGGGCCCAAAATGCTCTCAGACTTGACACTTCAGTTACTTGCCCGACCTTGTTTCCAAAGGGGAGGTTGAGTGTTACATCCTCCTGAATAGAACCCTCCGAGTATTGATTTAAGGTACTTGCTTGGACACTTTCTTTGACAAATTCCATCCCAACTGGGCCTATTACACTCTGGCTGGCCTAGTAAATAGAGGGGAAATTAAAATCTCTAACCAATACTACTGTGTTATTCCTACATGTACCTGCAGTCACTCTACACATCTACTCTTCTAGCACTCGCTGGCTATTTAGGGGTCTCCAGTATACTCCCAACAGAGTGACCATCCCCTCCTTGTTTGAGTTCTGACCATGTGGCCTCATTTGATGACCCACTGAGAATATCCCCTGTAAGCACTGTTGTTCTGTCCTCCGTTATCAAAAGGGCAACACTCCCCTCCCCACTTGCTTGTACTTCTGTATCCCAGAGCTTGGAGCTGCCTGCCCTGCCCTTCTGTCAGCCATGTTTCTATTATGGTAATAATATCCCAGCCCTCTGAGCTAATCCATGTTCTGAGCTCATCTGCCTTAACAGTCAAGCCTCATGCACTGAAATAAATGCACATTAGACCAGAAGTCTTTGCCCTCCCTTTACTGTGCCCCAGCTATGCTGAGTAGCAGATTTGCCCTTGATGACAAATGTATTTTCCCTTGACTTCTCGATGGCCCCTCTCTTATTCAGAGTCCCAACCCCCTGCCAAACTAGCTTAAATCCTCACAGATAATAATAGCAAACCTCCCCGTATTGGATCACCTCCAGTTCAAGTGCAACACATCCCTCTTGTACAGATCACCTGTACTCCAGAAGAGATCCCTATGATCCAAGACTGAAAACGTTGCCCCCTCCACCAGGTGTTCAGCCATGCATTTGTCTGGCCTATCTTTTTTTATCCTCACTCCCAATGCCACCTGCCAGTAATCTGGAAATCACTACCTTTTATGTCCTGCTTTTTAATTTCTGATTTAAGTCTAAATACTCATTTTGCTGGACCACTTCCCTTTGTCAACCTAGTGAAGCTGTTTGTGGATAATTTACAAGTGTATAATCTACTCTTGGTTGACTTCTTTAAATATGCAAGACAAAAATTGGTAACAGATTTTGGGGTCATGCGATGGCATCGAGGTGCTTCAGATGCTTGCAGTTGACGCAGTCCCAGTGTATGAAGTCCAACTGCAGCAGGACTGTCAATGTTACTGGTAAAGGACTTATTGTCTGTTGTGTCAAAAGTAAAATGGTAGATTTTGATTCAAAGCCAAAAGCAGAAATTGAAACTGAGAACCGTGTCTCATGAGACTTTTCATCTCTGTGATTTTGATCTATGCCGCTGACATGATGCAGTTTCCATTGAAGATCACCTCAAGAAGCTTTGTTTATAATTTTGTGGAATTAGTTAGTTACGTCTGTGGATGTGACAGTAATTACAGTGAAGTGATTTTCTTGCGCAGATTGGTATTGCATCTGGCAATAAGTCACTTGAATTTTCTCACACTTTGTGATTGTAGATATTGCACTATTGATCTTACCAGAAGATGATGTGAGGGCTAACGTTTTCCCTTTAATTACCTGATACTTCATAACAGTGTAGTTTTAAAAGGCAGTTGGGTTTGGTGCTGAGGGAGACATGTCGCCAAGCCTCTTTGGCGGATGGGTGGGAGAGAAACTGTTACCATTGAGATGAAGGCCCACATTGCAGATAAACAGCAGTCTTCGGCCCATTCTAGATGTAAAGTGAAAAGTCATGAATGCATGTTGCAGGATAGGGGTTAACTATCCTGTTAATATAGGATTATTATATATAATATATATATATATTTATTTGCCCTTGATGACAAATGTATTTTCCCTTGACTTCTCGATGGCCCCTCTCTTATTCAGAGTCCCACCCCCCTGCCAAACTAGCTTAAATCCTCACAGATAATAATAGCGAACCTCCCCGTAAGTCATGATCAAGACATGGGTATAAGCAGTATCATAGGGACCTTGGCGTGCATAGAGAACATAGAACATAGAACATAGAACAGTACAGCACAGAACAGGCCCTTCAGCCCACAATGTTGTGCCGACCATTGATCCTCATGGATGCACCCTCAAATTTCTGTGACCATATGCATGTCCAGCAGTCTCTTAAATGACCCCAATGACCTTGCTTCCACAACTGCTGCTGGCAACGCATTCCATGCTCTCACAACTCTCTGCGTAAAGAACCTGCCTCTGACATCCCCTCTATACTTTCCACCAACCAGCTTAAAACTATGACCCCTCGTGCTAGCCATTTCTGCCCTGGGAAATAGTCTCTGGCTATCGACTCTATCTATGCCTCTCATTATCTTGTATACCTCAATTAGGTCCCCTCTCCTCCTCCTTTTCTCCAATGAAAAGAGACCGAGCTCAGTCAACCTCTCTTCATAAGATAAGCCCTCCAGTCCAGGCAGCATCCTGGTAAACCTCCTCTGAACCCTCTCCAAAGCATCCACATCTTTCCTATAATAGGGCGCCCAGAACTGGACGCAGTATTCCGAGTGCGGTCTAACCAAAGTTTCATAGAGCTGCAACAAGATCTCACGACTCTTAAACTCAATCCCCCTGTTAATGAAAGCCAAAACACCATATGCTTTCTTAACAACCCTGTCCACTTGGGTGGCCATTTTAAGGGATCTATGTATCTGCACACCAAGATCCCTCTGTTCCTCCACGCTGCCAAGAATCCTATCCTTAATCCTGTACTCAGCTTTCAAATTCGACCTTCCAAAATGCATCACCTCGCATTTATCCAGGTTGAACTCCATCTGCCACCTCTCAGCCCATCTCTGCATTCTGTCAATGTCCCGCTGCAGCCTACAACAGCCCTCTACACTGTCAACGACACCTCCGACCTTTGTGTCGTCTGCAAACTTGCTGACCCATCCTTCAATTCCCTCGTCCAAGTCATTAATAAAAATTACAAACAGTAGAGGCCCAAGGACAGAGCCCTGTGGAACCCCACTCACCACTGACTTCCAGGCAGAATATTTTCCTTCTACTACCACACGCTGTCTTCTGTTGGCCAGCCAATTCTGTATCCAAGCAGCTAAGTTCCCCTGTATCCCATTCCTCCTGACCTTCTGAATGAGCCTTCCATGGGGAACCTTATCAAATGCCTTACTGAAGTCCATATACACCACATCCACAGCTCGACCCTCATCAACCTTACTAGTCACATCCTCAAAAAACTCGATAAGGTTTGTAAGGCATGACCTACCCCTCACAAAGCCGTGTTGACTGTATTTGATCAAGCCATGCTCTTCCAGATGGTCATAAATCTTATCCCTCAGAATCCTTTCTAACACCTTGCAGACGACAGACGTGAGACTTACCGGTCTATAATTGCCGGGGATTTCCCTATTTCCTTTCTTGAAGAGAGGAATTACATTTGCCTCTCTCCAGTCCTCAGGTACGACTCCAGTGGAGAGCGAGGATGCAAAGATCTTCGCAAGTGGCGAAGCAATTGCATTTCTCGCTTCCCAAAGCAGCCGAGGACAAATCTGATCCGGGCCTGGCGACTTGTCAATCTTAATGTTTGACAAAATTTTCAGTACATCAGCTTCCTCTATCTCTATCCATTCCAGCATGCACACCTGCTCTTCAAAGGTTTCATTCACTACACAGTTCGATTCTTTCGTAAAGACAGAAGCAAAAAACTCATTTAGGGCTTCCCCTACCTCCTCAGGCTCCACACACAAGTTCCCTATGCTATCCCTGATCGGCCCTACTCTTTCTTTGACCATTCTCTTATTCCTCACGTAAGTGTAAAATGCCTTTGTGTTTTCCCGGATTCCTTCTGCCAAGCCTTTCTCGTGCCCCCTCCTGGCTCTCCTCAGACCATTTTTGAGCTCCTTCCTTGCCTGCATATACATAGGTCCTTGAGAATAGCAGGACTGGAAGAAAGCATGGTTGAACAAGGCATATTTAACACTTATTAGTCAATTCATTCAATTTGAGAGCAACAAAATTATGATGGATCTTGGTAGAAGAGTGTAGAGATCACAGCTTGACTACTGTGTGCAGTTCTGCTTGACACACTAGTGAGAGGACATTTTGCACAATGAGGGATGCAGAGGACATTCATCAGGCTGTTGTGTGGGCTGGAGCATTTCCACAATGAAGAAATATTAGATTGGGTTTGTTTTCCTTTGATCAGAGAAGATCAAGGGACCTGATGAGGTGTAGAATAGGGTTAAACATTTTCCCGTAATAGATTGGTCAGCACCCAGGGGCATATATTTAAGGCGAGTAAGAACGCGTTCAGAGGGGATTTGAGAAAAAGTTTCAGCCAGAGGACTGGGGCATCTGGAAGTACATGAAATGTTTGTACAGGCAGGAGTCCTCAAAGCAGATAAGAAATGTTTAGATGAGCACTTGAACACTTGCAAGCTTGTTATAAATGGTGTGCAAGGTTTTCTAAAGTAATAATTACTTTGAATTTGCATATGTTCTTCACATTCGCCAGTGTCTTAAACTGTTCAATATAATTGCATCCAGTGCCTCCGACCCAGTTCATGCAAATGCACCCACAGAGTAGGCATTGGAACAGAAAGCTATATTCTGTCCATTTTATTTTTATAATGACTAATGTTTTAGGTTTTTTTTGCCTGCATAGTTTTTGTTTTAACAAATTGCATGTAAATTTGATATTAATATGCTGATATTTCTAAGGTTGATGGAAGTGATTCATGTTGCATCAGTGGGGGAATGATTTGACATTTTTATTCCTGTTTAAGCAGTGTTTAATGCTCTTTCAAATAAGTAGTGATATACAGCTATATAATAAGGCAATTTAAAATGGAGCGATGAATGGAAATAAGTAGACTGAAATTTTCAAATTGGTCTCTATAATGTATCTGATAACTTTCCAATTTTAAAATGTGAACCTTATGGAAAATCAGAATAATCTTGGAATTTTAATTGCCAAGCAGCAACTGCATTCTACTTTGTGATGCAATTCAATTCAGTAATTTGGATGTATGACCTTAATAGAGCTGACTTTAAATGCCATAGCACCCTTCAGCATGACATTGCTGGGAATTGTCTAATATTACAGTTAGCCATGGCTGAGTTACTAGTTTTGGGGTTCAAGATCCACTCCAGAACTTGGGCATGAAAAATCTAAGTTGACATTCATGCTCTGAGACAATCGCTGAGGTGAATGTACTATTTTTAACAATTATTTTCTGTTTCCTCTTTTTTAGTCTTGCAGATTTTGTCGCAAGAGAACAAGTATTAAGTGAATTCTGTCTTTACACTTTCAGTATTCATAGTTATGCTGGCAATCCCATTGTTCTAGAATTTTGTGCACTACCTGGTCGGTATTGAATCTTTTGCCACTATAAATAGTTTCTCCATTCCTCCATTTTTTTAAAAATGTAGTGTTTCAGTTATGCCTTCCACCATTCTTATCAGGCTTTGTCATGTTTATTTCTTTTGTGGCCAATCCATGTTGATTAGGCTGCTTCGAGTTCGAGATGTTGAGACACTAAGTCAACTAGATTTTTCTGAAGCTAGAACCAGTGTCTCTAGACCTGTTCGAGCTGTTTAGGGTCTTTTCTCGATCTCTTTGACTACTTTTATTAGTAAGCGCTGAAAGAGACTAGTGTTTCCTTTAAATAGCAACCACATTGTTTTAGAAATAAATGTTTAGTAATAAAAATTGGCTGCAAATTGGGATAAGTTAGGTTGTGCTGGAAACTAATATATATGCAAAACCTCTGTGTCAGGTTATGCAATCCACCTAAAATACAATTGAGTTGGTATGTCTTGTATCCAAAATGTGGACATTGCTTTTAATCTGTATTGAAATAAACATGTTTGGTTTAGAAACATCGCTAGTAAATTTTGTTTTTTGGAAGATCTCTCCATTTACTGACTATAGATAAAATGTTCAAATAATACTGCTTACATCCTGACCCGTTTGCCACAGAAAATGATGTGCATACTAAAGAGTTGCCCACATAGTCATGGCTGGCATATATTTTGCTTTGACATGCACGATAAACAAAGTGTAATTAGTATTTTGGCCTTGCCAAGGTGACCCATCTCATGCAGAAACTCCTGTTATACCATTTGGGAAAAACTGGAGTTATGTTCCTTCTACTCTGTGGCTTGGAAGAATGAACAAATGTTTGTGATCCTTTGTGCGAAGGAGCTTTCTTTATATTCAAGCTGTTCCATTGGAGGTCTGTGACCTGCAAATGTTCATTTTTCTTAAAGGGATGTGGGCATCACTCTTCAGGCAACATGTATTACCCCATCCCAAGTTGTTCTTGGGCTGGTGCTGATAGTGTTGAGCAGTCTTCCTGAACTGTTAAAGTGAATCTGATGTAGCGAGACCAACTTGGCTGCCAGGGTAGGTTCCTGGGATTTTGACCCAGCAACACTGAAAGAACAGTCATAACAGTCAGGATGGTGAGTGGCTGAGAGTGGAACTTTCAGAAAGTGCTATTCTCCTGGATCGCCTTTTTCTTTCTTTATCCTTACAAGGGATACAGGCACTGCCAACAAGACTAGCAGTTGTTGTGCATCTCTGGATGCCTCAAACTAGTTCTGTATGCCATTTCAGATGGCAATTAAAAGCCCACTCATTGTTCTGCAGTTGTAATTAGGTCAAATCAAGTTAGAAAGACAGATTTCATTCCTTAAGGATGTCAGTGAATGAGGTGGGTTTTTGAAACAATTGGCAATGATCGCCATCAAACAAGATTTTAAATTCCAAATATTATTTAATTCAAATATCACCAGGGTGGGATTTGAACCTATTATCTCCTGAACCCTGGGACTCCAGATTGCTAGTCTAATGACATTACCACCATATCACTGTCTCCCGTTGATTCTCACCACTTTGATGGTACACTTGGTCAAATGTGACCTTAACATCAAGGACCTTCACTCTGCCCTCACCTCTGGGATTCTGTGCTTTGGTTCGTGTTTGAACCAAGGCTGTCATGAAGCCAGGAACTGAGTGTCCCTGGCAAAGCCAAGCTGAGCATCAGCGAGCAATTTATTGCTAACCAAGTTCTGCTTGACAGCACTGTTGATCACTCCTTCCGTCGCAGTAGACTGATGAGGTGTTAATTGCAAGGTTGGACTTGTCCGACTTTTGTATACTTGGACAACTTTCCATTTTGTTGGGTAACTGTCAGTGTTGTCACTGTACTGGAACAGTGTGGTTAGAACTGTGGCACGTTCTGGAGCACACATTTTTAGTAGTATTGCTGGAATGTTGTCAGACCCTGTTGCAATGTCTAGTGCCTCTAGCTGTTTTTTGTTATGTGACGTGGAATGAATTGAATTAGCTGAAGACTGGCATCTGTGATGTTGGGCACCATTGTACTTGGCCTAAATGCACCTTCCACTCAGCACATCTGATCAAAGGTTGTTGTAAATGTTTATCTATGTGATGATGAGCCTTGTCATTTTTTGAGGAAGGGGATATTTGTGAAGCTGCCTCCTCTGGTGAATTGTTACATTGCCCACTGCATGCACAAGTGGATATGACAGAACTGCAGAGATTGGATCTGTTCCATTTGGTTGTGGGATCACCTAGCCTTGTCTATCACTTTGTGCTTATCCTTTTTGAGACACAAATAATCCCATTTTGTAGCTTCACCAGATTGAAACAGTTATATTCTACTGTTCTTTTAACATTTTTAATTTTGCTGTGCTGTCTATATATACAAAGAAATGAACATGTCAATAATTACTCCGAGTTCATTGCGAACTTGGTAACTAATTGCATATGCATTCTTCTGACCCACTTTTTCTTTATTTATCAGTGTGAACTTGGAACGTGGCACTTCTCTGCCTCCTTATATAGCCAGTCTGAATCTACTTTCAAATCTTTGGCGACAACTCTCCTTATTGCTCTTTCTCTCTTTATTTGGGAAATTAGACAGAGAACTTCCTGAAAATCTTGCATTCTCCGGAACCCGGTGTTCCATGTGTTTTGAAATCTTGAAGTGAAGTTCTGGTACACATGTAGGAGAATATTTACACAAATGAAAACTGCTGTTGACAGTTTCATTTCCTTTTTTATTTGATTACAACATACCAGTTAAAACTTGTAGATGACAGTGTGCAGATCTGAGTTGGTTTCAAAATTATTTACAAAAGCTACAGCTGTAACTAAATGATTTTGTCTGTAACCATTTTGAGATGCATTCCCTCTTCCCTGTTTCCCATGACTGGCCGTTTCACGTTTTAAAGTTTAGCACAAAATCTGAATAAACAAAATTTCCCCACTGAGAATGATGCAAATTCATTGCCGTTTTCACTTCATATGACTGATTATGCAATTGTTTTTGTCTTGGAAAGCAATTAATATACCAGCTACATCTGTTTTGTGCACTTTATCAAAATAAAATTCTATTTCTTCAGCTTCTTAAAAATATCTGTTGACATTGCTATGTTCTAGGGCAGATATAGCTTGAAGTTAAAGACGGCACACTGTGAGTTCCTAGAGATGAGAGTTGAACTTAACTGCTCGAGCAGTGTGGAATTCCTATAATAATTCAAATGTCTTAATGTGCACCTCTAAAATAATGCTGAACCTCATAGTCAAAAAGCTCGGTTGAATCTGTTGTAACTCGCTTCTCAGTGTTAATCGGTAATGATTTTACTTGTCCATGTTGGATTTATATGCAGTGTCCAAAGATGGATGCCTTGAGTAACTGAATTCATGTCATCTGTATGTTGTTATTGTCTGATCTCTGATTGACCAAATTGAAAATGCACACATTTTCTGCCAACTGTTTTCTGTGACTGCTGACATAAAAACATGAATTTTTTTCCCCCCCTTTTTGAACCAACATTGGAGTATGGTACAATAAGATTATATGCCAAAGCCATGACTCATCCTGAAAATGGTGTCCTCATGGACAAAACTAATTACAAGGAAGGACTGGAAATGTAATGCATCAGAGAAAGAAGGGAGTCATTTGCTATGTGAAAAAAAAGCCTTTCGCCATCTTGCTTCCCCCTGTAAAGTAGTAAATTACTGTATGGTTAGAAGCGAAAGTTGATTTGATTTTACTGTATGTAATCTTCAAAATTGTATTCACGCTTAAGATTTGAGGAAGACTAAAATATAACTTTCTGTGGGGGTTGAGTAGAACAGAGACCTGAAGAAAGAAATTGGCAATCTGCAGTTTTTCAGAATACAATTGCCAAGCGTAGTTGCTGTTTTTGAATTGCACACTTATCTGCTGGAGAATTTTTAAATCAAATTTCAATACAGTATGCTCATAACATTTTTTTTGGGTAAAGTCAGTCCTTAGAACTTATCCCATTTTCTGTGCATTTTTATCATTTGGAACATGAACTAAAGAAAACTCCTATCAAACTGTTTTCATAGGGTTGCTTCAGCTAATTGCTTCTCCATTTGTTGTCTTGTATATGAAAAAATCTTTGCCATCTTAAACAGTCAATGCATTATTGTAGTTGACGTCTTTAATTGTGAACTGTTCATGCGGTGGCTGCTGTGAAAGGAGTTGGTAGATGGATAATAAAAGTAAAAAGGCTTTTGAGGTAATTCACTGTTAACCAGAGTCGGCGCAGAGGCAGGTGTGAAACGAATTGAGAAAATACACTTGCATTGCTGTCCTCTTTTACGCTTTAAAAAATGCACAAGTGCATTGATGAAATTGCAGTCTATAGAGGATTTTTGTATGCGTCAATTTTCAAATCATGACACCACTTAAAACTTCAGAGAGATGATGTACGTTGCACTTCAGGCATGATCTAGTTTAGCATATCTGATGTTTTTCAGAACCTGGTTTAGCAATGCTGAAGCGTAAAACCAGTGGAACAAAAACAGTTGTTACAGGAGGCATCTTAGGTAAACTTTAGCCAATGTACAATTGTTTTGAAGCTATAACTACTAAGCTGTAGTTTAGACTTGTAGCTCAAGGAGTAGTGGTGGATTATCAGAATCATTCACAAGATCCAGAAAATCCTCTGGAGGCGGGGGAAAGGAGGTACTTGGATCTATCTCAGGAACCTCCTGATCTGGGCCAGGATCCTCTGTATCTATTGCAGGAGATGAAGCAGTTGCATCATGATCTTTCACTGAACTTTCTGCTTCAAGAGGAGGACAATGGCTTTGTGTTTCACTTGAAGGTTGTCTTTCTTTTGCAGTTTCACTTTCTACTTTAACTTCAGCCTCAAAGAGCTTTTCTTCAATCTTGGGTGAAGAAGCATTGACAATTCCCTCAGACTGCAGCACCTCCATGCTACAATCATCCAGTAAGGATTCGCGTTTTGATTTTTTAGACAAGAAGGTGGTGAGTGAGGGGCGTTTTACCAGCACAACATTGTTATCATTATCCTCCAATGGATGTAGATCTATTTCACCAGTGGGCCCTGGACAAATTCCTGCCCATGTCTGGTCCTCTGAAGGTCTTTTTGCATGTCTTTTGCACAACAAAAGGACACATACTGTGATCAGCATTACCAACAACACCCCTCCAATGACATATGCAATAATTCTGCCTGCTGCCGCATTATTTTGCTGTTTAATGGCTGACCTACTGGTGATTGATGTCATCAAGGTTGACTTGGCCCACTTGTGTTTTGTTGTCAAGTGTGAAGTTGATTGAGATGTGGCACTCCGAATTGATTGTACCTCACTTGAAACCTCTGATGTGAACTGTGAAGTGGCACGAGGTGTATTGGTTAACAAAGAAGTGTTAGGGAGATCACTTGAAGGTGTACTTGCTATGGTTGGTGTAGTTGCATTTAACCAGGGCTCTGTAGAAGCACTTGAGTTATCAAGTGAAGTTGGTGTGTTTGAGTTTGTTTGTTCTGAAACCATTGTTGGCTGAGAGTTGATTATGGTTGTACCCCCAAGGCTGTCTGCCAGTATTGCCAATGTAATCAATTGGATTGCTTCCATCCTTCTTAGTTTTAAAGCGAGGCCTTCTCAGTCAAAACCAGATTACTGATGACTGTAAAAACCTGAAAGAATGGAGAACAAAACATTTTTAAGTTAATTGTTTCTTTTAGAATTATGTGCTTTTTGCAAAATATTTAAGCTTGAAGGAAATGTAACTCGTGCCTTTGTGATGTGCGTGTTGGAGAAGGATGTGGCATGATATCAAGTTCATAAAATCTGACTATAAAACAAGTTTAAAAGTGCATGTTTCTAATTTATTTGCACGAGTAACAGTATCAATCTGTTGTTTTCGCCCTGAGCCACTGACTCCTTCCTTTCTCCTGGCCACTTTCAGAGGCTGAGCCAGATAGTTTGCTTCTTGGACATTGTATGAGATAGTGGACTTAGTTTCAAATGTTACATTCTCCCCATGACCAAGACCTCCCCTCTCCCATTGGGACATCTGCCCTGCCTCAACTTACCTGTTGAAACGTTTTCATTCACTTACTGCCTCAGGATTCAATTGTTTCAATGCTGCCCGACCCACCCTCTCACTTTCTACACTCTGTATATTTGAACTCGTTAAAATTGTGCTGCTTGTCTACAAACGTGCATCATGTCCTGTAGATCCCACACTACTGTGTTCACTGATCCAGACTGGCTCCCGATTGAGCAATGCTCTAATTTTCTTATTTCTGAACCTTTTGTCAGATCCTCCGAGGTGTTGCTTCTCATGATTTCTTGTCACTATCTACGTAATTCTTGAGATCTTTGCACTCCTCCAATTCTGACCACCTGCATATGCCCAGTTGAACTATTCGTGGCTGTGCTGTCAGGTGTCTTTACATTAAGCTCTGTAATTAACCTTCCTGCCTTTCTGCGCCCCTGCCACACTTAGCTTTTTAACTGAGTTTGTGATCTCTAGTCTTAAGAGATCAGATATTGTTTGGTCACATTTGATTAATTCATGTTTTGTGGTACCCCTGGCAGTTTTATTAGGATTGAGATGTTTCCTCACAGCAATTTGTGCAAGTGCTGTCTCTACATTTTTTTGAGGGGGTAATTGGAAGACAGGGAGAAGGTTTTAACCCAACTGTTATCTGTTTCAGTAATATGAATGTCAGCAGCTTGTGAGCAATGTTCCTCATTGCAGGCGGTACTGAATTTCCCCATCAAGAGTGATATTACCATGAATCTCTCTTTATGGACTGCCATTGACCGGCTGGACATGGCTCCTCACACAGGCTTCATGCTTGAGGTAGTCAGCCAAGTCTGTACTGCCCCATTGCAACACACTTGGTCTTCTGATATCAGAAGAAAAGCAATATCGGTGGTTCACTCGCGTACAAAGCCGGATGATTTTGAATCATAGAATCCCGACAGTGAGGAAACAGGCCCTTCAGCCCAACAATTCCACACCAGCCCTCAGACATCCCACCCAACCCCATCCCCTATAACCCACCTAATCTACACATCCTTGAACATGGGCACTTTAGCATGGCCAATCCACCCAACCTGCGCATCTTTGGACTGTAGGAGGAAATCAGGACACCCGGAGGAAAGCCTGCCTTCTGTATTCCTCAGATATTTCTAACATGCCAACACTTCCAAACCAGTCGTAAAAAAACTGTAATTACTGCCTTGCAGACGTGTTCGGCTGTACTCAGGAAGTCCAAAATATATTTTCAGCATTTGTTGTTTCATATTTTGTTGGGGGATGTTTCAAGATTTTGTCCAAACCCTGAATTGCTTTCAATATTGAATCATTTTTGGAAAAAAAAGACATACAATCAGTAAATGTTAAGTGCTCTTTGTTTTTATTAGTTGAAGATCTTTTGTTGACCATGAAAACAATTTGCTGTTCAAATATTGTAGTGATTAGTGGAGTTCTGCAGGGGTCTGTGTTGGGACCACAAGTTGCCATGCCATAGTGTCTACATCTTTTTTAAAAAAAGAGTATTTTATATTGCATTCTGTGAGCTGCATTTCGTTGTTGCTGGCTGAATACAAGGTTTTTTTTTTAACTTTTTCAAACTTTAGATTAGACATACATTTCATAAGAATAGGGTGTCATTCTTTCACTTGCATGACATGATTTTCCAATCCAAGCATTCTCCAGTTCAAAGACGGACGCATGACAGTAAATTGCTATTCCATTATTTTCAGATAACAATGTTTTTTTCTTAGCTTCTAACATTATAACACATCCATTTTAGGAGAATTGCCCCAGTCTGTCTTGCTTTGATTTTCGTGCTGCATTGAAGAGCTAGACCCTGTAATGTTGCTGAAGTGAGCTCTTGATATGATTTTATTTAAGTTGTTCGTTACAAATGGTGTATTTCTGGATCATTACACATTGGTGTAATGCTATCAATGTGCTGTAAACCAACTGGTTTCCTGAATGGATTGTAGCCAATAGATGAAGGTCCTTGTGTATGCAGTCTGCTGCGATTCTGTAATGTAAGCATTTCTTCTGCTTTGACACAATAAAATTCAAGTAGTTCTTCAGCTTTTGCAGGTACTGACATCAGAGTTCTGTCCAAGTATAACTGGACTGGTGAACATGTCTATATCATTCTCTTGTGTTTGTGTGCTTTAAGATTAAGAGGTTGGTACATGTAGCTTCCAACCAATATTGTGCATAATCAGTGTGATAAATTTTGGTTATTTGAAACATGTTTTTCAAGTGAAACTGTAGTGATTCTGGCAGCTAAATCCTGTCAATGAAAATTCATTATCGTAAACCTGACCTGTTAGTTGCACAAAAGCTATTGTGATCTTAATTGTAGAATCTCTACGGTCCAGATAGAGGCCATTCAGTGCATTAATTCTGCACTAACCCTTTTAATCCCATCATCTCACCCTATTCCCATAACCCCATATTACCATGTCCTAACCCAACCAGCCTGCATAACCCTGGACACTACAGGCCAATTTTGCATGGCGAATCCAGCCAACATGCACATCTTTGGACTGTGGGAGAAAACCGGAGCATTGGGAAGAAACATGAACAAAGAGAATGGCAAACTCCACACAAACAGTTGCTTAAGGCTGCAACTGAACCTGGGTCCCTAATGCTGTGAGGCAGCAGTACTAAGAATTAAGCCACTGTGCTGCTCTAATTAGAAGCTGACTTCCTTTTTGGACTGTGGTACTTCATTGCAATTCAAATAAGACTGCAGCACCTGTTTTATTTCTTGATGTTTTGAAAGTTACCTGCTATCTCAGTTCATGTGGAATAAACAATTTAATTTTCAATTTAGTTAATTTGCTCCCTTTCCTAACACAGATAAGGTTGGACAGCTTTTAAGTATCAATATTGCTGTATAATTAGCAGCAGAAAATGATGCTTGGGTAACCGAGGAGAAATTGTCCCCGTTTCTCCACGAGTTGAAATTGGGAATTTGTGGTATGTGGAGAATTTCTCTCATCAACATTTCCAAAATGGCCATTTAAATCGTTATTGAAATAGCCCAGCTACGCAAAGTTTATGCTGATGCTGACTGCATCACGTATCTGTGTACTCACTGTGCACTGTGGTGATGAGATGTTGTTTCCCCAGCCCCTCTCCATGAATAATTTGCTCCAGCTCAGAAAAGGCACGTGGTAGGTTCTGACCAGAAATCCCCACAGCATTGTCTCCAGGTGGAGAAAAACCAATCTTGTCAACGTACAAACTGCTGTTGGATCTGATACCTTGTTTCCGTTCACTACATTAGCAGTAGCTTAAAGTTCTAACTGCCCCTGTAAAGACCACGTCATTTTATTTTGGATTGTGCACCAAAATGGAACAAACGATGTTGATGTAAATTGAGGACTCTGGAAGGAGTCGGTGCATTTTTGTTAGAGAAATAAGTTACTGGACATCATTGTGAGTTGTCTTTACACTTGTGTTGTTCATGCATTGGGAGTAGGATGTGCAGAGCAATTTTCTCCCAGAGATAGATTTCCAATTGGATTGTGCAGTCAGGGCCAGTTATTGAGGCAAGGAATCATCAGTGTGGCAAAACCTGTTGTTCCTGGGCAGATGAACAGTATAGGGGGAGTGAGAGAGAGCTAATGGAAACTGCAGATGCTGGAGAATCCAAGATAACACAGTGTGGGGCTGGATGAACACAGCAGGCCAAGCAGCATCTCAGGAGCACAAAAGTGACGAGTTTTCTCTGTGCATTGAAATAATCAAAACCTGAGAGATAGCTACTCTGTCCTACCATTTGTTATCTTTCCTGTAACTAGTGACCAAAAGACTATATCATTGGTGTGTCAACCATTCAGTTTTCAGCAATCACTTGAGAGAATCTGGATAAAGAGAACAGGAAACAGAAGGTCCCGGAAGAAACAAAAGAGATATTTCATGGAATCCTTGGAACTGGTGCTATTGAACTGTGTCTGCATGTGTGTTGGGTTTGAAGCAGCGTTCCTTTAATCTATATGGCTGTACTCATGTTCAGCTGCTCCTACATTTCGTGATTGATATCAACATGTCCATTGTGACATTGACTCCCAATTCTTCTGACACTGCAGCACACTGGCCTTGGAGGCTCGTGCACACAAAATTAGAGGGAATGCTGGGTTTAAGAAAGAGGTTAGAGTTCCAGGTAGAAGCACGATATGTTGATAGTTTTGTTTACCTGTGCTTAGAATTGATGTTTTAAAAAAAAATCGTTTCTTGTTAGATATATCAACTTGGTTAGTGTTTTCTATTGACCTGAATTAATTAGACATTCCCATTGGGAACTGTGAGTGATTTGATTGAATCTTTAATTTTTGTAATGATGGGAGTAGTCGGGCTCAAGCATCAGTGCACTTGCCCAAATGGGACACGATACTCTTTGAGACGGATAGTGGGACATAATCCAAAAAGCTAAATTAAACAAGATGGAAGAACTAATTTTAAGTAAAGTTTAACAAATTGGCACCACATCAGCTGGTTTGGTGGTTATTAATTTGAAGAGCATCTTCCAGTTTCATTTCTTTTTAATGACATCAAGAAATAGCACAGGGATGACACAGTGTGGAGCTGGAGGAAAACAGCAGACCAGGCAACATCAGAGGAGCAGAAAAGCTGACATTTCTGGTTGGGACCCTTCTTCAGGAAAAAAAAAATCACAACCCGAAGCTTCCATGCTCCTCTGATGCCTGGCCTGCTGTGTTCCTTCGGCTCCGCACTGTGTTATCCCTGACTCCAGCTTTGGCAGTTCTTACTATCTCTAAGAAATACCAAAGCACTTGCAGACTTTTGAAGTGGTAATAGAAGAAATGAAACAAGTCAGTTTCAATCAGTACACACCGACAAATGGCATTGAAATAATGATCAACAGATATGTTTTATCAAATTAATGACAGAAGGAACAGACTCCTGATTTCTCTCAACCAATATAGCTCTGAATCCAAGGTGGTCATCAAGAGCCATATGCAGTATTAAGGTTTAAATACATGCGAAATCTATGTTCGGGCTGTAATATTGATTTCCACGGATGGAAATCTGTAAGGCCACTATGTCCTTGTATGTGCATGGTTGTTGCCACATTGTTTCTGTGCTATAGTGTTAACATAAAATGTACACATAAAACAAATTTGGTCCGAAAATGAAAAACTGGATCTAACAACAAGGAAATCCAGTCACTTAGACTGAATAATTCCTAATACGATGCCTCTGGTGACATGAATTATAAGTTATCACTGGCATTGTTCATCTTTTGTAAAGAGATGCCCTTCAAACAAAGAAATGCCTACAGTTAACATTAAAACCAAAATTGAAAACATTGAAATTCTTTTCAGCATTATTCTGAGGTTAGGTGTCCAAACACAGATGTCACAGACAGGAGCTTTTGCATTGCTGTAAGCGTGCAGAGTTTGTTTCTGCCTTGTGAATACATGGACAGCACTATTTTCATGAAGGGAGGAAGCAATTCAATAACAGCATAACGTTACAACGCTCCGTTTCTATGCGTGCACACTAATTGCTCCACCTTGCATTTGCTTTGCTGAAGAAAGACAATTTGTCCAGATAACAGTCCAGAGTTAAGCTTTCTAAATTCACGAGGGAGCCCTGTTGCTTTTTTCAAAATAGAGCCATGAGAGCCTTTATGCTTAACCACAAGGGCTGATGGAACGTCAAATTCAAGTTTCATCTGAAAGACCATTTTATGAAAGTGTCTCACATAATCAAGGCTGATGCTTTACAGTTTCATATGCTCAAGTCCACGGAATGAGAATTGAATCCATGATTTTCTGAATTGGAGATGACATTGCTACCCCTTAACCATAGTTGACAACTTATCAGATAACACTGGCATGATTGCATCTATGAATAGGTTTTACGTTTGTGTTAGTTTTTTTTCCCTCAAGGTAAAATTGCCCACAAAATTTCAGTGCTGATCTGCAGCTCCTAAAAAGGAAATTGACCTGTTTGTCACCATCTTGTGCTTGTGGCTGAAACTGACTGTGGATAATCAGTTTTTTTGCCTCCACTGTTCAATTTTAAAAAAATGCAATTGTGCAAACTGTTGTTGAGAAGTTTCAAAGTGGATGTTAGAACGCAAGTGTGTTATAATACCACAATTAATCAATCGACTTAGAGTGAATTACTGTCAATGGTCTGCAGCCACGCAACAAGAAAGCGTCTGAGGACATGGGCAAACATTGTAATGTGCCACAAACTTTGAGCAAAATTAACCATTGAGGCAGACAAATATTATGCAACGAAATGAATGTTTGAGGGGTGACCCCAGTTAAGACAGCAAATCCTGATCCAAATACCAGAAAGTAGAGATGTGTTGATATATGATCTCTTGTCCCTGCCGCCGCCTCATCACCTTGTTACCTTGTTTCTCTTTCCTCCCTTCTCTGTCTGTTTCCATCTCTATGTCTCTCTCCCTCTCCCTTTGTCTCCCTCCCTCCTCTCTTTCTCTCAGTTTCTCGCTAGTGTACTCTGACTTGCTTATAACCTGCCTCACTCACTGCAGCTGTTTCTCACTCTTTAATTCTTGGTCTCGATGTCCCACTCTATCTGTTGGTCTGAGACACTTTGGCTTTCTCTGCATAATTCTCAGCTGGCCCTATACATCTCTGTACATTTACTGTAAGTTTCATTTGCCTGAGTAACTATGAGCAGTGCTTGAAAGGTTGACAATTTGTGATCACAACATTAGATTGTAGGATTACGATCCTTGACTGATCATGAGTTGACTGGAAATTTTTCTGCCTGGTTTATTGAGAAATTACATTTGTCTACATATCTGAAACAAAAAACTCATGCTTTTGCAAACACTTACCACTGATCAAGTGTAAGGTTGAAGGTTGAAGCGTAGTCCTAATTATGAAGTTGCTGCGCATTACGTGCTAAGATATTTGCAAGTTCCTACAAAACTAAAAACTTTCTATTCATTGTCAGCTCATTAAGACAGCAAATTCTCAAAGCAAATCTTCAAATGCTGTCACTTGTTAATTTTGAGGTTTTTGTAAAAGGGAAGTGAGCACAGTTGTGTGTTGTCCGGATGTGAAGAAATTAGCTCACCCAAATGCTAAATGCTGGCATTATTTCAAAAACAAAATTTGGACCTTAGAAGTTTAAAGGTATCACTAAAATTTCCAATGTAATACAGCTTTCTACATGATTCCAATGCAGCAGTTAGATCTCAAATTCATTGCAAGTCTACTTGTCATTTTTGTTTCATCCTGGTCAAGGTTAAATGGCTCATGCAGTTACACAACCTATATTTGTGAAACTCTGTTCCTCGTACAATTCTTCTGTGAAATGCTGTGCCAGACTGTCTACTCTCTCTTCTCCATCTCGAAGTTGGACATGTTTTATTGTATGATACAAGTGTAATGAGTTGAGTTTTGAATTCTTGTCTAAGCACAGGTGAATGAAACCTGATACTCTGTTCAGTAAGGTTTAAAGTCTATGCACTACCTCTTGCTTAACCTGCAAGCTGGGTCAAGAAGTTGGCTGTTGGCTAATTTGCTGAAATATGCTGCAACGACTGTGCTCTATGACTAAGTAATGGAGAGGAGGTGATTATCTGATCCCAGTTAGAGGGAGTGGAAGCCTTTGTTTCTGCCTCCCTTTGTGTTGTTATTACAGTTGGCAGCCTGATTTCTTTCTGCAGCTCATTAAAAGCTCCTCTATTTTATCTTAACGTCTTTGAAGTGAGCCAAGTTCCATGTTTTCCCCCACCCGTCCTTTGGTTTTTCTGATGAGCACATCTCCATAGTTCCACTGGCTTCCAATGTGAAAATTGACATCAATTGGTATCATTAATATTTCTGAGTCAGAACGTTGTGGATACATGATCCACCCTGGGACTTGGGTCCCAAGATGTAGTCTAATACTCCAGGGCAGGACAGTAGCTGCAGTTTTTCTGATGTCTTGGTCCTCTTTAAATCAAGACTGCAGCTGCCTTTTCTTTACACATCAAAAAAAGTGCCATGGATTCTTTTTTAAGACCAGGAGTTAATCTGTGTTTATCCTACCAGTCAACTGCATAAAACCAGACTTCTGGTTCTTTCTGACAATGCTGTTTTAGAACTTGATGTGAATGCATCCACAACAATATTGACTACACTTACCAGTTGGCAGGATGGCTGGTTTGTGGTGCAGTGTGGGTTCAGTTCCTGCACTGGCTGAGGTCACCGTGAAGCACTCTCCTCAATCTCATCCCTCACCTGAGACAAGGTTACATTGAGGTTAAACCGCCACAGTTGTCTCTCGTGCAGAACAGTTCTATGGTCCTCTCAACCTATCGCGACTTTAACTTTCATCTTCCCAAAAAGACTTCATTGTTAATTAATTTGAGACATGTCCTGGGGGTATGACGATGCTATATAAAATCAGCTTTCTCTCTGAAATGCCCTTGCGATGTATTTAATTTTTGGACCTGCCACATTTCCCGTTGTCTTTCGGAGTCCAGATTATTAAATTAGTTGGAGACGGTCGCACAGTGGTAATGGCAGTGCACTTGTCCCCTGGAGCCTGGGATGCTGCATTACATGGTTTCATATCCCATCGTGATGAAATTTGAAATCAAAATCTGGAATTAAAAGCTAGCCAAATTGAAATCATGAAACCTTTGCAAATTATCATACCAACCAATCTAATTTACTTAGTCCTCTTATGGAGGAATTTTGCCATGCTTACATGTTAGTTCAGACCCATAGCAAAATATTTGACTAACTGCCTTCTGAAATAGTCTTGCAAACCACTAATTTTTCAAACTGCTACAAAGTTGAAAGAAAGAAATGAGACTGGATGGACCACATCACATCAGCCTAGGTACTGGAAATGACAGCCTTGTCAACCCTGGATAGACCACCTTACTAGCATCCAAGTACTTTTGCCAAGCTTCAAGCAACAGCTTGACATCGTCATAGTCTTGAAATCATATCTTCGGGACTGGCCCAGAAATCACCAAATATTTCTGCCCGACCAGCACAAAAGACCCATCAAAAATGGCAGCCCTTCTCAAAGATGCATCTCAGTTTCGCTCGATGTAATTACCATACTGTGTATCGACGGCAGCCGAATTATGTGCAACTACAATCTGTCATGACTTAACTGCGAAGTACGGGCCCATAATCAATAATGTTCCATTCATCTACAAGAAATCAAAAACGTATGAAATCCCAGTAAGGCCACAAAGTTGGCCAATTTGTCTGACTGAATATTAGTCCAACAAAAGCAAGTTGTCAGGTTTCATCAACCAATAATAAGTTGCAAAGAAAACCAGTTGGAATTCCATTTCGCCCTTTCTAAAAAGCTCAAAAACACTCATTCACTATTAAAATAGGCAAAAGCTTTATCCAAACTATGAAAGTTGGGAAAAGGAAATGGGACTTAAAGTACTGATGATTGATAATCCAAATCACCAAGGGTGGGTTAACTTGTGTCGCAGATTTTGATTTCAGCAATGATGACATGTCGATAAAGAGTATTTGCTATTCACGTGGGTAGGCGATTTAATGGACCTAGGACTTCGCAAATTAGAATGCTTTCTTTCAGGGTTTCTTGATTTGTCTGGCTTTTCACTTACACTGAGAGATGTGTTCATTTCACAGCTTTTAGGCGTCTCTGACTGCCCGCTATGCACAGACTTGAAGCAAACTACAGCTCAGCTAGTTTGAGGGTAGTCTTTAGATCATCTTAATTCAGATTTTTTTGTCTTGGTGGTAGGTCTGAAGTTATCCCATCACTGTTTTGAAAGCCAACATCACCTTGCACAGTTAGAAATGTGTATCACTTGATTCGCCGCCGCCCCCCCCCAGTTGCAAAACTCTCCTAGTATTTCAGCAATGTTACAGTCCAACTCTCCTTTCAGTTTATAATCCAGAAAAGAAAAAATGTTTGGTCCCTCACAGTATACACAGGCTCATCACCACAACCCCCGCCTCCCCAAACTTGACCATTGCCATCAACTGTAGCTGAATGAAGAGTATATGATAGGACGTGCCAGGAGAAACACCAGTTGTACCTGAAAATGAGATATCAACTTGGTGAAGTTAGAACACGGGACTATTTGTGTGCTAGATAGTGGAAGCAAGAGACAGAGCGAAATGATCCCACAACCAAAGTGTCAGAAATAAGCTTGGCAGTTGTGCCATATCCAGTCGTGAATGGCTGTGAACAACTAAATAGCTCATAGGAAGTGGTGTCTCTTCAAAAATGCCCATCAATGAGGGGGGATCAAAACACATCAATGCAAAAGTAGTAAGGCTGATATATTTGCTTTTACCTTAAGCTAGAGAAACTGAAAGGATGATCCATTTTTCCTTTCACCTGAAGTTCCCAGAATCACTGTCAGTCTTCAACCAATTTTATTCAGCCCACATGATATTAAGAAATGACCGAAGAAACAGGATGCTGTAAAAGCTATGGGCCCTGACTGCATCCTGATCTGCCATCGTGGTCCAGAACGAGCTTCATCCCCGATCAAGCTGTTCTCGTACGTCTACGACATTGCCATCTATCTAGTCTTGTGGAATATTGTCAAGGTATTTCATGAAAGAGAGAGAGTAGGACCCAGAGATGCCATTGGATGCCACTGAAAAAAGCAAAAGAAAGCAGAAACAGTGCACGGGCCAGGATCAAGGGGAGAGACAAGTTGTGGCAGTGAGAGATTAAAGGCAGTAAAGAGCCCCCTCAACTTGTTTAGACTTGGTGGAGACAACTGTGACATCAGAGGGAAACACATTTCATCCATGTCTTTTTTTGATTGGCCTAGTGGTTTTAGAAATAAAGTGACAATATTACAGCTGAAGAGTACAATTAAGGGATTCACTTCTAAAATATTTGAAAACCAAATTAAATGAGTAGGAAGAAAAAATGGTTGGACAGGCGGTGTTGCAACTGTAGTATGTGGGAGCTGGTGGGCCCTGGTGTGATCTATGGGGGGTGAGCACAACTGCAGCAAATGTTGGATGCATGAGGAACTTTGGCTTAGTGTTGATGAGCTGGAATTAAAGCTAAGGATGCTACAACACAGGTATGGGGAAAGATATGTGGACAATGTTTCAGGGCAGTCATTTCGTTAGAGTAAGCACATCAAATTTGAGCTGTACTTAGGCCCAGAACGGTCTAACTGAGAGTGAGGCAGGCGAGAATCCAGAATTAACTTGACTAGCCTCCTGCAATGCCTATTTCATTAGATACTTGCTCCTGGTGGAGATGAGGGCACAGATAAAGGGAGAATAAACGAACTGACCACAGCATCATTCAAGGGGGAGGAGAATGTGAAAGTGGATAGCACAGTTATGGTAAGAGATAATGTTGTCTGCAGCAAAAATAATGAGTCCTGAAGGCTGCATTGCCTACCTGATGTTCAGCGCACACGTTTTGGGTTGGAAGAGTATGAAGGACCTGGTTGTCATGGTCCTCACTGGTACCAGTGACGTTGGTAGTATTTTTTGGTTCTGCTGAAGGACTGCAAGCAACCAGGGGCTAAATTAAGAAACAGAAGTAAAGAGGTGGTAATATCTGAATTGGTATCTGAGTCACATACAAATCTGCATAGGGTAAATATGATTATATAAAACTGGTTTTAGGGATAAGAATTTTCATTTGTAAAGGTAAGTTGGAGGAGTTGTGGCTATTTTCCTTAGAAGTTCAGGCCAAGATGGCGTCTGATAGAAGTATTCATAATCATGAGAGGTTTTGACAGATTAGGGAGAAAATGTTCAACACTGAATATGCAGGTGTAAAAGAAGCAAAAGTGATGTTGTGATGAGATATATGGGATTGATGTATATTCTATAAATTAAATATTTTGTAGAATTTTTAATTTTTGGTTCCTGTTGTGAAGAATTTAAATAAGAAGAATTTGGCCAGACAATCCCTCTGCAACAATGTCCTCATCCAGTTTCTGCAAGATACTAAGAGTTGTCCTGGAGTGACTCCTTTTTGGCATGATAATAGAAGATTTCACCGGTTTTATAGGCCTCTTTTTTTTTGAAGTACAGAGAGGAAAGGGAAGAACAGATCTAGGAGTATGAAACAAGATGATGACTTTGATTAATGCGAGTCAGTGTTGAAAACCAATATGAGTCATCAAAGGCAGAAATGATCAGCAAGTGTAGCTTCACATGGTGGTTTACAATAAATGGCTTGTATATTGGTTCAGGATAATTAACGATTGAAGTTTAGCTTGGGAAACCCAGATATTGAATGCTTTTATACAGTTTGGGGAAGACTTGTCCGGGTCAGAAACAAATGTGTTTTCTGTCGTAGCAAAGAGTATAGAAGAACTGAGGGGAAGCGCACTTAGTTCACTGTAAAACATTTGTGCACCTGCAGACCAAGATGATTTTTTTCAGAAATCTGGAGGTTTTAAATGCTGAGAAATCTACACTCTTGACTTTGGTATGTGTTCATGTAAAAATATTCCAGAGCTAATAGGCAAACGCTTGAATTAATATAAAACATAGGTATTAAGTTATCCCAGAGCAGTAGGACTGTGTTATTTGTTGGGTCTGTAGGTTAAGGTGCAGAGATAATCTTTAGTCAAGTCACGTGTTCTTCCTGTTGGATATGAGAGGTGAGGCAAAATTTATGTTCTTGCTTGTTTGCGGGAAGTGTGTTTGGTTGTGAATCCTATCTGCTTGCATGGATCGGTTAGAGTGGCACTTTGCGACAATAAGGAATTTACAGGAACCGGGCGAGTGAGGGATAGCAGTGTCAGGAAGATGGAAAAACCACGGATACAGTCGGGTAGATTGGTTACCTTTGAGGAGAGGTAGGCAGGTAGTGCACAGGTCTGCTGTGGCTATCCTATCTTAAACAAGTATGCTGCTTTGGAAAATGTTGTTAAACTTGAAAGGTTGCAGAAAAGACTTAGAAGGATGTTGCCGGGTTGAAGGGTTTGCAATATGGGGAGAGGTCGACACTGGCGCTATTTTCCTTGGAATGTCAGAAGCTGAGGAGTGATCTAATGGAGGTTTGTAAAATCATCATCATTAACAATAGGAGGAAAAACCTTTCACATAAATGTGCTTAGAAACTAGAACTTAGATGTTTATTTGAAAAGAAACAATATCCTGGGTGACTGTGAGAAGGCAGATGAAGGGCACTAAATGAGGTGTTCAGTTAGAGAGTCAATGCAGCCATAACCTGAATGACCTCCTCTTGTGCTGTAATAAATTTGTGATTCTGCTTGAGTATTTGCCTCCATACCTTCCTATTCGCTGTGAAACCTCACCTTATGGGGGAACTTCACTGTTGGGTTGATCTTGAGGTAGGCAACTCGTGCTGCAAGGGATCAGTGATGAGAGACATTTGTTGGGTATGCAAACAGGCTATATCCCATTTTAACAAGGTGTGGAGCTGGATGAACACAGCAGGCCAAGCAGCATCTCAGGAGCACAAAAGCTGACGTTTCGGGCCTAGACCCTTCATGCTCTCTGATGAAGGGTCCAGGGCCGAAACATCAGCTTTTGTGCGCCTGAGATGCTGCTTGGCCTGCTGTGTTCATCCAGCTCCACACTTTGTTATCTTGGATTCTCCAGCATCTGCAGTTCCCATTATCACTGATACAATATCCCATTTTATCTTGCTCTGGGCCTTTGTGAATGCAGACATACTTGGGTATAGTCAATGTTTATTTGACCGTAAGAGTGCAGCAAAGATGCCATGTGGATTGAAAGAAAAGTTAAACAAGCAAAGGATGCATCTTGCACAAACAGTTTGAACTTGCACCTGATATGCTTCAATTATTTTTCCACCAAAGACCCCTTCTGTCTTTGGAAATTAAGGAGAGGTGAGCGTTTTAAGCAGAGGAGAACAAAAAACAATAATTCTAATGCTTCCTGAATTCTTTATGTCAGAAGTTACAAATGTGAATGCTCACAACTTCAATCAAAATTTGATTGTACATTAGTGTTTGCAACATAATTTTTATGTCCTATTTCTAATGTAATTGTACTTGTGGGTAATGATCTTATGTAAATTGAGAGACTACTACAGGAATCCAATGATAACATGATAAACAAATGATAGGCTGCATTTTTATGATCTGATAAATGTAATTTGTCACTTGTAAGTTAAGTGAAGTAATAGCTTTTGACTGCTCATTTTTGGGTGTGTAGTTTTTATCTTTGTGTATGTGCATAGATAGTAAACCATAGTTACTGCTGAGGGCAGTGTTTCCCACACAAATTGTTATTGTTGTGTATGAGTAACTTGAGCTATTTAAAAGATCTTTTGAAAAAATCTGTTTCATGCTTTGAGATAATGCGCACCAAATCTTGATTTTTGAATAGTGGAATAATATCCACCCTTTTTGATGGATCTACGTACCCACTCACGTTGCTCCCTTGGCCTCTGAATTCTTTTACCTGGTGTCCCTCCTCAGGCATATAATTCAGGGAGATCCCAGATTCAGAGTATGCATCGGAATAAGCGCAGAAGAACACCGCTGACTTTAAGTGACAGCTGCCGTGCATCTGATGCATCATCCTCGGACACTTCTGCCATCTGCAATCCGACCCCACCATCCAAGACATTTTTCCCTCCCCACCCTTATCTGCCTTCCAGAGGGACCACTCTCCTTGAACTCCCCTGTCTGCTCCACACTCCCCTCCAGCCCCACCACACTTGGCACTTTTCCCTGCAACCACAGAAAGTGCTGCACCCCCGCACCCCCAAGAAAACTTTCCACATCAAGCAGATGTTCACCTGCACATCTGCTGATTTGGTATGCTGCATCCGCTGTTCCCGTCGCAGCCTCCTCCACATCGGGGAAACCAAGCAGAGGCTTGCAGACCGTTGCAGAACACCTACTCTCGGTTCGCACTAAACAACTGCACCTCCCATTCGCAAACCATTTCAACTCCCCGTCCCATTCTGCAGACGACATGCCCATACCTGGGCCTCCTGCAGAGCCGTAATGATGCTCCCGAAGGTTGCAGGAACAGCGACTCGTACTCCGCTTGGGAACCCTGCAGCCCAATGGTATCAATGTGGACTTGTCAAGCTTCAAAATCTCCCCTCTCCCTACCGCCCTCCCAAAACCAGCCCAGCTTGACGCCGCCTCCCTCACCTGTCTTTCCTCCCTCACCTGTGCTTCCTCCCCCCCAACCCCTCCTCCCACCTCAAGCCCCACTCCCATCTCCTATCTACTGATCTCATCCAGCCCCCTTCACCTATCCGTCCTCCCTGAACTGACCTATCTCCCCCCCACCTACACTCACCTTTACTGGCTCCATCCCCACCTCTTTGACCGGCCTGTCTCCTCTCCACCTATCTTCTCCTCTATACATCTTCTATCCGCCTCCCCTTATCTCCTTATATATTTCAGAACCCCCTTTCCCTCCCCCATTTCTGAAGAAGTGCCTAGGCCTGAAACGTCAACTTTCCTGCTCCTAAGATGCTGCCTGGCCTGCTGTGTTCATCCAGCTCTACACTTTGTTATCTCAGATTCTCCGGCATCTGCAGTCCCTACTATCTCTAAGTCAAGCCACTAACTGCTTTAAATGCTTATGATATCTTGTTTGCTGACTGATTGAGCAGATTATAACCATGTATTTAACACACGTTTTTTCAATGAAAATGTCCCTCTTTGAATCTGTTTTTGAACTAGTTTCCATTTATTACCTGCTCTCTATTCTGTCTTGCCTCAAGACAGTCAGTCTTCATTTTAATAATGCTAATTGATATTTTCTGCACTACTGAGAGCCTTTTAAAAAGTGTTCAGCCTCAAATGAGCCTCTTGTGCCAAATAACCTGTTTCTGCACTGTATGTTGCGTGTAACTGCCTTTTCTGGAAGTCTGCTGGTTAAATCTTCCTTGGTGTGTCAGGTAGGAGAGAGGTGCATAGGGAAAACAAGAGGCCAAGGGGTAATAAGTTGTTTTATGTCTGAGCATCTTCAGTGCCAAGGAGGCCAAGTCTTCAGGTAAGGCATCAGTTATAATGGGAACTGCAGATGCTGGAGGATCCAAGATAACAAAGTGTGAAGCTGGATGAACACAGCAGGCCAAGCAGCATCTCAGGAGCACAAAAGCTGATGTTTTGGGCCGAGGCCCTTCATCAGAGCCTCTCTGATGAAGGTTCTAGGCCCTAAACGTCAGCTTTTGTGCTCCTGAGATGCTGCTTGGCCTGCTGTGTTCATCCAGCTTCACACTTTATCTTCAGGTAAGGCATAGTGTGCTTCCCCATCACCTAGTGGTTGGATACGCTCCTCACATATGTTTGCAAATCTGCTCCTCCCCCTTGGTTAGGGATGAGCAGCAAAAGGATTGGGGTGGCAGGGGAATTGGAGATGGAAGCTAACAACAAACAATGATTAAAAATATGGAGTACGAATTGTACTTTAAACACTCACGGAAAAGGTAGAAAATAGAAAAGCAAACATTTTGAGTTAATCAGCATTGGCAAAGAGCGGGAAAATTCATACTTCAGGAGGGAAACTTTTCATCAGAACTGGAAAAAAAACTTAATATCTTTACATATTTCAAAATCTTTATTTGCTGATATTTACGTTTACTAAGTCACTGGCAGGGTTAGGAATAGCTAGGTAGTAGACTCGATTGACAACTTTCTCTAAAGAGCTAGCATCGGCTTGTTGGCCCAGTGGCTGTCTCCAATGATTGTAAGACTAATGTGTTGTGTCTGTCAATGACTGTTCGCATTGCGTTCAGCACCATCAGTGGGCTATTCCCAATCCTGTTGGTGGTGTCACCTAATACTCGCTAATTCTTCGATCATGAGTATGCGTATGTCAGTCAGTTCTATGGAGTTTAAAGTAATAATGGAAAATCCTGTCGGCATGGATTTGCACTGCCAGCATTTAAAAGAAGAGGTGGGTTGATGCAGACAACTTAATGCAGGGTGTTTTGCTATAGTGTGTGTTCCAGCAAGGTGATTTGGTTATAATGCAACTGACAAACAGGAGAACGCCGTTTCTAAAATGTGAACCTGTGTTCACTGTAACGCGATTCCATCAGTGTATGAAGCAGTATGCATCGACATCACATGAGTGTTTTGCGGACTTTGTCCAGTGCTCTGCAATTTTGGGAGAGATTAAACGTGCAGGCAGTTTGGTGGAAGCTTCTCCCAGATTTTTTTGCCAAATTTTAAAACCTGGGATCTGTCAGAAGAGCCCCCAAAATCCAAGAACATTGTGCTAATCTTGCAAAGCAAGTTGGATTTGAAGAACTGGAGAGTGAGGATGTTGAAGAGCTGCTTAAGTCCCACTGTGAAAACGTCTTTTCAGCTGACCTACAACAATCTGCCACTGAGGGGGAAGTGGAAGCTGGGAAGGTGAAGTCTAGGATGCGGCACCACAAGAGCTTCCCACTTCTGTTTTGTCTTCAATCCTGTGAGAAATTGATAAGTAGTTGCAGCTCTTAGGGGACAGCGACTACAATGCAGAACAAAGCAGAGTAGCAGTTCATACATTAAGATCTTAGTTGGCACTGTATGAACAGCATCTTCATGAAAGAAGAAAAAGAGTAAAGCAGCAAAAACTGGATGTCTTCATTAAGCCAACCCCCAAGAAACAGACAGAAGACAGTGAACCACAGCCAACCACTTGTGGATTAACTATTTTTTTGCCCTAACTCTGCAACCACAGCTGCACCTGAAGGTGGTGATGATTACAACGACCCTGAGCCCTGTATAAACAACAGAGTAACCTCAAAACTACCTCCCCTATCAAGTCAGATTGACATTATTTTTCAAGATAGTGTTAAATTTACTTTTATTAGATACAAATTAAACTTTATGCAAACTGTGCTATCCTTTGTCTTAGTCTTTTGAGTGACATTTTTGGTGGTCTGCCCCAACCCTGCTTTTCCCATTGGCCCAGTGGGTTCTATAGCATGATTTTCTATCAGTTCTGTTCCTGTGACATTGCCTATCGAATTATAGCAGAATGTCCCGTAGTGTTAATGGAGAAAAACAATCAAAAATGCTTCTGAAGTGCGCAAGGAAAATATTTTGTTTGCAGGCCAAGAATACAAAAAAAACCTTGTGAAGCTTTGTTGTAGGTGTTGATTTGTGCTGTATGTACTCAACTATTTGTTGTTTTCGAGCACCCCATGTTCCCCCCACCACCTTCCAATATTCACTGAGCATTTCTCTTCAATTGCTGAAAAGCTGAAATGAAGTATAAGCAGTACAAAAAAAACTCCATAACTTGAACTTTGCCCTTGAGTTTGCAACTTTATTTTGTTTTGTTCAATAAGTTTCATTCGCAACATGCTTATACACAGACTATTTGTAAAATAAGTTGACAATCTTGTCACAAAGTCTAAATTTTAAAAAAAGGGATAGCCACTGGGCTCTGAAATTCTAAAACAATCCCATGCAGTCTTCCCTTCTCGGTCACAATTTGAATGTACACCTGCTCAGAGAGCTTCAAGTTGATTTTTGTTCAGGTAAGCAGAAATCAATAAGTTGCTTTGGAATTAATTCACTGGCACCTTTAAATTCCAACCTTCTTTAGCTCTTTGGGTATATTTCAAACTGACACTTCTAAGTGAAGCTTATAATGTAATGCATTACTTGCCTGAAGCAATTATAACTTTTACTCTGATAATATGAAAAGCTAAATTGGGTCACCAAAGAGACAAAAAGCCATTGAGACCTGTTATTTATGGAACCATTTGTAAAGATGATGAGTTGGTTTCAACTTTCTTCCCTTCGACTCCTTCCAATTTACTTTTCAGCCATTCTGATTGCATAATTAAAACCTCAATAGGTTATAACCCTTTCTTAAGCCGTCTGCTACATGGTATCATTCTTGTAACTGTATACCTTCTGCAGTCTTCAGTAACCCATTCCATTGAGGAATGCAATGAAGCAAAATATTGTATTAATTTGTTCTTATCGTCCATTTATTGCATGAATTGGAAAGCTGGTAGTTCAGTGAGTTCCCAGCCAATCAGTGGTTCATATTTGACTAGAAAAGACTTTTTAAACTACTGATCTGCATTAATTTCCATCAATGATGCTTTATCTCCAATTTCTAAATTACATATTCCTAATTCTGTCCAAGTTGGGACTAATTAAGTTTTTGTCACTAAATGACATATGGTAATGCATTAAACGCTGTGATAAAGTGAGAAATTGTCACTGAACTGCTGAAAGCCCTCACCAAGCTTGTTTGCGAATCTTGAGGCAAATGAGAGGAGGATTGAAACAGGGGAGTTGATTCAATAAACATGCTGATATTACAAAACAAATCTTAGCATATTTTTCACCGGGTGACTGTAGGTTCCACCTTATTTAAACTTCCCTTTTCACCAGCAGCTACAAATATAAGTACCTTGAATTACCTCATTAACAATTCTATTATTTGAATCGTGCTGTACTGTGCACTTGGTAGCAGTATGTCCAAAGGGGACAAAAATGGCAGTTCAGGGATTATAGTCCACAAAGCTCAGACTGATTAATTGCCTCTTCAGTCAGCTAGGCATGAAGTTTTCCCCTCGATTATAGTAATGGTTTGGTAGCTTCTTCATCTTTTGATGCCATGCCCTCATTCTTTTCCTCCACAGGTTTGACATGCTCCAGTTTTACAGTTGCTGCATCAGCTGGCAGTTGGCTTGGACCACTGGACCAGAAATCATCATTTCTTTTTGTCTGCTTTTTCAGGGCGGACATGAGAATGCAAACCCGATAGGCCAAAGAAATCGTTGATACAAGCAATATGGTGCAGAGGACTATCAATATACCTATAACAATTAAGATAGTGAGAATGTTTTCGCCATTTGATCCTTGACTTGAAGGTGTGCCATTGCTGGCTTTGGTATTTGTCCAAACAGGAATTGTGGTGATAGTGATTTTTTTGGTGGTTGTTACAACAGAATTTGGATCCTCAGTAAGGTGTTTGCCCTGCGTTATGAGTTGTTCGGGACCATCCCTAACATAGTCATCGTCAGTAGTAACATCATTATAGACAGTTGTTGGATGATCAGGCCCCTCAGTGTTATATTTGCTCTGCATCATGAGGAGTTCAGGACCCTCAGTAACATATTCTTCCTCAGTAGTAACATCATTATAGACAGTTGTTGGATGATCAGGCCCCTCAGTGTTATATTTGCTCTGCATCATGAGGAGTTCGGGACCCTCAGTAACATATTCTTCCTCAGTAGTAACATCATCATGGACAGTTGTTGGATGATCAGGCCCCTCAGTGTTATATTTGCTCTGCATCATGAGGAGTTCGGGACCCTCAGTAACATATTCTTCCTCAGTAGTAACATCATCATGGACAGTTGTTGGATGATCAGGCCCCTCAGTGTTATATTTGCTCTGCATCATGAGGAGTTCGGGACCCTCAGTAACATATTCTTCCTCGGTCGTTAGGAAGTCAAGGGGATCACTGATGTATTCTTCAGTTGTAACAATTGGTACACAATTAACCTTGATGTGACTAACTAACAAAACCAAGATTACAGATTCCACCAAGGAGTATGTTAGATATTGATTCATTGTTCCTGGGCCTTCACCTGTCAATATATCATATAAAAGAGGTTGTGATTAGTATGTGAATGTTTTGTGCCAATGTGTTAGAATAGAGCAGCAAAGCAATGAGTTAAACCTTCAACCTGTCAAATTTAGTAATTTTTCTTTCAATTGCATTCCATTTAAATTGATGTAACTGGTATTGGATGAGCAAAACACAAGTATATTTAATTACTCAATCTTAAAACTTTTTGGTTGCATCATATTTCTGTTCTAAGCCAATGTTTAGGTGTAGCATCTCTGTAAATTGGACAGATTTATTTCGGAACATAAGCACAGGAGTAGGCCATTGAGCCTATCAAGCACATTCCTCCGTTTAATGTGATCATGGCTGATAGAGCCCATACCATCCCTGTAACCCTTGACACCACTGGTAATCTGAAATTTATCAATCTCTGTTTTAAACATACACAAAAGACTGTGATTTCAGAGTGCTCTGTGACAGAGAATTCCAAGACTGACAACCTGATGAGGTTAAAACATCTTTTCAGTGCTAAATGGCATTTGCCTTATTTTCAAATTTGTCCCCAGTCCGAGACTCCCTAACCAGAGAAAACATTTTACCTGCATCTACCCTGTCTGTACCTCTAAGAATTCTATGGGTTTCAGTGAGAGCACCTCTCATTCTTCCAAATTCCAAAGAACCCAATTTATTCAATCTGTCTTCATAAGACATTCTGGACTTGGACATCTTGAATAGATTGAGACTCCATTCAGTGACTGGGTGTCAAGTGTTAATGTTGCTGAGAATCTAAAAGATCATCTTTTTTCATGCCCAGTCAGTCCTTTCTCTCGGGCATACCAATGAGGGCTGCATTGGAGGTACACTGTCCAGGTGGCAAGTGTGTGTTTTTATAGACTTTGAGCAGTGCTTCACTGGGTGCAAAGTTAAATCAGGACAGAATTTTATGTACTTCAAACTCTGAAGCCAAATAAGCTCTGATCATGAAGATGAGGTCCTCTCCACTCAGTCTTTGCTATTCCAGGTTGATCTGGTACAGTCACTTGCTGGATGGACTAGTCATGAAAGGACCTTGGGGTAACTTGCAAATGCATATAAACTTAAAATGTTTTTCATCTTACGTGTAACCACAGATCAATGCACTCAGTGTTTGACACAGTCATCATCTGACATGATGCTGATCTTGCTATGAAGATGGTGTGAAACTTGGACAGGAACTTGTTAGCAGTTGTGTTTCCATGCTCCTGGGCCTTTTGTTCAACAAGGTGTTGGAGGTCATGGCTTTGTGGATAAATGTACACAACATGGACTGCAGCAGTTGAATTTAAAATGAGAGATTATTTTGCCTTGGTCTCAGAGGACCTTAGGACGTGTGTGTGTGTGTGTTTGAGAGAGAGATGGATTATTGGTAGTGAGTTTAACTTGAGGGTCACTAGACTTCAAGTGAGGGGTCTGAGGTTGAGAAGGTTATCTCGTAAATCACTAGTTCAAAATTATAGAATTTGAAATAGATTCTATGGAAATGTATTACATTTCACACTGTAATGGCATCAAGTAAATAGAATTGAGAGTTCAAGCTTAAAAATTTGCTTGTTTATACAAGTTCCAAACTTGTAGCAGAGCTTGCTCTCAAAAACTGTGAATACCTCTCCAAAAGGCCTTTGAATACACGAAACTGACATATTCTGCATTTGGACTGATTCCCCGAGATACAAATGGATTATCGTGGGTATCAAAGGTGGGGCAAAGTGCTCGATGTTATGCTACTTCAAAGAGCAGAAATGTCTGAAATTGACACTTAGCAGAATTTCTGTCAGATCGGACATGTGCAATATGTATGACTGATAAAATTGCATGTGATAATGTAATCGTAGCGTAAACTTTGTAACTTGTAGTTTGGTAAGGGGAAGAATTAGAAGGGAATTGGGAAATACAGCTTTCCATATTTGGAGAGCTGTGTCAAAGTCCTATTTTCACTAAAGGATTTTTCCTTTGATTAGGTTCTCGGCTCCAAAAAACTTTCCCAACCAACAGTTTCTAATGCCAATGAACGTCAGCCCTGAAACTTGGATATTATCTGCAGAGATCAGTGAAGATTGAAGTTCAATACATTATTGAAGGTGGACCCCAGGAAATATGCAAAGTTCACCTTTGTTTTGGTTTTTGTAATTGGCAAAGTGAATTACTTATCTGGATTAAACTTGAACTCAGCTGCTCAAAACAAAAGACTAGAAACCAGGGGTAACAGCATTACAAAATGTTGTGGATCTTGTAACACTTTTTGATGCAGTAACTGTTACTGACTGCATCCTTATTGTAGTTTCCATGGCCCGAATGATCATTCGAGCACTGACAGCGATAAACACAATAGGAACCCTTATGAGGAAGGGTCACCAGACCCGAAATGTTAACTCTGCTTTTTCCTTCACACATGCTGCCAAACCTGCTGAGCTTTTCCAGCAATTTTGTTTTTGATAATCACAATAGTGATGTTTTAATCAAATAAGGTTTATGTTCCTTTTTTGAATTACCTATCTGAAGAACTGCAGTAGAGGGGAGATCAATGGTTCCATCTCTTCAGAAAAAGGTGGAGTCAAGTATTGATAGAATAGAATAGAATAGAATTCCTACAGTGTAGAAACAAGCCTTTCAGCCCAACAAATCCACACCGACCCTCAGAGCACCCACCCAAACCCACTGCTCTGTAACCCACCTAATCTAACATCCCTAAATACTAGGGGACAATTTAGCATGGCCAATCCACCGCACCTGCACATCTTTGGACTGTGGGTGGAAACCAGAACACCCGGAGGAAACCCATGCAACACTGGGAGAATGTGCAAACTCCACACAGACAGTTGCCTGAGGGTGGAATCAAACCCAGGTGTCTGGCGCTGTGTGGCAGCAGTGCTAACCACTGAGCCACCGTGCAGCCCCAAATGATGTCCATGAGCATTAGAAACTTCGGAAGAAGACATTACTGCTGGTCTAGACATTTTATTTTTGGAGAAAGAATCTAATCAAAGGATTTTATTTTGAAGAACAAGCACTTCAGAATGAAAACAGGACTTCAGTACTGCCCTCCAAATATGGAAAGCCATATTTTCCACTTTCCAATCTAATTTTTTTTTCCTTGCCAAGCTCCAAGTTCTGTGATTAGGAGCACAGACATCAGAGGAGGCCATTTGGCCCTACAAGCCTGCTCATCCATGAATTAAAATTATATTTTGTATTGTTGTGGTCTCAAGTCAACTTTGCTGTTTGCCCACCTCCAAACTTAACCTTGCAGGTTTCCTTGCATGTCGGAAATCTAAATCAGCATTGAATAAACTCACTGACCCAGCGTCCACTGATTTCTGGGTGGAGAATTCCACAGACACTGCTGCCTGAGAGAAAATTGATTTCCTCATCCCAGTCTTTAAAGTGAGAATTCTCCCATTAAGGAAGCAGCAGTTAGTGCCATGTTAAGCTGTGCTTTCAGATTTATTTTCTCCTTCACAAACCTCCACTAGTTCTCCAAAGTATTGCTGTGTATTGGAGTAGTTGGAAATTGGACACTTATGAACGAAAGAATACATCAAACGAAAGTAATGTTTAAAACTAGCAGAAATGCTGAAGCTGTGCAGATTTTTGGAGAGAGTAATGGAAACACAATATCCTCCAGTTCTGCAGTACTCAAGCACACCTTCAAAAGTCTTGCAAGCACTGAGGTATTTGTGTTTAAGGTTAATCAAAAATATGCTACCCTTGCATGCTCTGTTAAATCAAAAGTCTGGTTGAAGATGAATGCAGTAAATGCTTATTAACCCAGAGAAAAGTAAGTTATATCCTACCTCCAATACCTCTTTATCCACTTCACTTTCTTCTGATCAATATGGATGAAATGTACCCCAGTTGCTTGATCAGCCAAGTGACTTAAAGAATGTCAGATCAGATTAAGGTTGAAAACCACCTTGCTCAAGCCCATTTGCAACATTTGTTTTTATACTGGTGACGTTGATAGACCACAAATGATGAGCACATTTCCTACTTAGCTTTAAATTGGAGCCCTGCAGCATCTTTAAAACAGTTCTGAGAGACTGGTTTGAAAGCTTGAGAGCGCAGCTGGGAAAGGTTTTATGAGTTTAGCACGGAGATGGCAGGCGTGGTGAAAAAAATAAAAATAGGAAATGTTGCAAACATAGCAAAAGTTAAATGTGAAAGCAAGATGACTCAGTGGTTTCCAGTCTTAGAATGTAGCCAGAATTCTGTAAGAAAATTTGTGGCGGCGACAAAGCACACAAGTCAGGAATGACAAACGACATCTAAAACTCAAATCTAGAGTTCTGAACTTTGCTGGTTACTGAATTTAGCCAGGAAGCAAAAGAAACATGGATACAAAAATGAATCCCTTTCGGGTAAAATTAAAATGGTCGTGGTAATTCGGGTGTTTGATCTGCCCCGATGTTACTGTGTCAATTTAATGTAGTGGAAATTCTCTGGAATGACTTTTTAAATTGGCCATGCTCGTTGAGATTTTCTACAAAATTTGACTTGCGTTACTGGTTTCGTACTGAATTTTTTGAAAGTCTGTTTATTTTCTTACGGATTGCAGATCTTATTATGTTTACTGGGATAAGGATGTCTCCGGCAAGGGTAGATTTTATCACCCGTCCTGAATCCATTTCAGAGGGCAGTTAAGAGGCAACCAGATTGCTCTGTGTCTGAAATCACATGTAGGCCAGACCAGGTCAGATGGTAGTTTCCTTCATTAAAGGGCATTAGTGAACTAGATGGGTTTTTCTGACAATCGCCAATGGCTTCAAAAGTCATCATTAGACTTGTAATTCCAGATTCTTACTGAATTCAAATTCTACCATCTGCTATGACTGGAGACTTGGGTTCAAATCCTGAGTATTGCTTGAGTCTCTTACTTCACAGCCCAGCGATAATACCGTTAGGCTGCCACCTCACTGTATGGATGAGGATATCTCTGGCAAGGACATAGCTTATTGCCCATCCTGAATCAGTTTGAGAGCGTTGAGAGGCAACCAGGTTAGGTGGGGTTTCAAGTTACTATATGCCACATTAGATAAGGGCTACAGAATACCTCCCTGAGGATGCTAGTTTTATTGATTATTTTTTCATGTTTATTATTAGTATGATCAGCTTTATCAATTAATTGAATTTGAGTATTGCTGCAAAAGGATGCATTTTGTTGAAGTTGTTTTCTATCTTGAGGTCATCACTTCATTTCATAAGAGTATCAATTGGAGGTTGAATCCAACATGCATACTGAGAGAGAACTGTGTTGATTGGATTGCAAGTGAACTCTGGCAGGTGTACTGTTGTGGAGAAAGCACCACGTAATGATGATTGTCATCTAACAATCAGACTTAGTTTAAGTTTTAAACCAGGGAAGTGGATTGGTGTTTGTCACTAACAGGATACTGTTGTCAAGCAAAAAAGGTCTGATTATCTTAAAAATGAGTGAATTTAGTGTGTGAAATTCATTGCCCATGTGGTCAGGTATGTAGAACAAATGACCCAAATGGTTGGTAATCTTACAAAATGACATATCTCCGTTGGCATTTTGTAACAAAGTACTGACCATAACCAGTCAGCCTGGTTTTACAAAATATGTGATAGTGTCCAAAATTATGTGTGATTATGCAATTAATTCAATTCCAAATTTCCAGGTGGACTCGGTGAGATGCATTTGATGTGCAAGAAGCTATATATCTTAAAACGCAAGGGTCTGTTCTTTGCAGACATTGCGCTGATCATCTTTTAAGTCAAGAAAGTAGATATCTGCAGTTCACTGGCTTCAGGGCAATGCCTTGTCCAATCAGTCATTCGGGGCAATGCCTTGTCCAATCAGTCAACATGACTGCTTCAAAATTAAACAAATTTAAATAAAGCCTACTAGCAAATGTTCAATCGTCATTAACTGGTAAATTCTCCATGACAGTGCCTGTATCAAAACACTCAACGTTCATACAATACAGATGTTGGTTTTCCACATAAATTTTTATTCTTGTGAATTGTCCTGATGAGTTCAGGACGAGAAGTCCCTCTTTTAGCAATACCTGAGTACTACGCTATCAAACAACTAGCGAGTTTTGAAAAGATTTGTAGCTCAGGTTGAGGTTCTGGATGTGAGTTTGCTCGCTGAGCTGGAAGGTTAGTTTTCAGATGTTTCGTCACCATTCTAGGTAACATCATCAGTGAGCCTCCGACGAAGCGCTGGTGTTATGTCCCGTCAAACAACTAATTGAATTTAAACTTTATCTGTTGTGCTGAAGTTTTTAAACTCATCAGTGGTACAGTAGTCTGGTCTTTTGGATTGCAAGTAACATTCAAATTACATACCAATAACATTTACTCCCGTTTTGCTGTTGGTGTGAACCTCTGTTGGTGTGTCACAATTTAGAGTGGACCATAAAGTGCATAAATTTTGGATGTGAGTTTGCTCGCTGAGCTGGAAGGTTCATTTTCAGATGTTTCGTCACCATTCTAGGTAACATCATCAGTGAGCCTCTGACGAAGCGCTGGTGTTATGTCCCGCTTTCTATTTATCTGGTTAGGTTTCCTTGGGTTGGTGATGTCATTTCCTGCATTGGTAATGTCGTTTCCTGTTCTTTTTCTCAGGGGATGGTAGATTGGCTCCAAATCAATGTGTTTGTTGATGGAGTTCCGGTTGGAATGCCATGCTTCTAGGAATTCTCGTGCGTGTCTCTGTTTGGCTTGTCCTAGGATGGATGTGTTGTCCCAATCAAAGTGGTGTCCTTCCTTATCTGTATGTAAGGATACGAGTGATAGTGGGTCGTGTCGTTTTGTGGCTAGTTGATGTTCATGTATCCTGGTGGCTAGCTTTCTGCCAGTTTGTCCAATGTAGTATTTGTCACAGTTCTTGCAAGGTATTTTGTAGATGACGTTCGTTTTATTTGTTGTCTGTATAGGGTCTTTTAAGTTCATTAGCTGCTGTTTTATTGGGTTCGTGGGCTACCCTGATGCCAAGGGGTCCGAGTAGTCTGGCAGTCATTTCGGAAATGTCTTTGATGTAGGGGAGAGTGGTTATGGTTTCTGGGCCCGTTTTGTCTGTTTGTTTGGGTTTGTTGCTGAGGAATCGGCGGACTGTGTTCATAGGGTACCCATTCTTTTTGAATACGCTGTATAGGTGATTTTCTTCTGCTCTTCGTAGTTCCTCTGTGCTGCAGTGTGTGGTGGCTCGTTGGAATAATGTTCTAATGCAGCTTTGTTTGTGGGTGTTGGGATGGTTGCTCCTGTAGTTCAGTATTTGGTCCGTATGTGTTGTTTTCCTGTAGACGCTGGTTTGAAGTTCCCCATTGGCTGTTCGCTCTACTGTGACATCTAGGAATGGCAGTTTGTTGTTGTTTTCCTCCTCTTTTGTGAATGTTATGCCAGTAAAGGTATTACTGATGGTCTTGAAGGTTTCCTCTAATTTGTTTTGTTTAGTGCTGACAAAGGTGTCATCCACATAGCGGACCCAAAGTTTGGGTTGGATGATTGGCAGAGCTGTACATTCACAAAAGAGGAGGAAAACAACAACAAACTGCCATTCCTAGATGTCACAGTAGAGCGAACAGTCAATGGGGAACTTCAAACCAGCGTCTACAGGAAAACAACACATACGGACCAAAGACTGAACTACAGGAGCAACCATCCCAACACCCACAAACGAAGCTGCATTAGAACATTATTCCAATGAGCCACCACACACTGCAGCACAGAGGAACTACGCAGAGCAGAGGAAAATCACCTATACAGCGTATTCAAAAAGAATGGGTACCCTATGAACACAGTCCGCCGATTTCTCAGCAATAAACCCAAACAAACAGACAAAACGGGCTCAGAAACCATAACCACACTCCCCTACATCAAAGACATTTCCGAAATGACTGCCAGACTACTCGGACCTCTCGGCATCAGGGTAGCCCACAAACCCACCAACACACTAAAACAGCAGCTAATGAACTTAAAAGACCCTATACAGACAACAAATAAAACGAACGTCATCTACAAAATACCTTGCAAGAACTGTAACAAACACTACATTGGGCAAACTGGCAGAAAGCTAGCCACCAGGATACGTGAACATCAACTAGCCACAAAACGACATGACCCACTATCACTCGTATCCTTACATACACATGAGGAAGGACACCACTTTGATTGGGACAACACATCCATCCTAGGACAAGCCAAACAGAGACACGCACGAGAATTCCTAGAAGCATGGCATTCCAACCGGAACTCCATCAACAAACACATTGATTTGGAGCCAATCTACCATCCCCTGAGAAAAAGAACAGGAAACGACATTACCAATGCAGGAAATGACATCACTAACCCAAGGAAACCTAACCAGATAAATAGAAAGCGGGACATAACACCAGCGCTTCGTCGGAGGCTCACTGATGATGTTATCTAGAATGGTGACGAAACATCTGAAAACTAACCTTCCAGCTCAGCGAGCAAACTCACATCCAGAACCTCAACCTGAGCTACAAATCTTCTCAAAACTCGCTTGCATAAATTTTAGCAAGTATGAAAGGGAATGTTAGAAACATGGCTGTATGCCAAGAAATGTGTGACATGTAAACAATTATTAAAATAGAGTTGACTTCTTAAGGTAATGAGAAAGGTGTGTGGTTTAAGCAGAAAAATGGGTTTAATTTAGGTGATGCAGAGAAAAGCCAGGGTGCAAATTTCTTCTGGTAAATCATCCTGTTTATGTGCTGGAAAACCCAGTGTGTTTCTCAACCCCAGTGTGCACATTTTTTAAAATCACGAGCCAAAAACTGTTCCTTTGAAATAAACTAAACTGACCGACATTTGTTCATAATGAATGTTGTCAAGCATTTATGAAAAAGTTGATGTTTTGAAGGCACAACTTGAGATAAATGGAGTATTTCTGAAGAAGGGTTTAGACCTGAAACATCAGTTTTCCTGCTCCTCTGATGCTGCTTGGCCTGCTGTGTTCATCTGGCTGTACAGCTTGTTATCTAGGATTAATTAATAACCTTGTTAAGGAACCTTCGGGAAAGAGTGCGAATAATATGAACAGAATTTTGCATTGTTGAAACATGTTACATCAGCAGTCTCCTGGTTGTGAACATGGGTCTGTTCTGGAGTCTGTTCATAAGTTGATTTGTAAGTAGGTCAGAACACAATGCAGGACAATATAAAAGTAGGAAATATTTGTTTTTTGGGTCTTTAACATTGCATCCCTGTGTCGGATTGCGTTTATAAGTTAGGCTTTCCAAAATCAGGGCTATCAAGTTAGGGACTTGGTCGATGACAGATACACATTCTCCTGAAGCACAAGCACTTGAAGGGAAAAATGAATCAACTGTGGCTAATGAAAGATATAAAAGATAGCATGAGATCTGAGGAAGTGTCTTGTAATGATGCCAGAAAAAGCCTGAAGACTGGAAGCAATTTGAAACCCAACAAAGGAGGACAAAGAAACAATTTGCAGAAAGAATGAGTAGAAACCAATGAGAGATGTACAGATGACTGTATGGGCCTTTTTAGGTATGTGGAAAGGGAAAGATTAATGAGGACAAGTATGGGTCCATTACACATGGAAACAGGATATTTATTGTGGAGAACCAAAATGGTGTGGAAACTAAATGATTACTTGCATTAGTCTTCATGGAATAAGATGCGGACAATCTTCCAGAAATTCTAGGCAAGCAAGGGACTTGTGTAACTGAAGAGCTAAAACAATCTCGTGTGAGGAAAGAAATGAAACTAAAAAAATTAACTGCATTAGGGATTTATTAATTTCCTGGGCCAGATGAGCTTTATCCCCAGAATGTTGAATAAAGTAGCAATTAAGATAGTAGATGCACTAATAGTTACCTTTTGAATTCTGGAGGTTCTGAAAGGGTTGCTCCTGACAAAATTAACAAATTTAACTCCACTGTTTCAAAAGGAAGAACTACAGATCTGTCGCAGGAAAGATGTTAGAATCTGTTATAAAAGATGTGGTAACTGGACATTCAGAAAAGAATAGTAAACTTGGGAAGATTCAACATGGATATATGAAATGGAAATCATGTTGACAGACCTGTTGGAATACTCTTGAGGATGCTGATTGCCATATAGATAAAGGAGCATGGAGTATTTAAGTTTTGAGAAGTCATGTTATGTCCCATGAAGGAAGTTAGTCACTAAAATTAGAGTGTGTTGATTGTGTGTATGCAAGTATGGCTTAAGAACTGATCAACAACAGAAACAAGAGTATGGATAAATTTAATGGCTGTCATGATGGCAGGTTATTACAAGTGGGGTATGTGATTAAGGCTCATAACTTATTATTTGAAAACTTACATTTCTCAAGTGGAGGAGAAATTAAGTTAGTTTTCATTTCTATGAAGATGTGACTTTTCTTAAATGATCAGTCATCTTGAACAGGTTAAAATGGCGTTTCTAAGAAACCACATAATAGCTAAATGGCTTGCAAGCACCTCTACCCTCCTGCAAAAAAAACAAGTTTTCTGAAACAGAAACAGAAATTGCTGGAAAAGCTGAGCAGGTCTGGCAGCATCTGTGAAGAGAAATCTGAGTGATCCTTCCTCAGAAGTTGGCTGACTAGGATTTAACAACCCAGAGAGAGCGAGGACCAAAAACCAGTTGATTCAAAGGGAAGTGGTTCACAGCGGAGTTGATGTTCGGAGGAGTTTCCCAAGTAGGGTATGGCTGGTAAAGACTCTAGAGCTGCTTAGGAGAAATCTCCAGAGACAAAAAGCTGTTCACTTCAGAAACAGGAAACTACCCTGTGAAAACATGAGCTCGAGGTGCCAATGTTCAGTCATAATAAAGAGTTTGGTAAGCAACTTAATTTTGCCGGTCTCTTTGAGAGACATTCATTGAAGAGAATAGTATTGAGTGAATGCACAGAAGTTTGCCAAGAAGTCCTCCAATTACAGCTGTACCAGTTGAGAAAGGAAATTGATAGATATTGACCTTTGACTGGGGTGTGTGTCTGTATGGTTATTGTCAGGTTAAAAAGGTTGGACATTTTTTATGTTTGTGATGAGTTTGTTTTAAATAATTTTTGTGTTATGGTTGTAGTACATGTTTATTTGTTCATGAGATAAACTTTTATGTTCTTTTATTGAGAGTACCTTGGCAGATATCTGTGATTATGCTGAGTAACTGACCTCAATGCTATCAAAAAGCTTTTTAAAAAAAGGTCCCTCATGCTAGATCTCTCTACGGGAATCAAAAAACAAGAAACTATGGATGCTGGAAATCTGAAACAGAAATTGCTGGAGCAATTTACGGATGTGCTTGCCATTGTGGGAGCACAAAGAAGGTTCACCAGATTTATCCCAAGCTAATAGGTTTCTCTTATGAGAAGAAAGGAGGAGACTGGGCCATTATCCTCCAGAGGTTCAAAAAATGTGGAATAACCTCATTGAAACTTAGGAAATTCTGACAGGATGAGTTATGGATAAGGTTTTCCCTGGCTTGGTGAGTCTAGAACTGGGATGGTAACCTGCAAGAAAGGAATAAGCTACTTTAAGATTTAAGTATGGAGGGATTTCTTAATTCGGAGAGTGGTGAGTCTTTGAAATTCTCTACTCCAGAGAGCTGTGGAACTCAATCATGGTGCGTGTTCAATCTTGAGCGAATGACATCAAGGGCTATTGGGATAGCCATGATCTAATTGAATGGTGGAGCTTGATGTGCTGATTGGCTCACTACATTTTTTTAATCTTCCTAATGGTTTTGATTGCGCTGCCTGGAAACAGCTCCTAATTGTACACCAAAGGCCAGGTGCCTTTTGCTGCTTTCAAGATTGTGTGTATGTGTGTGTAGCTTAGCAATGATAAATGATGATGATTTAACAGTTTTTGCAACACTTTATACATGAAATCTCCAAATGACACTCAAAGGAGAAATTGCTGATTATATTCTCTTTGTTGGTCTAATTTTTAAGAGAAATGCTTCTATGTGTATTAATGATCAAGGAATTTATCAAAAATATGTGGCATAACACTTAGTTTAGCAGTGCATGCAAGACCAGCTGTAAAAGTTGATCTGACCTGATTATTACCGTTAAGCGCAAAAGCTCAGGTGACTTACTATGTCACCGTTCTATTTTGAGATTGAAAATAGTTGGAAAGATAATTAACTGACATTAGTTTGAGTCTGGATAATCTCACCCATTGCCTGCTTTTTTTTGTAGTTGAGTGGAATAAATATATATCCTCACTGACCTGCTGCTTCCCTTTCAACCCTTCTTTCATTCATTGCTTTTTTCATTTACTCCCTTTCTCTATTCATACCCAGTGTCAGATGAAGGCAGGTGAGCAAGTCAGTGAGTAAGATGTACCAAGGGGTAGAGAAATCAAAATGGCAAACTGGAGGGCAGGGAACGAAAGGAGAAAGCCCAAAGACTGAGGTGGTAGGTGAGAGGGTTGGAAGAGGGAGGCAGCACAAGAGTCAAATATTGCAGCTGCAAAATGTTGTGCCAGTTAGCTCTCTCTCTTACTTCACCAATGGTGCTAGAACTACTTTTAGAGTGATTTTTCAGTTTAGTTTATTTTACCATATTTTAGTCTATATCAGCACCCACAGTATTCTGCTTTCGCTATATTATTGCTATTTGTATGGGAGTGTAAACTTCATTATTTTCTACCTTTGAAATTAATTCAATGCAATATCGTGTAACTGATCTTTTCATTTTACCTTGCACAGATTCAAGACTGGACAGATAAATGGTGATTTGCTCATTTATCATGTGCTACTAACTCTGAAGCCATATTATGCCAAGCCATATGAGATTGTTGTGGACCTTACCCATGCAGGACCAAGCAATCGATTCAAAACAGACTTCCTCTCTAAATGGTTTGTTGTTTTTCCTGGAGCTGCCTACGAGAATGTGGCTGCTGTCTATATTTACAACTGTAACTCTTGGGTCAGAGAATATACAAAATATCATGAGCGGCTTCTAACTGGACTTAAGGGAAGCAAAAAGCTGATCTTCATTGACTCACCTGGGAAACTTGTGGAACATATTGAACCAGACCACCAGAAGCTACCTGCTGCCACTCTCGCTCTAGAAGAGGACCTGAAAGTGTTTCATAATGCTCTAAAGTTGGCTCATAAGGACACTAAAGTCTCTATTAAGGTGGGAAGTTTTTCTTTCAGCAGTCTAATATCTGCTTTCCCATTTAGTAGGATTTAGTTCAGTGTGTATCAATTCATGGTCTTATGCTAAAATAAGACAGACTACAGAACTTCACAAGGGATTGTTAGATTATTTCATGGGATGTGGAAGTCACTGGCATGGCCATTTGTTACTCATTCCTAATTGAAAAGTTACTTTTTGACCCAGCAATGATGAAGGCCGAGGATTGTAATGCAAGTCAGAACACTGTGGTTTGGAAGGAAAGATACAAGTGTCTGCTGACTTCATCCCTCTAGCGTAAGGGAAGTCATAAGTTTAGAAAGGGGGCTGCCTTGTTTTGGATGTTGTGGAGTTCTGCATTTATTCAGGCAGCTGGAGATTATTCCATCACACTTCTGTCGTGCCTTGTAGATACTGCAAATGCTTTGAGAGGTCAAGAGATTCATAACTGAACTGTTTAACTGGAGCAGAGAATGGGTGGAAAATCAAGAAGCAAAATGCCAGTGAAATACTTATCAAAATTGGGGGACAACTGTAAAATTGTTAATTGTTATGTTTAAATCAGATGTTTTATCGATTTTAAAGTAGATGGCTACTTTTAGCAAATCTGTACTTATAAAGCTAATTATCATTTTTGTTATTGTCCTTCCCTAATGAGAGGATCTTGACAATCCTGGAAAATAACATTAGAATACGTAGCTATGTTACTTGTCCGTAAATAAGCAGACTGTAGAAGTATGCAGTGTGGAAGCAAATAAGTGAAAATCAAATTTACTTTCTTGTGTAGAATAAAAGCAAAAAAGGGGCTTGCTATTCAGTTAATAATGCTGTCATCTCCAACTTAGAAATTTACCTTCAAGTACCACTTCGGGACTTGAACTAATGTTTTAAGTTAACACACCACTAATTAATGGGCGAATTGTTCAATTGAGATTCCATACGCCTTTACACGTAGATATTATGGAAACTTAATGCTCCTCAAAGCAGTTTGAGCAAGACTAAATCCTCAATAACAAATGTAGTGAGTTTTTGACACCAGGTTGCATGTGTGGCTAGTGTACCACCTCTATTACAGAAGTCCAAGTTGTACTGCTATAGAGTTGGATTATAATGTTGTGATGGGTACTACCCACTGGTTCCAAAAACTACAAATTATCTTGGTTTGAAGAGGCAGCATTGTGGTAAATGGCAATATTGAACTCAATCAACTGTGTTTTTTGTGGTGGGAGGGGGGAGAAAAGTAACGATAAAATTATAATAGCGCAGAAGGAGGCGATTTGATTTGTTGCATCTGTGTTTGCTTTCTGCAAGAAGAAATCCGCTCATCTACTACACCCTCCTATCTAATTTTCCTTATTGACCTATTGTTTTTTCAATTGCTTCTCCACCTGTTCTAATTGTTCTTTGAAATTCATGATTGAATCTGCCTCATTATTCTTATCAACTCTTCATTACCTCATTTAAAAACTTGAAAGCAAGTTAGTCAGATGTGCTTTGCTCTTCACAAGATTGGCCTGGTTTTCCTTGATTAATCCACACTTGTTCAAGTGATTGTAAATTTGTTCTAGATTATCATTTCCTAAAGCTTTCCCATCACTTAGGTTAAGTTGATTGGCCGGAAGTTACTGTTTTTTCCATGCATCCTTTTTTGAAGAAGGGTCAACATTTTCAATAAGCCAGCCACTGGCAACCTCTTATGTTAGGAAAATTGGAAGATGTTCCTTGACTTTCCTGCCTTGGTTCTCTCACTATTGTTGAATTTACCCCAGCTGATCCTAAAGACTCAATGACTTCTCTGTCCCTGATACTATTAACTTCTAGACTCCCTTCACACAAACTTCAACGTCTTTATTGTTTTAAAAATGAAACAGGTGAAAGTACTCATTTGGTGCCGCAAGTTTTCGTGCATGGATATCTTTTTTAAAATCTTTATTGGCCCACCCTTTGTTACTTCTCTTTCCCTATTTGTATGCCTGTTGGAGATTTTGAGTTACCTTTGTATTAACTGCTAGTTGTTTCACATTTTATTTCTTATTTCCCTTGTCAGTTCCTCTCTGAGCTGTTTACTTCCTCTATTCAGCCTATTCTCACTATTATCAGCTTGACATCTGCTCTACACCCTTTTTCTGCTTCATCTTTCTCTCATCATACACTTAACTCTGGTTTTGCTTGCTATGCCTTTTCCACTCGTGGGAATGTGCTCCCACTGTATCTACATACCATCCATCACCTCTTTTAAAGGCAGCACATTGTTGCAGCTTTGGCTGCCACTCTTTTGATTGCAGTTTTCCTGGGCCAAACTTGTTCTCAGTTCTGTCAAGTAGTTTTACTCCAATTTGTCCTTTCTCATAACTAACCTAAAGGTGATGTTGTGATCACTGTTCCCTCAATGTTCCCCTACTGATAGTTAACATCTCATCTGAATCCATATCTGAATCCCCAGAACCTGATGCGCTGATGTCAGCTTTCTTGAGCTAGAATGTACTGATCAGGATAATCATCTTTCTGCCTTTTTTAAGTGTAGGTATTGTGTAATTACTCTCTTGAGTGATGTTATTACACAGCTCTGGATAAAGTAGGACTTGAACCCAGGCCTCCTATGCCAGAGGTAGGAACACAACTGTTAGACTACAAGGGCTCTTCCTAGCCTACTGCAGCCAGTATTCCCGAAGGATTTTCATTTCAAGTACAAATCAGATCTGAGTCTATTTAGCTTCCAAGATCAAACTAGATCAGTAATTTTTTTCAGGCTAGGCTGGCTATAGGCACCATTTCTAATGTGTGGTAATGGTTAAGACTTCAGTAGCATCATTTCCCTTGGGAAAGGCAGACAGAAAATACTCATTCAGTACTTAATTCATGACCTCCACCTGCATGAGGGGAATAGACAATAGGTGCTGGAGTAGGCCATTCACCCCTTCGAACCAGCACCACAATGACGTTCTCCATTATAACCATTGTGATTATTCCTCTCTGTAGCTTCTGAGCAGATTTTTTTCCTCTATGTACGTCCCTCAAATTGGGGGCCTAAATAGGTTGTGTTACCTGTGCTGCTGCTGTTCTTTATCTGACTTTTTATGAATACTTTGCATCGAGAAATATTTTATACCCACTCCTTACCAACAGAACTCTGCGTGTCCGCTGCAGCATTTCGTCAAAGGCAGATGGCACTGAGATAGTCTTGTCAGTGAATTGATTGATGTATTTAACTAAGACACCAAAGGCTTTTCTCTCGCTTTCTCTTAGATTTTTTTGTTTATAATGATAAAGCGGTCTTTGGTAAACAGCTGACTTCCGAGCTTTTTGTAACTATTCAGAAGTAATACTGGTGACAATAAATAATTTGACAATATTGTAACCCTGTGATTTTTATCTGCATCTATTCTCCCTTATATTAGGTGGGATCCACAGCAGTTCAGGTGACATCGGCAGAACGGACGCGTGTTCTTGGCCAGTCTGTGTTTCTGAACGACATTTACTATGCTTCAGAAATTGAAGAAATCTGCCTAGTAGATGAAAGTCAGTTCACTTTAACTATTGCCAATCAAGGCACACCACTAACATTCATGCAACAAGAATGTGAGGCAATAGTGCAATCTATTATCCACATAAGGACACGTTGGGAGTTGTCTCAACCAGATTCTATTCCACAGCATACTAAAATACGACCGAAGGATGTTCCAGGAACTCTGCTGAACATAGCACTTCTGAATCTTGGAAGCTCAGATCCAAGTTTACGGTATGTTTCTTTGGGTCCCCATTTGATTTTATAGCACTATTAAGTGATAGGAAATTCTAAGTATCTTGAGTTTGATGTTAAATTTTAAGGTTTAGTATTCTATTCTGAAATATCTCATTTTCATCAATTGAACAGCCATCAGGCTTGTCTACATGAAGCTGCAGTGAAGGGCTAACTTGATTGAGAGCCTGATTCTCTAAGTCGCAGGTTTGTCTTGACTCGAGAGGAAAAATTTGAAGAGCAGCTCTGTCACTGCTCTCCAGTTCCCAGGTCTTGTGTTCGTCTCGGGGAAGAGATCAAACAACCATGTTCAGTACTGTAGGAAACCTACCCATTCACATTTTCATTCCGACAATGCAAATAGTTGCCCGGGGGAGGGGCGGGGGGGGAGGTGCGGTGGAGGTGCAGTGGATCGGACCAGTAAATTCATTTATTTCTGCTCTGCCCACAGGAAAATCTAGCCATCATGGCCTCAACCTTTCAACTTGCTCATCTTTCAGCATCTAAGCTTAATAGTTCAATTCAAAAAGTTGGAACAAAAGTGAATTAATTTTGTTACACTAACATGTACATGCATTCTTATTTGCTGATGTGAGGTAACTGTGCTCCATCAGCAAAGAATTTTAAAACTACAGGAGTGAAATGAGAAGTGAGTTGTGATGGGTAAGCAAAAGTTGGAAACTTTTATCAAGAAAAGTTGGAGGCTTTGAGTGTCATTTCCTTCAGCTTCCTGTCTCCTTGCAGAGCCCCATCAACAGGGATTATAAACCCAAAAGCTCTCCCATTTGTATTGCTTGCCTGAATTTATTCCCAACCTGGAAGGAAAATAAAGAAATGAACAAAGAATCAAAATTTAACGTTAGGAATATGAAGATGAAGAAATTATAACTGAAAGAACAAAATGAAATAGAAAATGTATTTGTGCATGATCGAGCAAACTTGGTCATGCCCAATCAGTTACCAAATAACATGCTTTCCCACAACAGATGAATAACTTAGCAATGTGCTTTCACTTTAAGTACAAGGCCCGTGTCAGGATTAAGGTTTATAAATGTATGCACCAGCAATGTCAAAAAGTTCAAAATAGGTAGATTAAATCCAGAGGTGCAATTGGAGGAGTGCACTGTCGCTTTAGTCCTTTTGTTATGGATTGCAATATCAAACAAAAATAGTTTTTCCAGTTACCATAATAATGGTTAAACACCACAAATAAATCAGGTTTTAAACAGAAAGCTTTATTAATCACATTTCTTGAATTAGCTCAAATATTAGTTTATTCTCAAAATGAAACTTATTTACTAAAGATGCAGTATAATTGGTTAACACACGTAGTGTGTAATAAAGTATAAATATTGATCCCTCTAAATATCCCCAAAATTGCCCCATGCACTCAGCCTCAAGGAAAAGAGAGAGAATAAGGTTTTGCTGCAGAGATCGGCTTTCTGAAAATCAAAATAGTTTGCAAATAGGTTATTCTTGAAGGCAAAATACTCTAGTGTAACAATCTGTTACTCTGATGTTCTCGCACGTGATCAAGATACTATTTGTGTAAGAGGGTTTTCTTAGCAGAAATGAGACGTATCAGCTGGGCAGGTTGTTCAATGTAGGCTTTCTTCCAACTGAACCAGCTAAAACAAGAATCTCCAAACCAGTCACTGTTCAAAATGTGCCTCAGCAAAGCAACAGTTAACACTTGTCATTCAACTGCAATCCTTAGTGAAATTTGTTCTTAAAAACCCTCCAATGTTTATAGTGAACTTGTAATGGCGTCTAGTTGCCACTCAGGGTATGTCCACAGAAGTTGAAATTAATTGCTTTTTCCACAATTCTTCAAGCAGTTCAGTAAAATTAAGTAAAAAATAAATTGGGTTTAATTCTGCCATCTGGGCCTCTGAAGAATAACATCGTTATTTAAGGAAAGTTAATCTCTATTTTTAATGTGCCTTGCTGTAACGTCAATATATCAGGGTTGACTGGTAGTGCGCCCTGCCTCGTTAATTCTCACTATCAGTTTCTATATTAACTAAGTTCACGTGTGGTATCAGAAAGTAATGGTAAGCAAGAGTAGATTATTCTAATTTTCCAGCGACGTTACATATTGAGAAATAGCCAATGTAAAATGTCTGTGTTCAATCCTAATATTTAACTTTTTGAACATTTTGAGTAAATAATAATTTATATATTAATAAAAATAGTGCATCAGATTGGAATCAAAGCACTTTTTCCTTCACCTCCCATAGCTGTGATTGTGCAGTATGTTTTATATGGGCACAATGAGAGATGAGATGGTGCTTTATTGTAGTAAAATGAAAAGCTCTGTCAATTACCAAGTATGCAAGCTTCTCCTGATTTATCCAGGAGCACACTAGTTGGGTAGTGTTGGAGCTTTTATGCCTTATGTTTTCATTTCACTGTTCTTTTAGGATATAAAATTAACATCAAGGCAAGTGCTTGGCACAAATGCTGTTGCTGTCTTCAAACTGTGCCCCAAGGGGAGTGTTGTTGACATAATATAGATTTGTTAAGAAGTGGAAAATTTATATTAGTGCATTGCTAAAAATGTCTTGCTGTCCATTATTGTTTGAAGAAAATTAGCTTCATAGAATCCTTCGGAACCTAGAAAGAGACAGGGACCCTATCTACTTCATCCTTACTCATCCAAAGAGATTGAAGGACGGTCTCCCTGTGCACAACTCAAATAACTAATGATTCCGAATCAGTTGTAACTTCTTACTGCTAGAATTTGAAGTTTCATTGACTGTCAACTGCTGAAACGGTCAATATTTTCAGTATTATAGTGGACTTTTTTTGTTGAGATAGAAAACTGGAGGTTGTAATTTTGGTCATTGTAGTCTTCAAGTGGATATCAAACTCATGGTTGTCATTTTGAAGGAAATCACAGATGGTGCTTGGTATCATGACTGATGTTTCTCAATCAGCCATTGCAATTAGAATCCATAAACAAGTCATTTTTCAGTGTTTTTTTCAATGACTGAGTTATGCCAATTACTATCATGTAAGAGGAAATGGATCACTGCATGATAAAACAAATTATTCTATCTTCATTTTGAAAGATATGAAATGTGCAAGTAAAGGTCTTAAGCACTTTTGATTCACAGGGTGTCCTGTGGAATTTTGTGCATTATACAACTAAATAAGTAAATAAATTATTAGATCTTTCAAATATTGCTATTTTAAAAACATTATGTACCAACTCAAAGATGATTGTGTGGAGTAATGACCTTCACTGCTACAATTCTGGAGCTTTTTTAATTTGTTCATGGGATTTGGAAGTTGCTGTCCAGGCTAGGGTTTGTTTGTCATCCCTAATCGTCATCAAGAAAGTACCAGCTTTGCAAGCCCAGTCTGGCAGATCTTCCCCTCACAGCTCAGCCAGCTTTGACAATAGTGGTGCTGCAGCAAAGGAGAAAACAGATGTACCAGATGACAGCAGTAGTAGTGCAGGTGGTTTCTGTCCCCATGTGACCTGATGCCATGATATTGCAATGAGGACCCCCATGTCAAGTCCCACCTGACTGTAGACCACTGATGAGGCTGACCTATGGTTGACATGTCCAGGACTTGTGATGGCAATGTCTAATTCAGAGTGATTTGAGAAGATGAGCTGCCTTCTTAGCTGCTGCAGTCTGAGGGGTAAGTAGAATAATAATGCTGTTGGGAAGGACTTAAAGGATTTTAATCCATTGATACATTAAGGACAGCAGGGTAACTAGGGAGAGAAAAGGCAGCCTAGCTGATCCTTGAAGGGCCCTATGCCTGAAACTGCAGGAGATGAGGAAGATGCTAAATGAGTATTTTGCATTATTGTTTATTGTGGAAAAGGTTATGGATGATACAGAATGTGGGAAAATAAATAGCAACACCTTGAAAATTACAGAGAAGGTGGCACTGGGGACCTTAAAATGCGTAAAGGTGGATAAGTCCGTGGGACCTGATCAGGTGTATCCTGGAAGCTAAGAAAGTGATCATTGGGCCTTTTCCTGAGATCGCCACAGGTGAGATGACGGAAGATTGGAGGTTGGCTAACATGGTGCCACTATTTAAGAAAGGCGGTAAGGACAAACCAGGGAACTATAAACTGGTGAGCCTGTTATCGGGATTGAACAGGTTACTGCAGCGAATCCTGAGGCATCAGATTTACATGTATTTAGAGAAGCAAGGACCGATTAGGGATAGTTAGCATTGCTTTGTGCATGGGAAATCATGTCTCACTAACAACTGAGTTTTTTGAAGAAGCAATGAAGAGAATTGATGAGGGCAGAGCAACGGACATTATCCGTCTGGACTTCAGTACGGCATAGAACAAGGTTCCTTCTGGTCGACTGGTTACTAAGATTAGATCACATGGAATTCAGAGAACTAGCCATTTGGATACAGAACTAGCTCAAAGACAGAAGTCAGAGGGTGGTGTTGGGGGGTTGCTTTTCAGACTGAAGACCTGTGACCAACAGCATGCCACAAGGATCGGTGCTGGATCCACTGCTTTTCCTCATGTAAAAAAATGATTTGAATGAGAACATAGGAGGTATGGTTAGTAAATTTGCAGACGATACCAAAATTGGGGGTACAGTGGACAGTGAAGAAGGTTACCGCAGAGTATGACAGGATCTTGATCAGATGGGCCAAGGAGTGACAGATGGAATTTAATTTAGATAAATGAGAGGTGCTGCATTTTGGAAAGGCAAATCCGTGCAGGACTTGTACACTTAGTGATAAGGTCTTCGGGAGTGCTGCCAAACAAAGAGCCCTTGGATTGCAGGTTCACAGTTCCTTGAAAGTGGAGTCACAGGTAGATAGGATAGTGACGATGGCATTTGGTATGTCTGCCTTTATTGGTCAGTGCATTGAGTATCTGAGTTGGGAAGCCATGTTGTGGCTGTACAGGATATTGGTGAGGCCGCCTTTGGTTGGATTATTGCATGCAGTTCTGGTCTCACTGCTATAGGAACGATGTTGTGAAACTTGAGAGGGTTTAGAAAAGATTTACAAGGATGTTGCCAGGCTTGGAGTGTTTGAGCTATAAGTAGAGGCTAAACAGGCTGAGGTTATTTTTCCTGAAGTATTGCAGGCTGAAGGGTGATCAAATGGAAGTTTATAAAGTCATGAGGGGCATGGATAGGGTAAGTAGACAAGGTCTTTTCCCCAGAATGGGCAGTCCGAAACTAGAAGGCATCAGTTTGAGGTGAGAGGGAAAAGATTTAAAAGGGATCAAAGGGGCAGTGTTTTCACACAGACGGTGGTGTGTGTATGAAATGAGTTGTCAGAGGAAGTGGTGGAGGCTGGTACAATGACAGCATTTGAAAGGCATCTGGATGGGTTTATGAATAGGAATTTTAGAGGAATATGGGCCAATGCTGGACAATAGGAATGGATTTATTTAGGATATCAGTTTGACATGGACGAGTTGGTCTGTTTTCATGCTATACATCTCCACGGCTCTATGGTTCTGTGATTACATTTTTTTTAAGTTTCTATGTTGTATAGTGTGGACAGTAACTTGTAGGTGCTTTTAAAAAGAAAAAAAGGAAGTCACTGACTTTCAAGTCAGGTGGTCATGGGTACATTAAAGCCGATAAAAATAGTTTCTTTTTTGCCATCTGTATAGTTTGAGACAAATGAGAAATTATTACAGTTAGAGTTGCTGACAGGATGCTTTACGTCGTAAGAGCCTGCAGTGGCAACCACTGAGAGGAAGAGGAGAGATGACGAAGAGCATTCAATTTATTGCAAGCAGTGTGGAGAAGCCTGTGGAGGTGGGATGGGAATTAGAAAAGTGCAAGAGTGCATAAAGCAAGAAACAAAACCATGTCGATCTAATGATGGAAAGACAAATTTGGCTGTCACAGTGTCAAAAAATGCCATACACCTGCTAACTCCATTCCTTCTCAACAATTGGTTGAAATTCTGAACATTATGCTATAATCTTAAATGCAAATAACAATATTAAATGTACCTGTAGCCTCATTTCTGAAAAACTCATGCCCTTCTGCACCGTTGTGTGACTGCATGTTGCAATGTGTATTGAGAGCAATTTTCCAGGGTTTCAAGATTTTGCGGCTCTTGGTCAGCTTCATAATGTTGTAAATTGGCATAGATGTCTACTAAGCCCAGTGACCTTTTAAAGCACTGCCTACAAGGTTATAATAAATTCAGTTGAAAGGAGACTATTTGACCATCTATACATCAGCAGTGGCTCTCCGGTTCCCAAAAGTTTGCTACTTCACAATGACCTGAAAATAATGTTTTGTCTATACTCGAGGAGAAGATCAACGTAAAGAAAGGTACAAAATAGAGAAGAGCTTTTAACTAAGTTGGTCATCCGTATTGATTATCAGCAAGCAGAAGAAAGCATTCTTCAGCAATGCGTCTCTGGTTGCATGTCATTTTACCTACCTGTCAAATCAGTTGCATCTTGTACATCTGTTCTTTTTGTCAGTTACCTTGTCTTGATTTATGATAATATCATGTGAATTCTTTTCTGACTAGTTGTGAAATTGTTGCTGTTAAGATTGTGAATATTTTTAAAATTTGTTGACAGGATCTGACCCCAGCTATAATCACCTGCATGTTGATGGTTAGCCGTCCTCTTGATTTTGGATCTCTGAGCTAGAATAAGCATTGTTTCCACCAGTTTCAAAGGAACAAACTTGGCATGTTTATCTCTGGTATCAAACAGTTTAAACTTATACTAGTTTCTTTTGGGATAAAATGTGAATGTAGGAAATCTGTCTTGGAATGTGACTCCATACACAAGTGACCTTTGTTCAGTTTCACGTGAATTGCCTATCTTTGACCGAAATTCCTTTCCTTTCTAAATGGTAGTTCCAGCTGTTTCAAACTTGCTAAATTTTGTTTTTATTCAAAATTAGTTCTTTTTTCGCAACTACCAGTGATGCCATTTTCCATTCCTAGGTATGATTTTTGATGTTACATTTAATTCTTTTTGCATATCCATAGGTCTGCTGCCTATAATCTCCTGTGTGCCTTAACATGTACCTTCAATCTGAAGATTGAAGGTCAGTTGCTGGAGACATCTGGACTGTGTATCCCAGCAAACAACACATTGTTCATTGTCTCGATCAGTAAAACCTTGGCAGCGAATGAGCCTCATCTGACACTGGAATTCCTTGAAGAATGCATCTCAGGATTCAGCAAATCCAGTAAGCACATTTTTAGTTGAAAATTTTTATTGGAAGCATGTAGATTGGCGCATGGGTCATTTTCTATTTCCCCGAGCAATCTTTGAGAGGCACGTTGGTTTTCAGGGGCTGCTTTTTATATTCACTAACTGATGTCTTAATATGATGTAGTTTACATTGTATTGTTACCTCCTGTATTTGTGTCGATTTAATTCTTACAGCTTTCCACTTAAAGATGAGATTGCACAAGTACAAAAGATTGTTTAGTTTTAAGCATGGAAAGAAGCTGTTTGGCCCATCGTATTAGTGCTCATCACTAAACATTCATCTGCTCTTGTCTCATTTTTCAATGCTTGGCCAAAGTATTGCAGCATTTCAGGCGATCCAATAAACATTTCTTGTGATGGTTCTTCCTCTGCCACTCTTTCAGGCAGGTAAATGTTGTCAATTTCTAAAATTCCAAATCTAATTGCAAATGATTTCTAATCTGTGCCCAGATTACTTTCTCACAAACAAAGCCTTGGAAAAGTTTACTGTAATTTTCCTCTAGTATGAAGTCTGATTTTAGAGAGGTGACAGCTACAAGGAATCTTGACCATCTAACATACTTTCAACTCTCAACTAATTTCTCTTAAGAGTCATTAGGTAGTACTGAACTTGAATGTTCTCCAAATGACTAAGTAATTAGTTGGGATTTGAAAGTATGTTAGGTTTTGTGGAAGTTCCTTGCAACTTCTACCTGTCCAGAATCCTACTTAATTCTTAATGAAAAATAGGGCGGATTTTTCCAAGTGTTTATCTGTGAGGAAGTAATCTGAGTACAGATTAGAAATCGTTCACAATTAGATTATATTTAAGAAGTTAACAATGTTTAAGGAATATATGATGGATTTTTCCATACCACTGTCCGTGGGAAAGTAGCATATAAAAATAGAATTGATAAATTGATAATTTATGCTAAATGAATCTCTCATACTTTTGTATCAAAAATGGGATCTTGAAAATATTCCTGAACTGATGCAATTTACTTTGAAGTTTCAAAACTGAAACTGAAATGCGCTCACCATGTAATTAATGGCTGTACAAGCAGCGAGTAAGCCACCAACTGGCTCCCCAAAACCTGTCTGCCATCTGCAAGGGGCAACTCAGGACTGTGACGGAATCCTCCCCAGTTGGCTGGATGAGTGCATCTCCAGCAATAACACTTGAAGCTTGACACAGTCCAGGCCAATGCAGCCTGCTTGATTAGCATGAAATCCACAGCAAGCATTCACTCCCTCGATTGTCAACACTTAGTAGCAGCATTAATTTCTATCTACATTTTGTGCAGTTGAAATTCACCAATGCTCCTCGGACAGCACTTCCCAAACATAAACCATTGGGAAGGATGTGAGCAGCAGGTAACTGGGAGCGCAAACACCTGCAAGTTTTCCTCCAAGTCACTTAACCCCACCCCACCCAACCCCACTTGTGGTTCAGCCCTCTATTACTGTCTGACACTTGGATCTGACCCAGATGTATTCAGTATTCACCTCTACTGAATAGCTGCTGCTCTGATCTTCTGCATAGTGGCTCCAGGACCAGTTAGAATAATTACTGCAACTCGTCCAGTCACAGATTTCCTCTCCCTTGTGTCCTTGCTGCTTCTCCAATCACAGATTCAAGCCGAGGAGCAAAAGAGCAGGAGACACTAAAGCTCTGACTGAAGGAGCAGAGAGCTCTGAGATTTTGTTTCTTTGTGAATGGGCTGGAATGTTTTTCTGGCCATCTTGTGATTCGTTTTTTTTTAAAAGGCAAATTGTGGGGTTTTGGGTTAAATTCACCCATCCCCTATATTTTGGAATTCCATTGTTTGGTAGTGTATGGTCATGAAGTGATTAGAATAGTGCAATTTCAGCTCTGGTCTCTGCTGGCATTTCTGGATGCCTTTTCACCGTGCTCCAAATTTGTCTTCACCCATGATTTCCCTCAGACTTTTGATGATACAGCAGGTGCAGTTGAGAACAGAAGCTGCTCTGAAGTGGCTACAAAGTGCGCTGACGGTGACCTGTGTGTTTCTCACTCTTCCTGTCAGCTTCAACTTGGTACCTCTTCCTGATGATTCTGGCCAGATTATCAATACATTTGCAATGAAAGCCAACAAAGGTTGACAGCACAGGAAGGGGCTATTTCATCTGTCATATCTACAATTGTTGAATAACTAGTTGCCCATTCTAATGCAACTTTCCAGCACAGGATCTGTAACCTTTCAGATTGGAGCACTCGAGGTGCAAATATAGATTCTTTTTAGATGATTTGAGGGTTTCCGCCTCAACCACCAAATTGGGCAACAGATTCCAGATATCCACCACTCTGGATGAAAAAAAATTCTCCCTGTTTCTTCTCGAATCCTTCAACCAATTACCTTAAATCTGTTACTGGTGTGTGCCATTGGAACTGAGTGCTGAGGCTTCACATATATTCATTTCCATCTTGGTGAAGTGAGTGAATGCAGCACTGGAATTTCATAACCCACAGCAATTCTGACAACATAATTTGCAATTCCCTCTCCATGATTGAGGCTGCTAGTCTCCTGAAAGGAGGAGGAAATGTTCTTTGGCAAAAAAAACTGCATCTTATGTGAGGGAGATGCAAGGATACCAGTCAAATACCAATAGGGAAGTCCTTGGAAGTTGACAGCAGCTAATATTTCAACATCAAAACAAAAAGATTTCATAAAAAATGTTTTGAAACCTGGATAAAATCTAAAGTGGATAAAATGATATTTTGCATAAACGTATAATAGTTTAGTCTTAGGAGCATCGCTCATCTGTTGGTGACAGTGTTCAGAGTGGTGAAGTAGTTGAGTGTAGAGATTAGCAAGAGAGCACAGTGCTTGTAGGACTGAGCAGTTTGAACTGTTAGCGTACTCCACTTTTGGAGCATCACAAATGTGTGAAGAGGAAAATCAGAGCAGGGCCTTGATACGTTGTTAAGTATTAAGCAAGGCTGAAGCTTGTGGACTTACTCTGTGTCTCACATGGAAAAATATGCAGGAACTAAATTCTAAGCACTGGAAATTAATGACTGAGACAGTCCATACAACTTAACTGGAAAAATTAACATTGCTGCTGCCATGGATTCAAAGTAAAAATGTCTTCTCAGTAAAAATATTGCTGGAGAAAAGAAAGATGCTGTCCAAAATTTTCATCTTGCACTCATCAGGATAGTATCGCAAGGATACCAAATTTCAAGGAAAACAGCAATTTCTACAGCCTGAGAAAAAGGTGCTGATTGGTGACAAATGGACACTGGTACAGATGTTGCCATGGAGCATGAACCAAGGATCACCCAACTCCCAGCTTTTGTTTACATTCAAGCCAGGCAGTCCTCTTTGCTCAGAGCATTGACATACAGAATGTACTAGGGATTGGCTGTTCCCAAAGCTTTTGTTCAGCTGAATAAAGATGCAGAGTTGTTCAATTCGCAAAAAAATCAATGTACAAGCATATGTGGTTTCTAGCATATGTGAGCATGTCATGCTGTAAACCTGTTTGCTCACCTTGAATTGCTTGTATGAATCATTCTTGGCACAGTGGAATTGTTTGGCATGTATCATCCAAATGTGTTTCTTTTCCTTACAACTACCTGTGACCAAAATGATCATCGTGTGTTGTTTCACATTTAACAAACTTCTTTTCATTGTAGGTATTGAACTGAAACATCTTTGCCTGGAATACATGACACCCTGGTTATCAAACCTGGTTCGCTTCTGCAAGCACAATGATGATGCCAAACGTCAACGGGTTACTGCCATCCTCGATAAATTGATCACAATGACCATTAACGAGAAGCAGATGTACCCTTCTATCCAAGCAAAGATCTGGGGCAGCCTCGGTCAGGTATCAAGGCAATGTCTAATAAAATGCTGCCAGACTTAATGGCAATAATCTGACAATGTTTTTAAATCAGTATGAACAGGAAAAATTTCCAGAATGCTATATTTATAACAAAGGAAATTACCTGGTTTCATCCATCCTGCCTGTTTCCAACTGTTTTAGCTTGACGTGCTTAGGTGCATTTCTTTACCTTTTCACCTCTATGCTTTTGCAGATCACAGACTTGCTTGATGTAGTACTCGACAGTTTCATAAAGACCAGTGCTACCGGTGGTTTGGGCTCTATCAAAGCAGAGGTCATGGCAGATACTGCAGTCGCCCTGGCATCAGGAAATGTGAAACTTGTTTCAAGCAAGGTAAGAGAGAAAATATCTCTGGCATTTGAAATGTGACTTGGATTCAGTTGCTGTAAGTATGCTACTGTGGAGGTGTGAAATTTTGTGACTTAGTGAGGGAAGGTCTCGTCTAAAGTGGTTCAGAAGTCACAAGTTTGACCTCTGGTCTGCTCTTTTATGGCTGTCTAAACAGGTTACTCTCTGGAAAATATTCCTGGATGAACCCAAGAAGAAAATCCAGCCCTTACCTCCCTGTTGTCAAATAGCTTGTTCATTGTCAAAGCTCAGATAGAAGGAATGCCTATTTAAGTGACTTAATGCTGGTCCTGTAGCAACTGGAGGATTCAAAATTCAGTACGACATCAAATTCCATCAAGTTGAACTTGTTGCAAATTAGGAATTCTTGATAAAGAACTGTTTTTTTTTCGTTTAAAGGAAATCTGGCGGCTTTGGTGCTGCTTGATTTTGATCACTTTTGTTTTAAATCTTAAGCCGCATGTGTTATTTAACCGACTTACTGTGCAGACCAGTTTGCAAAGCACAATCTTTTTATATGTTCATCTTTTGCTGCATGTGACTATTCTCTTGCTGTTCCTTCTCTGCAGGTGATTGGAAGAATGTGCAAAATAATTGATAAGACCTGCCTCTCTCCAACTCCTACTCTTGAACAGCACCTGATGTGGGATGATATTGCCATCCTAGCCCGTTACATGCTGATGTTGTCTTTCAACAATTCGCTCGATGTGGCCGCACATCTCCCCTACCTCTTCCACGTGGTTACTTTATTAGTAGCCACTGGACCTCTGTCCCTTCGGGCTTCCACCCATGGCTTAGTTATCAACATTATTCATTCACTGTGCACTTGTTCTCAACTCAATTTCAGTGGTAAGCTCTGATGGTGTGATCTTCGGTGTTTGTTGTGTGGTGTGAAAATGAAAGAATTTTGCAGTTCTCTCACTTCGGAACTTTTAATTAGTACTTCATTTCAGACTTGTAGATTTTTGCAGGTTCACGCTTGTATGTGAACCTTTCTCTGCCCCCACAAAGAGCAAATGCTTCATTGTATTTTATTCAAGGAGTTGTGAGCAACTGTTTCTATTCATCACTGAGACAGCCTAGCATTTTGTTTAACGTTAGCTGCCTGTGTTTTTAGCTCAGCTCATTTGCTGTTGAAATCCTCAATTCTTTGTCATGTTCAGACTTGACTGTTCCAATGTTCTCCTAACTTCTCACCTCGATCTTACATAAACTACCAACTAAACTCTGCCTGTATCCACCAGCAACTGTTTTCCACCAGCCTACCATCTCCCAGTTCTGTCTGATGTGCAGGCTCCCAATATGTCCTGGTTAAAATTCTGTGTTTTGTTTAAACTATATGATCTTGTCCCTCCCTATCTCTGTAACCACCCTGACTCTACCCCACTGTCACTCTTGGCCAAAGACTTTTATTTTTCTGGGAGTACACTTCTTACCTTATCATTCATAAACCATTTGTATTTGCTGCCTAGACCCACTACTCTGAATTTCTTCCCTTGCTGCACTGTATCTCTTTATTTCCATTTACTCCTTGGAGATGCTGTTTAAAGCCCACTTGCTTAAGCTTTTAGGTCACCAGTTTTACTGTTGAATTCTTTGTAGGATCCAGTTTTTGATTAAGCCTAAAAGAGACTTTTTGGGACTCTTTTTGATATGAAGGCACTCATCTAACAATACAAGTGCTTAGTTATTGGGTAAGGATGGCAATTGTGGGAACTGTGTCATTCTCTCAATATTGCATTGACTGTTAAGCATCAAAATGTGTAAGTCTGATGCAATACTGAGATGATGCAAAGTTTCCTGACTGTTTCAGATAGATTTCCATGAGTACAATGCAACTGTCAGCTTCTTGTAACTTGTTCTGTCAGTCAACCCAAATGTTGAGGGTGTTTCAGCAGTCCTTACGAAATCACCCAACAGTTATAGTGGTTTTAAATTTCATTTTCCAGTTCATCTTACACAATAATTATAAGTACTGCTAGTTTTTGATTGAATGTTCGTTCTTTAAAGAGGAACAGTCTCAATATTTGGAGCTGCCCTAAATATTGGGTTTGTCTTCTTTGTAACTGTTGAATTTAATTCTGGTGTGGCAGATTAAATTTCTACCTAGTATTACTCTCATCTAGATTTGAACATTAAAAGCAATGGTCTACTTGCTCTGCACCTTGCATTTATAATCCATACCGGTTCTTTAATGTAAAGTCATCAACATGATACAGGAGCAAAAACTGTTAAATTGGTGACATTCGCTGAATTTTAAGGGGTTGCGAGATGATCTAACTTATATAATTGAATTATAAATATCTTTGCTAAAGTGAGTGCAGCAAAACTATTGCCTTTGATTGGGGAGTGCAAAATGGGGGTGGCACGGTGGCTCAGTGGTTAGCACTGCCATCTTACAGCACCAGGTACCTGTGTTTGATTCCACCCTCTGGTGACTGCCTGTGTGCAGTTTGCACGTTCTCCCTGTATCTGCGTGGGTTTGCACTGAGTGCTGCAGTTTCCCCCCACAGTCCAAAGATGTGCATGTTAGTGGGATTGGCCATGCTGAATTGCCCATATTGACCAGGGATATCTCGGATGTTTGCATTAGCCATGGCAAATGCAGGGTTACAGGGATGGAGTGGATCTGGGTTGGATGCTGTTCAGAATGCCGGTGTGGACTTTTTGGGCTGAACAACTTGTTTCCACACCGTAGGAATTCTGTGGAAGAATATGTAACCTTTATGTTGAGTTGAGGAATGAAAAGAGGAAGCATTTTCTCAACAATCTATTAAAGCTGAGTGAACGAAAATTTTCCGGAATGTGCTTTTGTTTTTTTTTGTTGTTTTGTTCCCATATGGAGCAAAATGAAGTTAGAGTGCAAAACATTAAAAACAGGAGCCGGAGTTGTTGATCCCTGACTTTATGAGCCTATTTTGCTATTGATGGCTAATCAACCTCAACTCTACTTTCCAGCCCAAATCTCATTTTCTGACTGACTTAGTGTCCAAATATTGAGACTGATTTTATTGAATTGAAAGACTAAACAGACTCAAGATGTTCAATGTTGCTATGCGCCTGTGGAAAATGAGCATTCATTTGAACGTCTCATCCAAAAGGTGGCAATACTAAGAGGGCAGTGGCCCCACCAAAGCAACTGCCAAGGTTATGCACTGAGATGTATAATGCAGTTAAACAAAACTTCCTGACTTGGAGGCAAGTGTGCTGCCACTGAGGATGACGTGTCATTGCATGGTTGCAAAGAAGTTGGGCTCCATTGTTCTATTAATAAACTATTAACAGCAGCAAATTCATAAATCGGGAAGTTACAGTGTGCATGAAGCTGAGCAGACGTTAAATGTTTTTTGAAATCTACTTGTAATAGGAACAATGACTCTGCCTTTCAGCCTTGTGTCTCTGCAAACTACCTTCCCATCACCCACCTCCCTTTCCTGTTCAAGGTGATACATAATTTTCATCAACCTATTTGGGTGTGTTAAGCTATACCTCTGAAGCACATGGGTCTTGAATTCCACCACAAGAGCCCCTTATCCAAGGTGATGACATTCAGGAAAAGCTGGGAGGTGTCTCTGAAATACCTTCTGCTGCTTTTAAATTCTCAGATTGATTTAATTGGGGATAAGCAGAAATTTTCTCCAACGTAATGTTGGAAAAACCAAAAGCATTGTTTTCAGAGTCTGCTATAAACTCACCTGACCACCGACTCAGTCCCTCTCCTCAGAAACTGAGGCTGAACCAGACTATTCACTAGCTTGGTACTCAGGGGTTCTGATCTTAAACTGCCAAAAATGCAGGAGTGTGAATGTGCTGAGAGTTCAAAGACCCACTTCTGTAAATGTAATTCTATAGTTGATGGGTGGTAGGATGTGTTGCAGAATAAACTAGGAGCAGGAACAATTTTGCATGAAAATAGGAGGCTAGCCAGAAAAGCATTGGAATTTTATGGCCTGGAGAAAGCACTGGCAGGTAAAAGGATTTCCTGAGACGAGTGAAGATGAGTGATATTGTTGAGTGGAAATATGAATTTTGTACTGGCAACAAAACGGAGTTAAAAGCTGTCACCGAGGGTTGAGTAGAATTGAGAGATTCTGAACAGAAGGCCAAATAGACTGCAAAGGTGAACCTGGAAGATTATAAGTCGATCCCTGAACTATGTAGGTTTAGTGGCTTTCGGTAGTACAGGTGCAGTTGTTTTGCTTCAGCATCCTCAGTTGAGTCAGTATTCTTCCTCCCGTTTGTCCTGAGAGTCTTTGCTGGAAAGGCATTGTTGGATGTCCAGTAAAGAGAAAGAGCCTCCCTTTATTGATTAGCCTCCTGCCAGCTCTGCCCTGGCTCAAGTGAAATTCAAGTTGAGGCAAATATACCAGAAGACTACTACAACCTGTGGACAAGTCCTTCAGCTTGTAGGAAGGCCGGAACGAGAGAATGGGAGTTTAATTACTAAGTGGAAAAGGGAAAGGAGGAAAGTCAAAAGCAATAATGAATTTTGAGAACCCAGCCTCTGTGCTTGTGCAGGTATTACTTAGTGGAGCTGCTCAAAGATGTTGCGGCAGCGACATCATGGATACTGTAGGATCATTGAATGCTGTAGCCAAGGCCTATATGGAAAGGATTGTCCAGTGTTGAATAGAAGCGCTGCCATTTAAAATAGACTGGTTCATGACTGTTACAGCAGTCAGATGTTTGGCATAAACACATGAAGTGCTCCATACACTAATATCCAAACCAGTAATTTGTATATTTAAATGTTTTAACAAGTTTGCAGATTTTCAGTTGGAGTGTGCTTTATATTTTGAAAACTAACTTTTCCTTTTTTGTTTACAGAAGAGACTAAACAAGTGCTGCGGCTCAGTCTTACTGAGTTTTCCCTGCCCAAGTTCTACCTACTCTTTGGAATTAGTAAAGTCAAATCAGCTGCTGTGATTGCTTTCCGATCCAGCTATCGAGATCGGTCCTTCTCTCCTGGATCCTACGAGAGGGAAACCTTTGCTCTTACCTCCCTAGAAACTGTAACTGAAGCTTTGTTAGAAATAATGGAGGTAAGAGAGGGAAATAGAAAGCTTTGCAGCCACAAATGCAAAAAGATTCCAACTGTGACTGAAATAATGACTTGTAGCTCCTAATCGTTAAAAAGATCCAATCAGAAACATGTGAAATCCCTTTTTGGAATGGAATTCTATTATTTGCATCCATACAGTTGATTTATAAGATTTCCTTTTTCATGAAGTAGGCATATTTTATTTGGGGGACAGCTTGTGCCTTTGACAATTTGTTCAGCTGTGGATATATTGGAAATGCTGCAACAACTGTGAGTAGTGCTATGCAGAATATGCTTACGTTTAACATGGGGACCCACTCCTACTTATTGCCATATCTTGTACAGTGTTACTAATTCTTATGATGTAATTTAAATCGTTGACTAATTTCTGTAGAATGTGTATGCACCATAAGCCATTTTTTCATTGTGAAGTAAGTTTGGTTTCTTTAATTTTGCTGTTGGAAATGATGGCGTAACTGGGTGTCAGTGCAGAAGCTCAGTAGTCTCATAAGCAACTAATTGCATTGGCTTGTACCACTTTCAGTGTCAATTGTAATTAAGTAAAGCTATTGTTTGAGTGAAGAAGTCAACCACGGTGAATAGCTAATGTTGCCCTTTTCACAGTGTGGCGCCTGTCCCTCATAGTTACGTTCAGTTGTGAGGCAGTGATATATTAGTAATGTTGCTGCATAGTAATCCAGAATCCCAAACCAGAGTTCTGCAGACATCGGTTCGAATCCCACTATGATGCACGGTGAGATTAAAATTCAATAAAAATCTAGAATTAAGAACTGGCATAATGGTGATAGTCAGTTGTCATTTTAACCAAAAAAAAAATCTGATTCCCTGAAGTCTTTTAATGAAGGACGTCTGTCCTAATCTGGTCTGGCCTATAAGCGATTGCAAAACCACTGGCAGTGTGGTTCACTCTTAAATGTCATTTGAACTATTAGGAATAAATGCTGAGATAACATGGTGTGAAGCTGGATGAACACAGCAGGCCAAGCAGCATCAGAGGAGCAGAAAAGCTTGACGTTTCACGTCGGGACCCTTCTTCAGAAATGGGGAAGGGGGTTCTGAAATAGATAGGGATACAGTGGGAGGCGGATAAAAGATGGATAAAGGAGAAGATAGGGTGAGAGGAGACAGGTCAAAGAGGCAGGGCTAGAGCCAGTGAAGGTGAATGTAGGTGGGGAGTTAGGGAGGGGATAGGTTAGTCCAGGGAGGATGGACAAGTCGGGATAGGGGTGTGGGTGGTGGTGGGATGAGGTTAGTGGGTAGGGGATGGGGGTGGGGCTTGAGGTGTTAACGATGGTTAGGGAGTTGGGGACTAGCTGGGCTGGTTTTGGCATGTGGCCAGGGGAGGGGAGATTTTGAAGCTTGTGAAGCCCACATTGATATCCTTGGGCTGCAGTGTTCCCAAGCGAAATATGAGATGCTGTTTCTGCATCTTTCGGGTGGCATCATTGTGGTAATGCAGGAGGCCCAGGATGGACAAGTCATCTGAGGAGTTGTGGGGGGTGGCGGTGGGGAATTGAAATGGTTCGCGACTGGGAGGTGCAGTTGTTTGTTGCGATCTGAGCGTAGGTTTCCACAAAGTGGTCCCCAAGCCTCCGTTTGGTTTCCCTAATGTAGAGGAGGCTGCAATGGGAACAGCTGATACAGTATATGACATGAACAGATGTGCAGATGAACACCTGTTTGATGTGAAAAGTCTCCTTAGGGCCTGGGATGGGGTGAGGGGGGAGGTGTAGGGGCAGGTGTAGCACTTGCTTCGGTTGCAGGGAAAAGTGCCGTGGATGGTGGGGCTGGAGGGATGTGTGGAGTGGACAAGGGAGTCACTGAGAGAGTGGTCCCTCCGGAAAGCAGACGAGGGTCGGGAAGAAAAAATGCCTTTGGTAGTGGGGGCAGATTGTAGATGGCAGAAATATCGGAGGATGATGCGTTGGATTTGGAGGTTGGTGGGGTGGTACGTGAGGATGAGGGGAATTCTGTTTTGGTTATTGCGGATAGGGGGTGTGAGGGATGAGATGCGGGAAATGCAGGAGACACAGTCAAGGGCATTTTCAATCACTGTGGTGGTGCGGGGGGGGAGTTGCGGTTTTTGAAAAAAGAGGACATCTGGGATGTCCAGGAGTGAAATGCCTCATTTCGGGAGCAGATGTGGTGGAGGCGAAGGAATTGGGAGTAGAGGATGGCCTTTTGGCAGGAAGGTGGGTGTGAGGAGGAATATTCTAGGTAGTTGTGGGAATTGGTGGGCTTAAAATGAATATCAGTTTCCAGGTGGATGCCAGAGATGAGACAGAGGTGTCCAGGATGGAGAGGTAGGCGTCAGAGATGGTCCAGGTAAACTAAAAGTTGGGGTGGAAGGTGTTGGTGAAGTGGATGAAGTGTTCGAGCTCCTCATGGGAACACGAGGCAATGTTGAAACAGCCATCCATGTAATGGAGGAAGAGATGGGGGATAGGGTCAGTGTAGCTTTGGAAAAGGGATTGTTCCATGTACCCTACAAAGAGGCAGGCATAGCTTAGGCCCACACAGGTACCCATGGCCAACCCCTTTGTCTGTAGGAAGTGGGAGGAATTAAAGGAGAAGTTGTAGAGGGTGAGGAAGTGTTCAGATAAGCGGATGAGGGTGTCAGTGGAGAGGGACTGGTTGGATCTGCGGGACAGGAAGAGGCGGAGGGCTTTTTGGTCATCAGCTTGGGGAATGCAGCTGTTTCGGGATTGGATGTCAAGAGTGAAAATGAGGTGTTGGTGAGTGGGGAATTGGAAGTTCTGGAGAAGGTGGAGAACATGTGTGGTGTCATGAATGTAGATAGGGAGTTCCTGAGCGAAGGGGGAGAAAATGGAATCCACATAGATGGAGATGAGTTCAGTGGGGCAGGAGCAGGCGGAGACAATGGGCAGTCAGGAATAAATGCAATTGCCCCACACACTGAATTAATTCTTTTGAAAACTATTTTTGCTAGTTGTTAGCTTACTCTTTGACAGACTTGAATTGTTAGAATGCACTAAGATTTGTGACTTCCTACTGCGTAAATAACAGGAAAAAAAGAAATTGCCAGAAAAATCCCACAGATTTGGCAGCATGTGTGAAGGAAAATCAGGATTAATGTTTGAAAGGGATAGTATTAGCTTGGTTTGTCTCCTGACTAGGCAGTGATCAAATACGTGTTCATAAAAATAGTTCCTGGGTTAATAAAGTCACCTGGAGAAAATGTTAATTAATGCAATAATTTATAATGTTGTAGAAGAATTAGACTGTTCTCAAAGTAATATTGCAATAATCCATGCTTAATTTGTAGGCCTGTATGCGAGATATACCAACCTGCAAGTGGCTAGACCAATGGACAGAATTAGCACAAAAGTGAGTTTTTGCTAGTCTACACATTATGTAGCATTTTTCTGTGTATTTTTCGTGATCTTTGAGTGTATTTTTTTTATCACTATTATTCCTCCCACAATCCTCTATAGCACCATCCATGCACTCACGCTCGGACCCCCTCTCTCTCCCACACTCGCACCCTCCCCCTCTCTCCCACACTCGCACCCTCCCCCTCTCTCCCACACTCGCACCCTCCCCCTCTCTCCCACACTCGCACCCTCCCCCTCTCTCCCACACTCGCACCCTCCCCCTCTCTCCCACACTTGCACCCTCCCCCTCTCTCCCACACTCGCACCCTCCCCCTCTCTCCCACACTCGCGCATCCTCCCGCTCTCTCTCCCCCACACTGGCACACCCTCCCGCTCTCCCTCTCTCCCCCACACTCGCAACCCCTCCCTCTCTCTCCCACACCCGCAACCCCTCCCTCTCTCTCCCACACCCGCACCCCCTGCCTGTCTCTCCCACACCCGCACCCATCATCCTGCCCCTCATTGTTGATACCATCAGGTTATGTCACAAGTGCCCAGATTACAAGAAAGTTCATTTTCCCAAGCGCACTCAGAAGCTTTGCCCATTTTCCTTCAAAGGCACAGTTTGATAGTATTCTAATGCCTTGCACTTCTGCTACCTCAACTAAAAGGCTTAAATTACTTGGTGTCTGATAGTCAAATAGACCATGTCCCTTATTTCTCGTGTATATCGTTTTCAATGGAGAAAATTTTATTGACCAAACTACCTTGCATCCTTTTAACGATATTCCCTCAAGCATTTCCAAATTTCTTGCTATTCCAAACTGGGCATTTGAGCTGAAAGGAGTTTTAAATTAAATTTCTCCAAGAAAAATTTTGATATGAACTGTTGTGTGCCACTAGATTGAACTTAGAGCTCTCGCAGCTGTGAAAAAAATCCACCTTTGTTTTTTAATTTATTTGTTCACTCATAGTGCACAGGCTGGCCAGCATTTATTGTCTGTCCCTCGCTGCCCTTGGGGAGGTGGTAATGAGCTCCTACCTTGAACTGCTGCATCCACATGCTGTAGATTGACCCACAATGCCATCATAGAAGGAATTGCATGATTTTGACCTAGTAACAGTGAAGGAACGGCAATATATTTTGAAGAAAGGTTCTCAAGTTACTACATATGCTACAGTTTCAGAGAGAACCAGTGGCACCAGCACAAATGAATCTGACACTTTGTGGATTTTCCAGAAGAGGGTCTTGAAGTTCTGACTTGCTGTCGAAGGAAGCCGTATGCTCTCTTTGCTGCAGGGATAGATAATGCTGGGTGACTTCTTCCCTCTCCAATTTTTGGGTAGGAGCTGGCTGAATTCCAGACGTATGACAACTAGATGAGTTTGGCTAACTGGGAAGCAACAGAGTATTGAACCAACAATCATCTCTCTCCTTGAGTTGAAGTAACATTTGTGTGTGGTCCCCATATTTTAACTGGTTTGGTACTTAGATAATGCATTGTCTGATAATGCTGGAGCTTTGTCTCATTCTGTATCAATTATTCTTGATCTGCATAGATTTGCATTCCAGTACAATCCATCTCTTCAACCAAGAGCGCTCGTTGTTTTTGGATGTATCAGTAAGCGAGTTACTCATGGGCAGATTAAACAGATCATTCGAATCCTAAGCAAGGTGAGTGTGAAACATTTCTTTGACTTGCTGCTGTCTTTGCACTGCATTATAAGCCGAAGTGTGTAAAGCCATAAATAGTTAGCAGAACACAGAAGCATTGTCCATAATAAATACAGGTCTTTTTCTCCTCCCAAGTCAGACCATACATGGTAAGTATAGTGTTTATGGTTTTGTAGACTTAGTATTCAAACCCCACAATGTCAATTTGTGAAATCAAATTCATGCACCATCAGCAGAAAAGATGGGTAGGAAAGCGAAACAGATTCGCTCATCCCTACCTGCAATTCTTAATTTCACGCAAGGCTTTTGACACCAGTTCCCCCTCAACTGACCCAGTAAATGTGCCTTTGCTACCTTCTTCTCTATCCCAAAAAGCAAACTAATTTTTTTGCAAATTCTAGATTGCATGGAGCAGAAATTTTGGTGCATTTAAAAAATACTGCAGTGAGGTTTTACTTGAACATTTATTGCTGACTGTTTACCAGCGACTACTCCAGTGTAAAGATGGCAGCTTAGTTGAACCAGTATTTCCTAACGGGTATCCATTCTGCTACTCTTCACTTCACAAGTGAAGACCAAACCAAAAGATCTGTTGTCTATAAGTAGCATAAGATGATTTTGGCAAAGCTTCAGGGATTGGAAAACTGAATTGGTGATGGACCATGAATGCCTTTGTATGCTACAAGTACTTATTGCATTGTTTCATAAATGTGCTGTGCTTTTTCACTTTGCACATAAAGAAAGAACAGTTTGTTTCTATTGTGTTGGCAGAACAGGTGGGAATTGGTGGGAGTACCTGGTTCCTGTGTCATTTGCAGTGTCAACTGGTTCAGGACTAACTGATCTTGAACTGCATGGAATATATCAAGAAAGTTAGTACTGTATTGTATTCAAAGGGGCCAATGAACATTTGCGGCTTTAAAATTTTGATGTTCCTTGAGCTATAAATGAAACTGCTGCCCAAGCCAGCTAGTGTAACTACCCAACAGAATTACTATTTTTTTATTTACACAATGTTTTCCATTAGAATGGACAGGAGAACTAACGCAGGTGAAATTCCTGGAGCGTGACTGAAAACCTAGAGTAGGTGAATGAATCTTAGCATTCCAGTGCTGAAATTATCCTAAAATGGAGGATATTTTATGAACATTGAAGAGCATAAAAACACTCTTATTTGGGTATAGGTTTTGTCTAACCAGCCAGTTAGTCAGTTGTTCATCAATTTCTATGCACCCTTCGCCTCACCTGAAATCTATATGCTAAACATGAGAGAGGCAACAACCAAACCCAATTAAAACATCATGCTATCTTGACATGGACACATTCGGACATCTGGAGCTAGGTCACTTTATCTTTGCAAATGAACTGCACCCAACTCAAAACAATGTGGTTAACAGTTTGAGAGTTTAATATTCTATTTAAATTCTGCATTACTTTTTTTTTAATGTGCACTTGGCAATAAGTCTTAGCTTTGGTTAGTAGTATTTTGCACCAAATATAGTTTCAAAGGCTTAGTTCTTATGATTAAGAACCACTGCAGTTTTGTTGTGCCCTAGCTTTGCACCTTCCTGCAGCTTTGTATCCGCACTTTTCTCTACTACACATTTTTCTCAGTTTTCTATGTGCCGTTAGTGACAAAGCCTTCAGTTATCTTTACTTGCACATTGTAGAATGTCCTGCACATTTCTCACCATCTTTGAAGACCTCCTTTAAAGTCTATTTTGTTGTGCTTTATGACCTCTCCAGACCTTCCCTATTACTCCCAAGTATGATTCTCAACCATGGAATGTTTTCTGTATTGAAGGTTATATTTATGTACAAGTTGTTTTGGAAAATCTTTCATCAGTTGTTTTATCACTATCAACATCAGATAATCAGTCACTTAGAGAAATGAACATAAACAGGATGTGTGCATCTTACATGCGATAACCATTCCATTTTTGGAATAGGTAGAGAAACGTAGAAACCAGGTAGCTATAGGAGTAGAATTTTGATGGTCTGCTTTTAGCAGACTGACTCAGCTTAAGTTAACTACGTAAGCCAAGTGAAAATAAATAAGAATGCCAGTAACAGTTTCACGTGGTTGGATTATAAGGCCATAACACACAGGAGCAGAAATTAGGCCATTCACCCCATTGAGTCTGCTCTGTCATTCAATCTTGGCTGCCAAGTTTCTCAACCCTGTTCTCCCGCTTTCTCCCAGAACCTTTGACAATCAAGGAAGTATCTATCTCCATATTAAAAGTAATCAACAACCTGGCCTCCACAGTCTTCTGTGGCTGTGAATTCCACAGATTCACCACTGCCTTGCTGAAGGAGTTTCTCCTCCTCTCCATTTTACAAGGTCTCCCCTTTACTCTAAGGCTGTGCTTTTGGGTCCTCGTCTCTCCTACCAACGGAAACATCTTCCCAATATCCATTCTGTCCAGGCCATTCAGTATTTGGTAAATTTCAATTAGATCCCCCCTCATGTTTCTAAACTCCGTCGAGTACATTCCCAGAGTCCTCAAACGTTCCAGTTACGTTAAGCTTTTCATTCCTGGGAGCATTCTCGTGAACCTCCTCTGAACCTACTCCAGGGCTAGTATATCCTTCCTGAGATGTGGGGACAAAAACTGCACACAGTACTCCAAATGTAGCTGACCAGAGCCTTGTAGAGCTTCAGAAGTACAGCCCTGCTTTTATACTCAAGTCCCCTCGAAATAAATGCCAAGGCTGCATTTGCCTTCCTTGGATTAATAATCCAAAGGATTATTGATCCTTTGTCAGATCTATCTCAAACTAATGTCTACTCCACCGGTCAATAATACCCTAATGATCGCAGTTCAGACACCAAGCCAAATTCTGATATTACTTCACTCCAGTCCCTCATGAAAGTAAAATTATATCTTGCTCGCCAAAAAGCTTTCAGATTTTTATTTTGTACAATTTTACTTCTGATTTTAGGGTGCTAAACTGAAATCTACATTCAAATTCTGAAGTTACCAGACTTAAGCAAGGTCTTGTCAAGGGTTCCAGAGGAAGAACAGCTTAAGAAAGAACCAGCAGAGCTGGCTAAAGTGATTTGGCAGATCAGACAAGGATAGGTCAATAAACATGCAGTGGTAAACATTTAAAGGATCAGAGGCACTATCTATGAATAACTACATGTTAAATAGTATCAAGCTGAAAGAGAAAGCACATAATTGTTCAAAGAAAGGTGGTGGGTTAGAAGATTGGACAGAATACCCAACTCAACAAAGAATGACCGAAAAAATTAATAGAGGGAAAAATTACAGTCTGAGAGTAAGTTAGCCAGAAATACAAAAACAGGTCTGACTTTCTATAAATATTTTAAAAGGGGTTAACAAAGTTAACATGGGCCCTGTAGAAAGTGAGTATGCAGAATGGATAACAGAAAATGAAAAAATGGCAAATGAATTAAACAGGTATTTTACAACAGTCTTCATTACAGACAATACAAACAACATCCCAGATGCAACTATAAAACAGGAAATAGAAGGGAGGAACTCAGTAAAATCACAATCGCCAGAGAAATGGTATTGAGTCAGTTGTTGGAGCTGTGGACTGAGGGCCAGGCTCCTGATCGTCGTCATCCAAGGGTCATAAAAGAGGTGGTTAGTGAGGTCTTTGATGCACTGGTTTTAATTTCACAAAATTAGGTGCCAACCTCGATGAATTGAAAGATAGCAAATATAAATCTTTTTCTCAAAAAGAGAGGCAGACAGAAAACACAAAACTACAGTTTACTTAGCTTAACACTTACCACAGGGAAAATGTTAGACATAATTATTAAAGAAGTTATAACAGGGCCCTCAGATCGGCTGGAGGTTATCAGATGGATTCAACTAGGTTTGCCAAAGGGAAGTTCTGAGGAGAGGTCACTGGAGCTGAAACATTAACTCTAATTTTTCTTCACAAATTCTGCCAGACCTCCTTAGCTTTTCCGACAGTTTTGTTTTTGTTCCTGATTTATGGCATCTGCAGTTCTTTTGGTTTTTCATTAAAGCGAAATCATGTTTGCCCATTCTTTGAGGAGGTAACATGTTGTGCGGATAAAGGGTAACTGGTGGATGTACTGTTCTTAAACTTCTAGAAAGTGTTTGATATTGTGCCACAGCAAGGGTTACTGTGATAAATAAAAGTTTGTGTTATAGGTGGTAGCATGGAGATGATTGGCTGGCTGTCAGAAGGAAAGAGGTCTTATTCGGCTTGGCAAAATGTAATAATAGTTTTTCCTCAATGATCGATGCTGGAACCACAACTATTTACAATTTATAGAAATGACTTCAATGAATGGGTTGAAGATATGGTTGGCAGCAGGAAGGTAGGTAGGAAAGAAAATTGTGAAGAACATGAGATTACAAAAGGTATTGATAGTCTAAATGAGTAGGAAAAGATGTGGCAAACGAAATATAATAAAGGAAAATGTGAAGTTGTCTGCTTTAGCCAGAATGAAAAAAGTATATGTGAACCGTGAGATTTTGCAGAGGGACACACATTTCTTGGTGCATAAAGCACAAAGGTGAGTAAGGAGGTAACTTAGTAGTATGTAGCTGTTTATTGTGAAGGGAATTGAATACAGAACTGGTGAAGTTGTGCATTATTATGCAGGGCACTGATGAAACTGCCTCTGGTGTATTGTGCACAGTATTGGTTACTTCATTCAAAGAAGGCTGTAACTGCATTAGAGGCAGCATTAGAGAAGGTTTATTAGACTTGGTCAGGCTAAGCTTGTACACAGTGATGTTTAGAAGAGCAAGAGGCGATTTGATTGAATCATAAAAAATCCTGCAGGGCCTGACTATACCACACATCAACTCACTCTGTCCCTCTGCACTTGACTCCAATTAACTCCACCTCACTCCAATTTACTCCACTTCGCTGCGACTTGCTCCAGCCCGCTCCGTGTCTCACTTCACATGATCCCACATGACAGACAAGTCAAATAAGTCAAATCCCATGGGACACAGGGTGATGTGTCGAATTGGATCCAAAGTTAGCTTAGTAATGGAAACAGAGGGTAAAGCATCAATGGCTGCCATTGCAAATGGGAAGCTGTTTTATATGGTGTTCCTCAGCTTAGTGTTGGGATCCCTGCTATTTATTTTATGTATTCACCATTTAATTTGATTATTGGGGGCACAATTAGGAAATTTGCAGACAGCACACAAATTGGGTGGTGTATAGCGTAAAGGATAGCTCCAAAATGATTTCACTGTGTTACTGGCAAGGAAAATGGCCGATGGAATTCAACTCTGCTCAGTGTGAGGTAATGTATATACGGAGGTCAAACAATAAAAGAAAATAAGCAATAAATGGGAATATACTGTGAGGGATTGATGAAATGAGAAATCTTGGTGTGCAGGTAGCAGCACTGGTAGGTAAGGTTTCAAAGAAGGCAAATGGAATACTGTCTTTCATTGGGAGAGGAAGAGAATAACAAAGGAGGGATATAACTGTAAACTGTACAAGATGCTGCTGAGACCTCATTTGGAGTCTTATGTGCGAGAACTCGGGGTCACTGTTTAAAAATCAGGGGTTAATAATTTATAACAGATGAGGTGAAATTTCTTCTCCAAAGATCATGAGGCTTTGGAGCTCTCCCTGACAAGCTGATTGAGACAAAGCCCATCAATATTTTGAAGTCAGTTGGGTAGATTTTTGTTCAGCAAGGGGTTGCAAGGTTATCAAGGGTAGGCGCAGAGATGGATTTGAGGCTACAGTAGTATCAGCCATGATCATATTGAATGTAGGTGCAGGTTTGAGGGGCTGAGTGACAACTCGTCATGATCCGTATGTTTTGTTGGAAAAGTGACATGCCGTAGTTCTTACACGATAGGTTTGATTTTTGTGTTGAGGTCAGGACAGTGTTTGGATTGTATGTATCAATTGAATGGTGACTGCTACTCAAAGAATCTTCTATGTCTGACTCCTTTTCGATACTTAAATGTTGAAATGAAGACTTTCCATCCACTATCCTCTTACCTCCTTATAATGTTGGTGAAATTGAGTTTGACTGGATTTCACCTAGTTTTAAATGGATAACACAAAGCCATTCTGTAAAGTCTGGCGCTGTCACTTAGACTTTGTATTAATTTTGCAGAAATGGACGTGCAGGTTTCGTGCCAATGCAGTCACTGTCTTGTGTGAAAGCAAACACGTGTAGGTTTTCTCCAGTGAAAACTAATAACTAAGGTTTTGTACACAGGGCCTGGAGAGTTGCCTCAAAGGTCCGGATAACCACAACAGCCAGGTTTTGATAGAAGCAACTGTCATTGCACTGACCAAGCTCCAACCACTGCTGAATAAGGTAAGTGCTGGATGTGAGCAAATAGTTGTCAAATGTGTCGTCTGAAGAGAAGAAAATTGCAGGACTATAGGGCATACAGTAAATGCTTAGCTATCTTTTCAGTCTTTAAAGGCAAATTTTTCACAAGTGTAGATCCTGTTAAGTTTGTCAGAAACCTAACAATGATCTTGTGTAATGCTTTGATGGAGATGCTACCTTTTGGGTGAGACATTAAGCCAAGTCTCTCTTGGCTCCATCAATTGGGCATGCAAGATCCCATTTCATGATTTTTAAAAAGAGCAAATGAGATGACCTTACGGATGTGTCCAATATTTATTCCTCCAATTGATGTCACAAAAGCAGATTATTTAGACATTCTCAGATTGCTGTTTGGGAGTTTGCAGCACTTTGTAAAATACAACAGTAATCACATTTCAGAATCACTTCACCAGCTTCAAAGAATTTTGAGATTTCAGGAAGGCTGTGAAGGCTTTTTTTAAATTCATTCACTGGATGAGGGATGACTAGCCAGCACTTATTGCCCAGAGAGCAGTTGGGAGTCAACCACATTGCTGTGGGTCTGGAGTCACATGTAGACCAGACCAGGTAAAGATGGCAGTTTCCTTCCCTAAAGGACATTAGGGGAGGCAGTTACCTATTGGTATTATCACTGGACTGTTAGTCCAGAGACCCAGGTAATGCTCTGGGGACCTGGGTTCGAATCCAGGCCTGGCAGATGGTGGGATTTGAATTCAGTAAATATCTGGAATTAACAATCTAATGATGACAATGAATCCATTGTTGATTGTCGAAAATGCCCACCTGGTTCACTAATGTCCTTTAGGGAAAGAAACTGCCATCCTTACCTGGTCTGGCCTACATGTGACTCCAGACCCACTGCAATGTGGTTGACTCTGAACTGCCCTCTGGTCAATTAGGGATGGGCACTAAATGCTGTCTGGCCAGCGATGTCCTCATCTCGTGAACAAATAAAAGAAATTCAGAAGAATGGTGCCAGAGATATCGATTTTCAGTTAATCCTCTTGATTGGAGAAACTGAGGACATTATCCAGAGAATAAAAAAGTCTTGAGATTTGATAGAGGTTTCAACATGAAGACAATTGGATACACTGAGCCAAAATTTGCTCCCATTACTGGAAGGATCAAGGACTAGATGATGCCGATTTTAGCTGGTTGGCAAAAGAAGCAATGGTGACTTGAGAAACTTTGACAGGAACATATTAGGATCTGGAATGTACTGCCTGAGTGTGTGTTGGAGGCTGATTCAATCATATCTTTCAAAAGAGAATTAGATCATCATTTGAAGAGAAGAAATTTGCAGCGCCACAGGGTATGCAGTAAATTGATAGGTATACAAAAAATTAATGCAATCAGATTGTGTACTGTCTCCAGATCCTTTCAGTCTTTAAAGTGAAACAATTCTAAAATATTCATCAGACTTAGTGGGAGCTTTTGTATGAGGACAGGATGTAAACTATCTGAGATATGTGGATGTCATAATTCTGGCTGATATAGAGAAAAACCCATCAAAAGACTCCTGGAAAAAAACTAGCAAACAGTCCCATGTGGATTATCGTGAACCTGCAGTAAAACTATGTATTGTGACATCAAAGGAAGAGTGTACGCCTGAACACACAGTAATAGTGGATTTGACGGGAATAAAAGAAGAATCATTTTCTGGAGAAGTTTAAAATCTGATGAGAAAAATGTTCGAGATAACTTGTTCAAAACAAAACCTCACAAAAAATGTCAGACCTCTAGAACAAGGATCATCTTTATGAAAAGTGTGAAGATATTACTAAAATGCAATATATGGTCAACTTTACTTAGGAACATAAGCAAAACAAAAGAAAACATTGAATGCAGGAAAAGTGTAGTTTTTGATACATATTATGAGGATTATTTGGACAGCACTCAACTAATGAAGATTTGAAGAAAGTAAACACGTGAATTTTTGCTTATGTTCAACAAGAAACACCTACAAATCTTGAGCACCTGCTTGGAAACTAGGGCTCTGATTGTAAATGGTCGAGCTGAGAGTAGAAGAGCCAGTGAGACAAGGGAAGAAATACACCATTGTTTAGGAAGCAAGCATACATAGGATTGCAGAACACCAAAATGTTGGCCCAGTCGAAAGCCATAATTGCTAATGTTAGAGAAGAAAATGGACAAAGATGCAGGGAAGTGGGCGTAGGTGGCTCCTTGCAGAGAGCTGGTGCAAACATGATGAGCCAAATGATTGTCTCACGTGCTGTCAACTATTCTATGATCCTATAAATGTGCATATTTTGGATTGTTATGAAATCCCGAAACTGTTGTAAATTTGAGTCAACCCATGATTTTGATTGAGTAATCTTTCTAGTTTGTCATTTGGAAAGTTGATGAAAAGCCATGGTTGCAGAATGTTGTGTTTCTGCTTTTCTGTTCAAGCATCACTACCTATAATATTTGTAGTGGGGAGCTTGTGGTCTAGATACCATTCAAACTAGGCCACATGTTCCAACTCCCGAAGCACCTCTTTATCAAAGGTCACTGTGGAATAGAAGTGTCCAAAGGTATGTTAAGATACAGTGTAGCCACAAAATCACTTTAATGTTTATTTAGTAGTGAGGCAGCATTTAATCGGTCAAAATCTCTGGAGCTACCAGATTCAAAAAGCATCAATGAGTAAATATAGGTAAAATTGGCGAGCTCCGTAAGTCAACTTCTCCTGTCAAAGAGCAGTCAAGGGACTTATTTAAAACAATAGGGTTTCTACCATTGCTGCTCTGCAGTTACCGACAAGCTGTTACGCACTGCCTTTCCATATTCGACCATCATGTGAAATCACTTCTTGTGTTATACTGCAGTAAAGGGCGTGCTAGCTAAGATTATGATTAAGTCACTTACTTGGTCTGGGAACAGATTGTTAGTACAAGAGCCACCCCAAAGATGAAGAAAAGACTTAAATCAATGCAGTTTATTGATCTAAATGTGTTCACTCCTGTTTTTTTTCCCTAAACAGACTTCTTACCTGAATGGCAACAGATTGGGAAAAGTGGAAGTACAGCAATGCCTCATACCCAATTGTTTAGAGTAAGAATCAGGGTGCAGCAGGCAGTGAAGGAGGCAAATAGTATGTGGCCTTCATAGCAAGGGGATTTCACTACAGGAGCGGGAATGTCTCACTGCATATGTACAGGGCATGTTCCACTTCGGATATTCTGTGTTTCTGTTATGGGAGGCCAGATCTAATCTTCGTGCATTGGTATCTGTTAAGCAAATGTGCAACTGTGAAATTAATTCTAAGAAGATTTTGCTTGACTGACCACAAATGTTTTCTTCTGAAAGGACTCCAACATGCACAAGGCCCTATTTTGGGTAGCAGTGGCGGTGTTGCAGCTGGATGAAGTTAATCTGTACTCGGCTGGTACTGCATTACTGGAACAGAACCTGCACACATTGGACAGTCTTAAAGTCTTCAATGAAAAGGTGAGGTGACTGCTCCAAATATGTCATAAAAGTTTTTGCTGCTGGACCCATAGATTCCCTATCTGACAACTCGCTTCCAGCACTGTCTGTATGTCATCTCTCTCTGCAACTCGTGCCCCGCCACCATACCTCTGTCTCTGCCCGTCTTCTCTTGCTCTCTCCTCTCTCTCCATGTCTTCTCTCGTTCTCTCTCTCTCTCTCTCTCTCTCTCTCTCTCTCTCTCTCTCTCTCTCTCTCTCTCTCCCTCTCTCCCTCTCTCCCTCTCCCTCTCTCCCTCTCCCTCTCTCTCTCTCTCTCTCTCTCTCTCTCTCTCTCTCTCTCTCTCCCTCCCTCTCTCTCTCTCTCTCTCTCTCTCTCTCTCTCTCTCTCCCTCCCTCTCTCTCCCTCTCTCCCCCTCCACCCCGCTCCATGTACTTGGAATAAAAACTAACCTGTGAAATGATAGAAATATCAATAATATTAGGGCTTTCAAGCACCCTTCAATTTTAATTGCTTGTGTCAGACCATGTCCTGGCACTAAGAATGTAAAATTCGTCTGAAGCCTGGATTAGTGGTCATTTAAATTGTTTCACTAGTAAATATGTACAAACTACTCGGGGTTTACAACGGTAAGTAGATGGAAACTTGAGCCCAAGTGTCAATGAACTTTTCAAAGGGTGTGTCTCGAGATACCATTTTGATTCAAAATGAGAACCAAAAGGCAAAACAACCATGGACCAGATTGTGCTGACAAACCAGTGGTTGTCTCTGCCACTTGTTCCCTGCCTCACAGCAGTAACTTTTCCAACAGTTATGGAGCAGGCAACCTTACCCAGTTTTCATTTTCTTTTATCTGCAGAGTCCAGAAGAGGTATTTATGGAGATCAGGCGGCCTTTGGAGTGGCATTGCAAGCAGATGGACCATTTTGTGGGCCTGAATTTCAATTCCAACTTCAACTTTGCACTAGTGGGACACCTGATGAAAGGTGAGGGTCATTCATCCAATGGTTGATTCTTAGAGTTATATGCCGGATGATTTGTAAACTGTGACCTACAGAATGTCTCAGGAGAGTTAATGTTCCTTAACATTCCATCACCATGCCTTGGAAGTGACCCAGAAAATGATTCAATTATCCTGTTATCCAAAGATCAGCAATGAATGTGACCTGCATGCAACCACCTATCTCCTGAGACCAAACAAATAAAATACTTGCAAAAAAATTCTGCTTACGTTTGTGCACAATTTTCAGTGTTACTTGGTTAAAGATGCAGAAAAGTTTTAATTCAAACTTGGTTTTCACCTGTATGTCTACCAACGATAGCACTGTTCCAACTTCCTCCATCTGATCAACGCATGACTCAAACTGAAGTCAGTTCTGTAAACCGTGTCAGTACTCTGATTGCTGTGCAGGGAATGTTAGAGTAGCTGTACCAAGAGAGAACATTGGCCCAAACCCTGGAACGCCGTCCCAAATGTGTGTCTTCTACAACACACTGACTGCAGCGGTTTAAGAAGGCAGCTCACCACCGTCTTCTCAAGGCCAGCAAGGGATGGGCGATAACCACTGGCCCAGCCAGCATCACCTACACCCGTGTCTGAATAAAAACAAAAACCCAGTCAGATTGCTGGTCCATTTGTACACCATTTTTATTCAACAAGTTCTGCCCAGTACTTTTAGATATGGGATGCGTGCAGCAATCCTCTTCATGACCAAGAGATTAGTGAAGTGAATGACCTTTTTTTACTCATCCTTGGCCCAACACAGTGTCGGTCACCACAAAAAGCATGTTGTGACCTCATTGAGGAAGCCAGATATTTAGCAACTTCAAGAAAGGAGTCTCTCAGTCATAGTTAGAGAGGGAACAGTTAGCTGTACTGCAAACTGTTTAAAGCAATGTGAAAAGTCTGATGGAAGGTTTCTACATCCCTCCTCAAAAGATTCTTTTCAGAACTGTTGCAATGGAAAGAGAAACATCTCTTCCCTTTCCCTGAGAAGGAAAGTAGGTCACTCAGCCAACTTGATAAATAGTAATATCATCTCAGAATTTTGGTACACTTTCTGCTTTACACAGTTGAATGTTGAAAAATACACAAGAACCAGGAGCAGGAGTAGGCCACGTGGCCTTTTGAGCCCCTTCTGCCATTCAGTAAGATCATGGCTGATGTTTTTGTGGCCTCAGTTCCACTTATCCACCGTTTCACCATAACCCTTAATGTCTTGAGTAGTAAAGGAATTATCTGTCTCTGCTTTCAAAACGTTCAATGAGGAAGCCTCAACTACTTTACTGAGTAGGGAATTCTACAGATTCACAACCCTTAGGGTGAAGAAGTTCCTCCTTAATTCAATCCTAAGTTCTCTTCACAATTTTGAATGTTTCCATAAGATTCCACCCCCCCCCCCCCCCATTCTTCTAAATTGCTATGAATATAACCCTAGTCCATTCAGCTTCTCCACCCCTCTTAACTCTGGAAACAACCTGGTGAATCTCCTCTGCACTCCCTCCAGTGCCAGTACATTCTTTTCAAATTAGGGGGATCAAAACTGCACACAATACCCAGGTGTGGCTTTACCAGCATCCTTGCCTTTAAATTCAATCTCTCTAGCAATGAAGAACAAAATTCCATTTGCCTTCTTAATTACTTGTTGTACCTGCAAACCAACTTTCTGTGATTCATACACAAGGACACGCAGGTCCCTCTGCCCAGCAGCAGGCTGCAATTTCTGACTGTTTAAATAACAGTCCTTTTTACATAACAGTCCTTTGTACTGTTATGAAGTGGGTGATTTCACATTTATCAACATTGAATTCCATCTGTCAGACCTTCGCCCACTCACTTAAACTATCAATGTCCCTCTGCAAGCTTGCAGGGTCTTCTGAACACTTTGCTCTACCACTCATCTTAGTGTGATCCAAAACTTTGACACACTACATGTGGTCCCAACTCCAAATCATCTGTGTAAATTATAAACAAGTGCAGTCCCAGTACTAATCCCTGAGGCACAAAACTAGTCACTGTTCGCCGACCGGAAAAACAATTATTAATCCCCACTCTTTGCTTCCTGTTCGTTAACCAATCCTCGATCCAACCATGTTACAAAACAGGATAAGTCCTTGACTTCAGGATTTCTGACAGAATGGATAAAGTTGCAGGTTATTGTAAGTTTTACAGGAAAAGCACCCCTACCTCAAACCCAACCAACCCATTGTCTGCTGCACAGAACTCGACTGAAACTTGAATCAATTAATTTGGTAAATGTAGGTGACACTGATATCAGGCAATTGACATGTTTGTACCTGATTGTGAATTGCTTTGAGGAGTCATTCTTCCACATAGTACTAAAATAGACTTGGAGGTTAATGAGTTTATTTCAATTGAAGTACAGATTGAGATATGATTAAGGAGTTATGGTGAGGTACTTTCTTTGCTTGTTTCTTTTACAAAGCCAAAGCAACTGAAAAGTACTGTTCAAAACCTCCTTGAAGAAATAGCAAGCATATACCCAAAGCACTTGATAGTGAGTCTCTGAGGTCTGAATTATAGTCTTGATGAGAGATTTGGACTGGATTGTGTGGACAGGGAAGGAGATCTGGATTTGAATTCTGCCACAGGACTTGATGTGGAGGAAGGTACACAATTAAATAGGTTGATTACCAGTGTGCAAATCCTTCTAACACAGGACAGTGGTAGGCAGTAAATAAGGGAAATACTCACACCCAGCATGTGATGGAAAGGAAACCTGAGCCTCTACCATCAGCATCCATATCTGCAGACTACAAAATGTATGTGAAGTGCATGTGTTGCAGCAACCAGGCTGCCTGAGTAATCTGTAACATAGACTTTGAATTGAGGGAGGCAGACTTCAGTTGCTCTGCTGCACGTTTTTGCGGCGCTGTTAAAGATATTTAACTTAGAACTGATTAGCTTATAACAAATGACCAAAAATAAATTGCAATCTGTGACAAATGTTTCCCTGTCATAGATATATTTCAAAAGCTATAATTGGCTTAGTTTATTCAATCTCCAGTGAAGGGAAGGTGTTGTTACTGCTGTTAATGTCTTTATAAACCTGTACAGTCCAATTTATTGTGCCTGTGAAGAATATAGATTTTTGACATGTCAGATCATTCAAGATGTGAATAATATATTGACATTTACAGGTAAATAGCCTAAGTTGGTCATTCAGAACATGGGGGAAGCGATGGCCTACTGGCACTATCACTAGGCTAAGAACCCCCAGACCCAGATTATGTTCTGGAGACTCATGTTCACATCCCTCCATGGCAGATGGTGGAGGTTGAATTTAACAAAAAGAATCTGGAATTGAGGTCTTTCCCATCAATAGAGTCCTCTCAGGAAGGAAATCTGCTCTCCTCCCAGCTGGCCTACATATGACTTCAGAACCACAGCATTGTGGTTGACTCTTCTCTGCCTTCTACGCCATTAGGAATGAGCAATAAATGCTGGCTTAGCTTGCAATGCCCACATCCCATGAAGAAAAAGTAAAATCCTACTGAAATTCAAAGATTTGAGAAATCTGAGGCAAAGGCATCTTCTCTCTAAGTACTTTACACCGGAGAACCCAAATTAAAATGCTTGCGACATGCTAAGATCCTCTACTCCCATGGTCACTCAGCATGAGCTGGCTTTCAGTGGCAAGATGATTGGGATGATGGTGGGGATATTGTCAAACAATGTCTTCAACTTCCTGAATCAGTAATTACTGTCAAAGTGAATCTCTATCTTATCTTGATACAGGCTGACCTTAAGCTGAATCGTGTGGTCCCATTGGAAATGCTTCCTCTTGCATCTTCAGCTTTGGTCACTTCAAACAGGGTTAATAAATACTCCATTGTGATAATTGCGCAGTATATTGCACAACTTCTTTACTTTAATTGTAGGTTTCTTCCTGCTGATAATGAGTGATTGTGATCATTTTTAAATCTACAATTGGAAGCAAAATACATAACTAGCTTTTAATCTTGCTAGTTGTGCATCTACAATTGTAGATTTCTTATTAACAGACACAAAATCGTGACCTCCTGCAAGGCTATAAATTAGCAATTTACTCAGCCTTAGCTTTTATCAAACTTGTCTTAAGTCTGTGCTCAATGACCAATTCTAAGCCAGAGCGGTAATAGCAACATGAGACTGAAGGACATCAAGGCGGTGTTATCGTTACTGATGAATTAATACTGAGCGCTGTTGAATACGTGCATGCAAACAGGACAGGATTGCAATCGATTGTTGTGCTGTTTTATCCCATAATTCAGACAATTAGAAGTTGGTTAGCTCAGTTGGCTGGATGGCTGGTTTGCAGTACAGTGTGACACCAAAAGCATGGGTTTAATTCCCATACCAGCTGAGTTTACCACAAAGTACTGAACCCCTCTCCTTGCCTAAGGCATGGTGGCCCTCAGGTTTAGCCACCACCAGTTGTGTCTCTCCGATGAGAGAGCAACCGGATAGCCTGTTATGACTGTACGTCTTGTAACCTACAGTTGGCCGAAGTTGTGGAAGTTTTTTTCTTTAGCAATGTAGCAACATACCATAGAATGAGTTGCCATTTCGATAGAAGAGACAGGAAACACCACAAACTGTATAAATGACACCTCAATGTTTCAAGCAAATTGTGGTTTAATTAAATTTCACTGAATGGAATATTAATGTCTAAGATTTTGGAATAGTTTTGAATTTTAATGTTTCGACCCAAGTTGCCGCTTTAGCCTGGATTGAATTGTTCACATTTGGTCTTGCCACCTTCATAGTTGTGGTCATTGTCACTTTTGCATCAGGTTTGGAAATGTCTTTTAGAACGCAAGATAAATTCTGTGTTCATTGCTCCAGTTCATGGTTTACCTTATGATAACTTGATGCGAATTTGAACTCTCTGTGTCTGTGTATAATCATTTCTTGATCTACAAATCACAATTTGTTTTCAGAGCTTTTTAAGCTTGACTCAGAAGCTATTCAGGAAAGATCTGAAGACTTTTTTTAATCCCTTCTTTAGGATACAGGCATCCATCGCCCACCACAGTGGCCAGAACAGTGAGCATATTGCACACCTTACTCGCCTTGGTTGGCAAGCACAGAAACTGTGACAAATTTGAAGTTAACACTCAAAGTGTGGCTTATCTTGCTGGTGAGAAGCTGTTTACTTACCTATGTGTTGATAAATATTTTGGTAATTGAATCTGCTTCGATTTGCCCTTAATGTAATTGGAAATATGCTAATTTAGTCATCTAGACTTTCTGGAAAAGTCTGCAATGTAGGAGATGGGTTAAATGCTCTGCTCCCTGAGAGATATGTTAGTGTAAAACAAACAGGCAAAAGTTGACTGCCAAGGGTCACCATGTTAGTGAAGACAACACAGCCACGCAGAGCAGAAGATCTCGGGTATTTTTCCCAGTCCAAGGTAACAGTAAGAGGATATTAAATGAGTTCACTTGTAGAAGGTAAAATTAACTCTGGATCCTTCACTAGAAGTTGTTTGTCAAGACAATCAACTCAAAGCATTGTAGCTCAGTGGTGATCTACTTAAGCACTCCACCCTAAGTCTCATGTCTAAAGAATTGCCACGTGGAGGAATCAGAAAACAGTTGGTCTCAGGTGACCCATCCCTAATGCCCTCGAGGTACCTTGCAGCAAAAATTGCATTGCAGCTTGCACACCACCTGAAGGGGGAATATAGTATTCTGATATCCATGTCTGGTAGCGCATCTATAGTATTTCACCAGTATTTGTCTCTGAAATGGTGAATCATAGGGTTAGTGCAGTCTTGACTGATTCTAATGAAGAACGGTCTTAGGATGCAAATAATTTTAAAACTATTTATCTGCAGCCTTACTGACCGTTTCGGAGGAGGTGAGGAGTCGGTGCAGTCTGAAACACAGGAAGTCTCTGTTAATGTCTGACATTTCCATGGAGAATGTGCCAATGGATACATATTCCATGCACCATGCTGACCCAGGCTCCAGGTATGTGTGAATTGATTTTACTATTTCTTTGTCTTTTGGTATGTTTCTGGCTTTGTTTGTCTCTTTCTCAGTTGCTGGCTGTATCAAGGAAGGCTGACTCCAAATCTGCAAAAACTAACTCCGAATAATTGCTCGTTTTTGTCAAAAGATAACCTCCACCTGGGGTCTGCTTTTGTTTGAATTGTAAATTGAACAAAATGTCAATGCTGTTTGCAATCAGTTAACATTATGATTGCTGGTAGCTAACTAAACATCATGGAGAAAGGAACAACCCTGCTGTTTGGGTTAAATGAAGAGACAGACAGGGCTGGAGATTTTTGTGATATAGGGACATGCATAGACTAGTTGATCCAAATCTGATCTCGCAGATTGACTGTGAGATGGTTGGCATGTAACATTGAAATGGGTTTGAGAATGATCCAAGTGTGCAATATCAAAACTGACTGTCATTGTCACACACAAAGAAGCTACAACTATATCTGCTGTTGGACTCAGCTGTTCTCCAAACCAATTCTTCTGATTGTATATATGAATGAAATAAGGATGTAAAGTTGGGTCGTATTTATGCAGATACAAATTGGTGCTGGCACTTGTGCCTCAGCTTAAGATTAGATTCCCTACAGTGTGGAAACAGGCCCTTCGGCCCAACAAGTCGACACTGCCCCTTGAAGCATACCACTCAGACCCATCCCCCTATAACCCACACACCCCTGAACACTATGGGCAATTTAGCATGGCCGATTCACCTAGCCTGCACATCTTTGGACTGTGGGAGGAAACCGGAGCACCCGGAGGAAACCCACGCAGACACGGGGAGAATGTGCAAACTCCGCACAGTCACCCGAGGCTGAAATCGAACCCGGGTCCCTGGCGCTGTGAGGCTGCAGTGCTAACCACTGAGCCACCGTGCTGCCCCATTTACCAGATTAGTAAATTCTGAAATTGAAACAGTTCCCAATGAGTTTGCTAAACCTCCCTTTGTGATATGTCATCTTGCAAGGCACAAAGGACATCCATATGAAAACACTCAGTTCCACATTTGTCAGGTTAAAAAATTATTAGTGAGACAGAAACTGCTGCCTCTCAGTGCCAGGGCCCTGGGTTCAATTCCACCCTCAGGTGACTGTCTGTGTGAAGTTTGCATGTTCTCCCTGTGTCTGCGTAGGTTTTCTCTGGGTGTTCTGGTTTCCTCCCATGGTCCAAGGATGTGCAGGCTTGGTTGATGGACCGTGCGAAATTGCCCATTGTTTCCCGTGACATACTGGTTAGGTGGATTAGCCATGGGAAATGCAGTGTTCGGAGATGTATAGATTAGGTGAGTTATGGGGGAATGCGCCTGGGTGGGATGCTGTGAGGGTCAGTGTGGACTTGTTCGGCCAAACAGCCCGTTCCCACACCGTAAGGATTCAATGATCTATGAAGTCTGAGTTTACGTGGGTCTTTAATTTCTCTGTTCTAGGCCAAGGTCTCTAAAGTTAAAACTTGCGACTTAACTAGTTGTCTTGACTCCTGCTTTAAACAATGTTTGTCAATTTTACTCTGATCATGCATTTTGGTACAACACTAGAGGATGTATTGTTTCTTTCCAAAGCCTCTTCGCTGACTGACAGGGTGGACAAGTTCAACTTTTTACAGCAATGTATCAAAATGGAGTCTCACCCATTTTCCTTCAAATTCTCTTTACAGGGCTTTACGAGAGAGCCAGCCGTGGGTTTCACCCAAGACTTCAAATAGAAATTTGGCTGCTAATTATCCAACAATGGGTCAAATTAGTCCCAGGACCCGCAAATCAATGAGTCTGGACATGGGGCAACCTTCTCAGGCCAAATCCAAAATAATGCTAGGTAAGGAAGCACAGCAACACAGCACAGCATGGCATGTGAATACAAATGAATGCTCAGGTAGGCCATTCAATCCTTCAAGCCTGTCCACCATTCTCGGTCAGCTATGACATTTCAGACCAGCCCTGCATTCTTTGATTTATTGAGCATTCAGTTGACCTGTAACATAAACATATTCAGCAACTGAGGACCTGTGGCCAGAATCCCAGTCCTTTCAATTAAGTCTTTTTTCTCATTGCCATGATCTCTGATTCTTTACTCCCCAGCTAGAAAGAATATTCTCCCTAGCATCTACTTGTGTCAAGCCTCTTCAGAATTTTACGTTTCAAGAACCAGCATTTTCTTCAGCACATTGTCCTATTTATTAGGATATCCCAAAAGCACTTCAATTCAATTCTGTCCCTGTTGAAGATTTGTGTACTGCAGTGTCCTGCAACCAGTGCTGAATTGAATGAAGGGTTGATCTGCTCTGTTCTAACTTGCCTGTTCAACTATAAACAGAAATGAACTGCTTGTCTTCTCAATTTGCTGTAGGATCACTAACAGTCTGGCCGCAGAGCAAAACTTGACTAATCTTATATGACTGTCGGCTTTGATTCAGTCAGTAGTGCACTCATCTGAATCATAAGACACGGGGTTGAAGTTCTGCTCCAGACTTGGACACACTCTGGAGTACGATAACGAAGGGGTGCTTGCACCGTCAGCTGCTCTATCTTTTGGATGAAACATTTATGTGGCCCCACCTGCCTACTTGGGTTAGATGTAAAAGATCCAGTGACATTTTTAAGAGTAGCAGGGGAGTAATCCCAATGTCTTTACCAATATTTATCATTCCAAAATTGGCTGCCATATCAGTGTTAGCATACACTTTAAAAGCACTTCACTGACTGTTGTAAAAAAAAATGTTTTGAGACATCAGGTAGCCTTAAAAGGTACTTTTCTTTTTATTAATTTGCAAGGAATCATGTGGAAAGCAGAATAAAGGTGAAAGCCTTCAAATATATATTTGTGTTTATTGTGGTGCTGTGGTTCAGCACTTTGGATAACTTAGAGGGAAGCTTGTCCAACTTGGGCAATTAGGTTTGGTTAGAGTTCAGCAGGTCTGGCAGCATCTATGAAGGAAAAAACAGAGTTAAAGTTTCCGGTCCGGTGACCCTCCCTCAGTTCTAAGGGTCACCGGACCCGAAACGTTAACTCTATTTTTCCTTCTCAGATTGCTGCCAGACCTGCTGAGCTTTTCCAGCAACTTTGTTTTTGTTCCTGATTTACAGCATCCGCAGTTCTTTTTGTTTTTATTTAGGTTTGGTTAGATTTTGTTTGGAATAAAAATCTCCATGAACATTTTCTGTCACTTCTGTTCTGCGGTTCTCTGATGACTTGGAAATACTGAATTTCTTTGAATAATAAGTTATTTGATAACGGTTCATTTCCTTCCTGCCTTCTCTTGTTTTTCAAGAGAGCCATCATCAGCAATTGTTTGCAACATTGTTGGCGGCAAAAGAAAGCAAGTGTTTCATTTCACAAGAACCATGCACGCTGGCAGTCTGAAATTTAAAAAGCTACTCAATTAATGATGCTATGTTCCCTGTTCTAAGCGATCATTTGATCCCCTCTTGGGGTGGGAGAGGGGTGCAATTTTATTGACACTAGTTTAATAATCCAGACCTGGGCATTATTCTGGGGGCCAGCAATCAAATTTCACCAAGCAGTTGGCGGAATTAGAATGCACTTAAAATCTGGAATGCAGAATCTAATGATGATCATGAAATGATCATCATTTAAAAAAAAACTGTTCTTTAAGGAAAGAAAAATACTGTCCTCCCCTGGTTTGACTGACATGTGATTCCAGACCCAGAGCAGTGTTGTTGACCATTAACTGCTCTCTAAACTGACCCAACAAGCTGTTTAGTGGTTTCAAGCCACCGGAAGTCACAGAAAAGGAATGAACCAACGCAGACTACCTGACATCAACCTCGGCACTAGAAATGATAACAGCCAACTCTGTTGATCTTGCAAAGCCCTCCTTAGCAACATCTTAGGGCTCGTGCCAACATTGGGAAAGCTGACTCTGAGACAAGTCAATCAACAGCCTGGCATAGTCAGACTCTCAATCATGCCTTACAGACAATGTGTCTGATAATACCATCACCATCCCTGGATATGTCTGATCCCATCAGAAAAATAGACCCAGCAAAGGTGACAGCATAGTGGCATACAGTAGGGAGGGAATTACCTTGTGAGTCCTTAACATTAATTCCGGACCCCATGAAGTCTGATGGAATCAAATCAGTTATGGCAAGGAAACTGTCTGCTGATTACCACTTTCTCTCCACTTCAACCGCAGTACCCTCGCAGCAGATCAATCAATACTACTCCAAAGGGAAGCACTGAGGCTGACAAGGGTGCCACATGTACTCTGGATGGAGGATTCCATGTCCACTATAGACTTGGCTGAGCAGCACCATTACTGACCAAGTTGGTCAGTTCTTGATGGACATTGCTGCAGACCCGATCCCCAACTTGTCATGGGGGATCCGGCTAGAGTGAAAAACAAAGTGAAACTCAATTCTCACCAACTTAGCTACCACAGATGTGTCTGTGCAGCATAACACTGGTAGGAGTGACCTTGCGAAGACAGTGTTAGTTTCACCCTGAGAATACTGTCAATTGTATTGTCTGGCACTATCATCGTGCTAAATGGAATAGACTTGAAACACATCTCGCAGTTCAAGACTGGACATCCTTGAGGTGTTGTAGGCCATGAGCAGTGGCAGAATTGTGCACCAACCGACTCTTTAACCCTTGCTCGACCAGGATAACCCCAGCTCCTCATTTACCACAAAGATTGGGGTTCTTTGGGGTAGATATTTTCTATTCAACCTATTCAGAGATGTTGTTTCGCACCACGAAAGCAAGTGGAACTCAAGCCTGAATCTCCTGGCTTTGAGGTAGTGACACTGACACGGCACCAAGGGCCCAGTTCATTAGAATAACTTCTTTGAACCTTGACCCAATATTGTGTGTAATACATTTCAGGCATCTTTAATCATGGCCACTATTTTGTCTGTGAGATAGTTCTAGTGAACCTGTTAAGACATTTTGGGACACCCCTCTACAAGAGGTGATACTTGAACCTGGACCCCCTGGCTCAGAGATACGGACGTTGCCATTGCACATAAGAGCCCAGTTCCTCAGGGTAATGTTCTAGGCCCATTCATCTGCTGCTTCATCGATGACCTTCCCTCCATCATAAGGTCAGAAGTGGAGGACGTTTGCTGGCAACAAGCTGTACAATGTTTCTCATAATTCATGATTTCTCAGATACTGAAGCAGTCTGTGTCCAAATGCAGCAAGTTCTGAACAACATCCATATCTGGGCTGACAAATGGCAAGTTCATTTGTGCCACACAAGTACCAGTTGATGGCTGCCTTTGACAAGAAGGAATTTAAGCATTGTCCTCTGACAGTCAGTGGCATTACCATGACTGACTATCCCTCTATCGATATCCTGGTAGTTACTATTGATCAGAAATTGAACTAGGTTACCACAAAAATAGATTGGTTACAGGAGCAGATTGGAGGATAAGAATCCTTCAGTAACTCACCCCGTGACTCTGCAAAGCAGGTCCCTCATGTACGAGGCACAAGTCGGGAGTATAATGGAACAGCACTCGAAGCTTGACAGTGCCCCAGACAAAACAGCCTGGTTGATCACTGCATCCCCAAAATTCACTCCCTCCACCACCGATGCATAATAGTAGCTGTGTGCCATCTAAATGATACACTGCAGAAATTTGCCAAGGTCCCTGAGGCAGCACCTTCCAAACGTGTGACCACTTCAATCTGGAAGGACCAGGCCATCAGATATATAGGAGCATGACCACCTGCAAATTTCCATCACCAGTCCCAATAGTGTCACTGGGTCAAAATCCTGGAATGCCCTTCTGACTGGCATTGTAGGCCTGCAAATGTTCACCAGCTTTTCAGCTTAGATAGGTAATGAATGCTGGCCCAGCCAGCAACACTGTCATTCTCCGAAATGAATTTTTTTTAAAAGGCCTCCTGTCTCTGTCCTGGTTGCCAAATGGCTCATATGCAACATAAATGAACAGATGGATGTCCTCCAAATATCATAACTACTTTCCCTCATCCACCCAAATCCCTCTTTAGTTTCTGTTTATGATGCTCAGACCAACCCCCTCCAAACTAGTGATTTTCTCCTCCTGCAATGGCCATTCCAAATGTGAATTTTCTTTCTGTGGCACTGTTCATTGCAGCAAACTACACAGTGTTCGCTTTTGCTGTCTGTATTACTCATCGAACAAAGCACTGTGACAAATGCTCAGATGAGTGGAAGTAAATGAATATATTGTTAGGTGTGTTTGATGAAGTGAGGTTGGAAGCAATAATCCCCATATACTGCCCAGCTGTGCAATATTCCAGAAGTCCCAATGCACAAGTCAGCCCCAACATTGCTACCCATGGACAGTGACAATTATTCCACGCTCCATAACTGTTCAGTGGTAGTATTAGAGCACAAAACACCAACGTAGACCAGTTGTGCCAAAAAACCTGCTGCTTTTTGGTAAATTCTATCCAACAATCTTGCAGCAGAACTGTTGAGGTGGTTCTTGTAACGCAAGCCAGAGTGAGAGACAGAGCGACAGTAGAATGGCCTTCAGTTGTCTTTATTCGATGAATTTGATGTGACATCTTTAAGTTTAGGCTAGGGAGTTGACGTGGCCTCCTTGTACAACATTGTAACAGATACTTGTGAACACAGTATTCTTACAGTCATCAGTTTCTTAATATGATCAACAGATGTCTTTTTTACAGAGTACTGAGCTTTTTCTAGTTCTTTTACATGGTTAGCATCTATCTCCCCAAAGTGCGGATATAATCAGTTCCCCTTCTGTGGCACAAAACTACGATTGCTGCCCTGTAATTAACCATTAATGACTTTAACTCTGGTCTGAAGTCCTCTTTTAACCTTTGCCTGCTTTGTATGTTTCCACTGAACCCCATAGAATCAACGAACCAGCAATTAAAGGATTTGCTTTGCTAGGCTCAGGTCTCCTTTGTGAAAGGGACTTCAGTTTTACAATTTGATTTATTGTACTGCTGCATTGATCTATTGGCCGAGAGGAGTAAGATGCTGAATAAAACAGTTTCAGTGAAAGAGGAAATATCATGGTGAAGCTTGGAGTAGGGGCAATTGAGTGGAATCAGGCAGATGAGTTACGAACAGGAGTATCAGTCATCTAACAGCGGTGTGACTCTGACTCTATAACAGTGCTGCAGATGTTATCCCTCCTCACGATGCACACACTTGGTTATTCACTTGGGTAAAGTTTTTGTGTAGATTTGTAGCTCAGGTTGTGGATGAGGTTGTCGACTTGCTCGCCAAGCCGGTGTGCTTGGTTGCACACGTTTCATCACCTTGCTTGGTAACATTGTCAGTGTGCCTTCGATGAAGTATTGGTATTCTGTCCCACTTGTTATTTATATGCCTCAGTTGGCTGGGGTGTTTGGCATTACTTCCTGTTCTGTTCTTCAGTGGTTTGTATATCAAGTCCGGTTCAGTGTGTTTGTTGATGGAGTTCCAATTGGAATGCCAGGCTTCCAGGAATTCCCTGGAATGTCTCTGTTTGGCTTGTGCTATTATGGATGTGTTGTCCCAGTTAAATTTGTGTCCTTTCTTTGTCCGCCTGTCTTGAGATCAGTGAGAATTGGTCACGTCCCTTAATGTCCAATTGGTGTTCATGTGTCCTTATTGTCTGTTTTCTTCCACTTTGGGCTATGTAATGTTTTCATAAACCTTCCAACCAGAACTCTGTCAACAAACATACCTGAACTGGACCCAATATACAATGCATAGAAAAACAACCAGAAGTAGTGCCAACCAGCCCAGCAAACTGAGGCATATAAATAACAAGTGGGACAGAACACCAGCGCTTCAACAGAGGCGCACTGACAAAACATCTGCAACCAAAATCACCAGCTCAGCGAGCAAGTCTACAACCTTATTCACTTGGGTTTTAAAATTATGTATCATATTCAATTTCAAAGCAGTCTTTGTCATCAGCATAGAGTGTTGCTTTGGATTTTCATCTCTGCACTGATGTTGGAAAGAACGAATAAACCAATTTATAGCCAATCAATTACTTTGGAATGTAGTCACTACTCTATATGAGTAAACAGAAACCAGCCAACCCATTTTTGTACAACAAGCTCCCACAAGCAAGCACATAGTAGCGACCAGACAATCCGTTACAGTGATGAGGAATATATACTGGCCAAGCTCCTATAGAGAATGCCGCTTCTCTTAGAACGGCCTTGCTAAGGCTTTGCCTGTATCCTTACACTGCTAACGAGCAAGTTCTGTTACTCAGAACTGTGGCGCATTACTGTGTACAGGTCTGAGTGCTTTTGTGTTTTACAGGTACAAGAAAAAGTTTTGACCACTTGATTTCAGACAGCAAAGCACCAAAGAGACAGGAAATAGAATCAGGGATTATGACCCCACCCAAAATGAGACGAGTGGCGGAGCATGACTTTGAGATGGGTAAGTAAAAGACTTTTCATTTCATGTCTATACCATTTGATTTCTCTGCCATATTAACCTGTGTTACTAATGAGCTGGTTCCAGTTTTAAATCCTGTAGTTCCCCGAAATGCGAACTACTTAATTACATAACTTTGTATACAAAACATGTTCTGACTTGCAGTGCATTGTGTTTTCATTACTTCTCCTTATTGGTATTGAGCAGTAGAGCACTTCCTCCGCTGTCAGAATCAAACACTCCCAGGACCATATTTGAAACAAGTTGCCGTCCTCCCTCGACTCTGCTTCAGCTCCCCACTCCAAGTGACCTATTTTACACTACAGTGCACTTTGGAATTTCCTAGACACAGAGGTTAATCTTCTGCATTAACAAGGCGTAGAGCTGGATGAAGACAGCAGGCCAAGCAGCATCAGAGGAGCAGGAACGCTGATGTTTCGGCCTAGACCCTTCTTCAGAAATGGGGGAGGGGAAGGGTGTTCTGAAATAAATGGGGGGGAGGGGCAGGTGGATCAAAGATGGATAGAGGAGAAGATAGGTGGAGAAGAGACAGACCGATCGAAGAAGTGGGGGTGGAGGCAGTAAAGGCGAGTGTAGGTGGGGAGGTAAGGAGGAGATAGGTCAGTCCAGAGAGGACGGACAGGTCAAGGGGGGCAGGATGAGGTTAGTAGGCAGGAAATGGGGGTGCAGCTTGAGGTGGGAGGAGGAGATAGGCGAGAGGAAGAGCAGGTTGATACCCACATTGATCCCATTGGGCTGCAGGGTTCCCAAGCGGAATATGAGTTGCTGTTCCTGTAACCTTCGGGTGGCATCGTTGTGGCTCTGCAGGAGGCCCAGGATGGACATGTCGTCTGAGGAATGGGAGGGGGAGTCGAAGTGGTTCGCAACTGGGAGGTGCAGTTGTTTATTGCAAACCAAGTGGAGGTGTTCTGCAAAGTGGTCCCCAAGCCTCCGCTTGGTATCCCTTATGTAGACAAGGCTGTAGCAGGTACAGCGGATGCAATATACCACATTAGCAGATGTGCAGGTGAACCTCTGCTTGATATGGAAAGTCTTGTTGGGGCCTGGGATGAGCTTGAGGGAGGTGGTGTGGGGGCAGCTATAGCACTTCCTGCAGTTGCAGGGAAAAGTGCCAGGTGTTGTGGGGCTGGAGGGGAGTGTGGAGTCAACAATGGAGTCAGGAAGAGAGTAGTCCTTCAGGAAAGCAGACAAGGGTCAGGAGGGAAAAATGTCTTTGGTGGGACCTCCTGCAGTGCCACAACGATGCCACCTGCAGGTTGCAGGAACAGCAGCTCACATTCCGCTTGGGAACTCTGCAGCCCAGTGGTGTCAATGTGGATTTCACAAGCTTCAAAATCTCCCCTCCCCCTACCGCATCCCAAAACCAGCCCAGCTCGTCCCCACCTCCCTAACCTGTTCTTCCTCTCACCTATCCCCTACTCCCATCTCAAGCCGCACCCCAATTTCCTACCTACTAACCTCATCCAGCCCCCTTGACCTGCCTGTCCTCCCTGGACTGACCTATCTCCTCCCTACCTCCCCACCTACACTCACCTTTACTGGCTCCATCCCCGCCTCTTTGACTGGTCTGTCTCCTCTCCTCCTATCTTCTCATCTTCAATCTGCCTGCCCCTCTCTCCCTATTTATTTCAGAATCACCCCCTTTTCTGATGAAGGGTCTAGGCCCGAAACATCAGCTTTTGTGCTGCTAAGATGCTGCTCGGCCTGCTGTGTTCATTCAGCTCTACACCTTGTTATCTCGGATTCTCCAGCATCTGCAGTTCCTATTATCTCTGATACTAGTTTAATCTTTTGTTGTTCTCACCCTCCTTTTCTTGATTTGCTACCCTGTCCTGAAAGTTGTTGCATGGGCATTGTTCCATGGGTCCAAGTATTTGACAGTCTCACCCAATAGTCCGGTTTTGGATTGTGAACCTTCAGTGACATATTTGTACTCGGGCCCTTATTGTACAGCATGATCACATCCTCAGCCGATATCTGTCAGAACTTGTAGTGGATAGCAACTAGGAGTGGGGAACTCTGGCTTTTTACCCCTTCGCTCACCCAGGATTGTGAAAGCCTTTCTGCCTTCGCAGAGGATGGGGATCAAACCTAATACCTTGACATAATTACGGTGGATAAGTTCACATCATCTGTGATAACGTTGAATTCCTTTGTTATTTTAATTATGTAACAAGTTTTGACTTCTAATCTTTTCACTGTTTCCATGTTTTCTCGTGCACAAGTATTGAGCCAAATAGCCTGCTTCTGCACCCTAACATTTCTGTAATTTTGTACTTTTTGTTCTTGGGCATGTCCAACTATGGGGAAGCAACTTCCTCTGAGCTCACTCATTCATGGTTCCATGATGATACAAAATCTGTTTCCATTTCTCCCAACCTAGAAACGCAGCGAATATCCTCGCAGCAGCACCCCCACCTCCGGAAGGTCTCAGTGTCTGAATCCAATGTTCTTCTGGATGAAGAGGTCCTCACTGACACCAAGATCCAGGCTTTGCTACTTACTGTACTTGTATGTATAGCTTGCAGTTAACCTCAAGGTTTTTTAAATCATTTGAGTGGCCTGTGCATGCATTTCTCTTCTGTATGAGATGGCATAGGCTTAAGATTTTTTTTCTGGACAAGAAATACACTGGGAATGCGAAGAAGCACTCTTGAAAACGGCAAATGATAAAGGACTGGAGTTCACTGACCACAAGCAAAGTGAAAACACAGAAGATATCTCAAAAGGAAATTAGCTGTTGAGGGAAATTAATCTACATGGATAGCACAGGATAATCAGACTAATTGACTGGATTACTCAACAGGATTTAGCAAGATCCCTTCAATCCAACCAGTCTGTGCCAAACATAATCCCAAACTAAACTAATCCCACCTGCCTGCTCCTGGCCTATATGCCTCCCAACTTTTCCTATTCATGTACTTATCCAAATGCCATTTAAACATTGTAGCTGTGCTCTGTTTCCACACTGTAGGGATTCTACGAATCCACTGCCACCTCAGGAAGTTCATTCCACACTCTGTTTTGAAAATAAAATTGCACCTCATAACTTTTCTAAATCTCTCTCCTCTCAGTTTTAAAATATGTCCCCCTAACCTCAATCTCCCATCCTCGGGAAAAGATACCTAAAATTGACCTTATCTATAACCCCTTATGATTTTATAAACCTCTGTAAAGTCAGCTGAGATGCTGCTTGGCCTGCTGTGTTCATCCAGCCTCACATTTTATTATCTTGGAATTCTCCAGCATCTGCAGTTCCCATTATCTCTGTCAACCTCCTACTGTCCAGTGAAAAATATCCCAGCCTATCCAGCCATTATCCCAACTCAAACCTTCCATACTGGGCAAACATCCTGACCTGATGGGACAAGTGGCAACTACTTACACTGTTTGGACTGCTTTTGAATTTTTGTGAAGTATAGTTGGGCCATGTAAATTATGTTTGTGTACTTCCTGAGGGTAAGTGAGTTTACTCTTGCCATATTTCACGATTAAACTGCATTCCGTTGTCTTTCGTGATGGCTGTGCTTTTAAGCAGCATTTAGTTGCTTAACAGCCAACTATTAAAAAGTGCATGAGCAGAGAATTACTTGCTCCAGCTCCCCTCCACTCCACATCATCCCAACCATAATCTTCCTCCTCTTCCTGTGGGAGAAGGCAGCTTACTGTTTCATGCCTCGTCGAAGAAAATATAACAAGGAAATAGGTCATTCAGCCTGTTGAATGTGAATTAGTCCCCGTTGTCTTTACCTGATGCTTTTATGTTGCTTTTTCGAATACTTCTCCAGTTCACCTTAAAATACTGTTCAATCTGTACATCAGTAACCATTTGTGGTCAATGATTCTCTCTTTCATACACCAGGGTGCGTACACTCTCTTGTAATATTTCCGCTTTCTGCTATTGCTCTCAACTCTTCAATCTGATGAAAATTTATGTTAAGAGTTCTATTCAGGTTTTCAGCACAAAAGATGAATGGGCCCGTACCAACTTTTAGCAAGACCATGGGGCAGGAACGTAGCTTCCAGCTCCTTGACTATTTCACTGTTTAATATCAGCTGTTTTCATTCCATATCCCTTAAAACCCATTTTGGATCTGAAATAATTGATTAACCCTGCATGCGCCCTGCTTTACGGAACAGAGTTCAAGCTTGTACATTTTGTGTAAATGTTTCCTAACTTCTGTTTCTGTATGGCCTAGATTTCCTCACTAGTAGCAGTTATGCTCTGCACATACCATCACGGACTTCCAAAGCTATGAAAACTGTCATCAGTCCCTACTTACTCTACTACATTCCATGATGTATTACCCTAGTTTATTTAATCTCTCAATTTTAATTCTTAAACTTCTGGTAATTTTCTCATGAGTCTGTATTACGCTAAGATGACCTTTCCAGTCATATATGAGAGGCATAGATAGAGTTGATAGCCAGAGACTATTTCCCAGGGCAGAAATGGCTAGCACGAGGGGTCATAGTTTTAAGCTGGTTGGTGGAAAGTATAGAGGGGATGTCAGAGGCAGGTTCTTTACGCAGAGAGTTGTGAGAGCATGGAATGCGTTGCCAGCAGCAGTTGTGGAAGCAAGGTCATTGGGGTCATTTAAGAGACTGCTGGACATGCATATGGTCACAGAAATTTGAGGGTGCATCCATGAGGATCAATGGTCGGCACAACATTGTGGGCTGAAGGGCCTGTTCTGTGCTGTACTGTTCTATGTTCTATGTTCTATGTTCTATGTTCTATGTTCTATATTGACGTGAACCCCAGAGGTCCAACTTGCCCTTCATAACTGTGTTAGCACTTTACAGGATTAATTCTGTTAAATTTCTCTCCCCTACCCTTTCCCAAGAGCACTGCAATTGTTTATCTTCAGATTGTTGTCCAGTTGCCTTTGGCTGAATTCACTTATTCAAATCTCTTTTCAAATGTCTGCTCTCAAAGGAGAAGAATCCCAGCTCCTCCCGACTATCCTCATCAATGAAGTCTCTTGTCCCTGTAGACATTTCCACAAATATTTTGTGTAGTCTATCTGATATCTTCACATCTTTCCTGAAATGAAGGCATTACTTCAGTTGAGATAGAACCCGTTTGTACACATGTGTCATCACTTGTTTGTTTTTTTTTGTGCTCCTGGCACAGCTTAACATTACTTATAGAACTTTGGTACAGAACAAGCTGAACTTTTGAATCAGAAGCCAAATAACTGTATTGAATTTTGAATATTGTGCAATATGGTTGCATCACCTAGAGGCTTGTTTTGGAACTGTACATTTCTAGTATTCTGCTGTCACTTGACAGACTTTATTTATTTTTGTGTCTGAAAAATATAGAAATCACTTGCAACTGGTTAACAAGTTTATTTTCTCCTTGAAAGGCCACATTGGTGAAACACACTACAGATGAGTTTGATCAACGGATCTTGTATGAGTATTTGGCTGAAGCCAGCGTTGTCTTCCCAAAAGTGTTTCCAGTTGTGTAAGTTTCTCTTCCAACTATCTCTGTTCTTTAAAGAGTGATGTCTTTGACCAAAGCACGGGTTGCAGAAAGTCAAAGAGATATAGTTTCTGGCTGTGCTTGTCTTCCTGTGCTATTAGTCATGGAACTCAAGCTTTTTGTCTCAGTGAGGTGCTGGCCTAAGGATCTAGTTCAGAAAGTCAGTTCAATTGAGCTAAAATATAGAAATGATCTTTATCTCTCACTTTGAACATGGCAGTAAATCATTCACTTCTGGTCGGAGTTTATTTGGCACTAGATATGCTCCCTTTAATGCTTCCTTGAGAGCTTCAAAAAAATTATTTCCTTTTTACGTACACTAGCAGGCAACTACCTCTATCTCCTTGCTGCAGAATTGTCAGCCTTGAAATATCTCTGGTGGCTTTTTCCTCAAAATCTGGGTGTTCTGCCATTTAGTGAACTCCACTCAACTCTCACCCTGTGCCTTATTGTCTTTTTTGATTTCTATTTTGCATTCACACATTGCAGTACTGACAGTTTCCACAGTTGCTGATTGGTATGGTGAAAATGTCACGAAACAAGCTTGGATTTCAAAATGGAAATTTCATGAAGTGAAAGGTTCACCAATAATTTTCAAGGTAGTCATGCACTTTTGATTTGGTGATTTGTGTGTTTTCTCTATGAAACCTAGGCACAATTTACTGGACTCGAAAATTAATACCTTGCTGTCACTGTGTCAAGACCCCAACCTGTTAAATCCAATCCATGGGATTGTGCAGAGTGTAGTGTACCATGAGGAGTCTCCGCCACAGTATCAACCATCATATTTGCAAAGTAAGTGCACTTTCCACAAGGTCAGCTTTTCGCCTTGTAAACAACAATGAGGCGAATAGCATGAGATTTTTTTTTGTATCAATGATCCAGCAAGAGGAAGTCTGGTCAAGAACTTGGTTACATGCTGATTCCCTTTCTATGCTGTTATGAATCTCTCAGAAAATTTGTGACTAAGTATTTTTAACTTGAAGCTGCAGCAGCAAGTCTAATGACATGCGTGTCATCAGCCCTATTATGGCAAAACATGACCAAATGGAATTTCACCTCAAAGATCTGGAATCCAATCCAGCCCTGCCCCATTTGAGGGGCACTTCATTTCTGTTTGTTGCTGGCATCTTGTTGCAGGTGTTATCGCTGATTGGTTATAGAACTTGAAGCAACTCGATCTGATTTCAGTGCAAGCTGGCACCAATTTGACACTTGAATTCAGCCCAGGCAGGAATTGGAGATCTGAAACCAGGAACATTTGCTCTGATGCAGGAGATTGGTGGCTTTGAGTTTGACCATTGTAGAAGTCTGCAGTGAAAAAAGGGCTTTGGGGAGCACCTCTAGATGTTAGTTTTTAGTGGGCATAGCCATAATCCATGGATAGCCAATTTCAGGATCCCTCTTAGAAAGAAGAATGGAGCCCAGAGTATTATGTAGTCTTAATTTTTCAGTGCAAATTTCACTCAATTGGCATGTGACAAAAATAATTTAAGCATAATTTAATACCTCATAAACAATTTAACATGTTTCAGGTATTAGTGTTTATTCCTTGAAGTTTAACTGAACCAGAAGGAATATTGCTTGAATCCTCAAGGTTGTTGAAGTATCACCAAGCAGTCAGTTCCAGGATGCAGTTTGATTTTCATGTGTGTTTTGAGTTGTTCAGACTTCATTTTAACTTCTTTCTTTTTCCTGACATCCAAATTTCAGGTTTTGGTTTCAATGGACTTTGGAGATTTGCTGGATCATTTTCCAAGGTGAGATTCAAACTCCTGAAGCATTGTTATTTAATTTGCCTTTACTCTGAATTATGCCCGGTATTTCTGTTGTTACACTGGGTTTTATAATTTAATAGGTCAGCTTGTTCAGTGTAGCATTTCCAATGCAACGGGAATGGCTTTGAAAGAAATGCGATGAAAGGGATAGTTGGTTTGAGTAGTTTGTTGGCAGAAGTACTTATACCTAGATGCCATTTTTCAAGATCTACGGGAGGCAGTGGCCTAGTGGTATTGTTGCTGGACTATTAATCCAGAGACCCAGGTAGTGTTCTGGGGGCTCAGGTTTGAGGATTGCCATGGCAAATGATGGAATTTGAATTCATTTTGTAAAACTCCAGAATTTAGTCTAATGATGGCCATGAATCCGTTGTTAACCAGAAACTGGTAAGGTGCTCCCCCCGTGCCCCCCCCCCCCCCCCCCCACCCCCACCTTGCTGGTCTGGCTGACAGGAGTCCAAACCCACTGCATTGTGGTTGACTGTCAACTGCCCTTTGGGTAATTAGGGATGGGCGCTAGATACTGGCCTAACCAGCGATGCCTGTATCCTGTGAATGAATAAAGGAAAACATTTCATTGCCAGAGAAATATTTTGGACATTTTTTTATTTGTTTGTGAAATGTGGGGTTTTACTCACTGGGCCAACATTTATTTCCCAACCCTGGTTGTCCTTGACAAAGTGGTGGTGGGCTGCCTTCTTGAGCTGCAGCCATACTCTTTGGAAAGGAAAATCTACAACGTTGCTTGGGAAAGGTCCAGTATGGGCTGGAGGTGCAGTGATGTATTTTCAAGTCAGGTCTGTGAGTGGCTTGAAAAGGAGCGTGGAAGTTGGGGTGTCCCCATGTATCTGCTGCCCTGGTCCTTCTCGATGGAAGTGGTCATGGTTTTGGAAGGTGCTGGCTAAGAAACCACAGTGAATTTCACTCGCTGTTGAAATGTGGGAATTGCTGACAATACGATAATGACCAGATAATCTACTTTTAAAGATTTTGATTGATGTGAGGTTCTGAATTTCATGAAATCATCTTCAGTCAGCCATCTTTCCTGGAGTCAGGTGGCCCTGATTGAAGATTGTATTCCCCACCAGCTCTCCCATGGTGTTCATTGGAGCCTCTTATATTCGGTGACATTGCCTGAGCAGCCTTCACGAGAGGAGGCATGATGTATTTGAAGTTTATTTTCTTCTAAAACTCAATGTTTTTAATCTGTCACTTTCCCCAGTTTACAGTGAGGGATTGTTCTGAAAAAAACACCACTGTCCTTCCGGACTCCCCTCACCCTTTAAATCATCTTATGTGAACTTCTTTGTCGATTTGTTACTTTTAAGATGTTAATTACATCCTCTTTGGATCATTTAACCCACAAGTAATTCTGAAACCCTTCCTTCCTGGACAGCAAACTCAGATTCCAGACTATGCAGAGCTGATTGTGAAGTTCTTGGATGCGTTAATTGATACATATTTGCCTGGAATAGATGAAGAATCCGCTGAAGAATCTCTACGTACTCCAACCTCTCCCTACCCACCACCTGTCCAAAGCCAGCTTAGCATTACTGCCAACCTGAACCTCTCCAATTCCATGACCTCACTGGCAACCACCCAGCATTCCCCAGGTGAGTGAAGGTTTCCTTTGTTCATTCCCTAAGCATAACTTGAATTCATCATGCATTGCCAATTATCAGGTTTTGATTTCGAATAATTGCAATTGCATGGTCTTTCCATTCATAATTTTCATGTGTTTCCCTGTGTATAAAGCTAACAATTTGCATTCTTATTAGATCTACATTGGTATATGTGGTGGGCATGATATAAGCTGTGGATACTCTGAATATCTTAGAACCTTTATGTCAGTTTTTGTTGTTGCTAACTGGTGTGTTGTTCTGTTTATGCTCATTGTATGCACAGTTTTAAGTAGCATCGCCTTTTTCTTTGTTGATAGCTGTTTAACAAATAGTGAGATTGAAATGCTGGTGTGCGAGTTCCTTTCCAGTTGACACCTAATTAATCCCTATCAGTCAGGACACCTGAAGTGTCGGAGCAAGATGTTCCATTGGTTATAAACTGCCTGTCACAGTCTCCAACTGGATTTGCATGTATAGTTATCAGATGGGTATTTTTTTCAAAATGGAATGTCATTTTTAGCCTGAACCAGTAGCGTTAATTCTCAACTGGCATGACCAAATCACACTGTGTGTCCTGATTAATCTGCATTTAGCAAATCTTGGAGGGGAGACTCACATCAGTCCAAGTTAGACTCAGGACTAAATTTCCAATAGCCGATGTTTCTCTTTAATTTACTACTTTTTAAATTAACTTTAACTCGACCTGAGACAACATCATCTTGTTTGCATTGTATTTCATTTTTGTGTTAATGTGCCCCTTTTTGTTAATGCATGCACTGATGTTTTTCTCTTGTTTTGCCTGCTGTCTCTTCCCCTATCAGCTTTTTGGGCATGTGCTGTTGTCATTGTGACTAATGATAGACAATGGCGTACTCAAGGTCCTCTGCTGATGGAGATACCTGATACTGATGAAAACTACAGCGCAGGTGTTCCATAATGCCCTCAATGTCCTGTGGTTTCTAATTTAGTACAAGCTGATCATTAGAATATGCTTCATCGTGATATGGATTTGTGGTAAATGTAGTGTCTCAAATCTAGCTACCTATACGCTGCGATGCATCAATTTTAAGTATTATTACATACGTGACATTAACTTGCCAGGACAATTCAGCCAGGTACTACATTGATACAGTGGAATCCAGAGTAATTATCAGCCTCCGTTACTGACCCTTTCCCACACTCTGACTGACCCTCGACCTGAATCATTTGACTCAACCTGTCACACTTGCTTACCTTAGCATTTAATTTTGTTTCCAAACACACTTTATTTACCATTGGATATTCTTTATGCCAGCATTAATTTATAACAAAGTTTATTCAGTTAATATTTAATGCATGTCCTATTTGTTGAATTCATTTCCCAAGTTTATAAAATCACCTCCCTCACCAGTTTTGAGACAGTTTACATGCAAGATGTAGAGCTGGATGAGCACAGCAGGCCGAGTAGGAAAGCTGACATTTCGGGCCTAGTTATCACACGCAACATGTATTTGTGTTTTGTAGATATGGACCTAGAATTATGTTATCTTATAAACAAATGAGCTTCACTGTAATTAGTGACGCACCCCAAGTTCTCAGCAAGTCCAAATCTGTTTCATCTGTTTTCACGGCAGCCATGATGTTTTTCAATTGTACGTGTTTGGGAAAAGTACTCTGTCGTTTCATGAAAAACTTCATTTAAGCCTCAGCTAAGATTTCTTCATTGCTAGCGAATGAAGACGTTTCCACACAAGTTTCCTCTTTACTCTATCTAATGCAATTGCATCCTTTCTGAAATGCATTGACCCAAACTTGAATGCATGCAATACTTAAGATGCAATATTTTCACTGAGTAAACACCTGAAAAATACCAGATTTCATTTCCAATTTTGTGCTGAGTCAGTTAACTCACCTGGGGCGCATCACATTACTTGAATGTGCTGCCTTGGAAGGTTGGTGTAACTGGTGCAATAGTAAGTTTTAAAATATGTACTTGCAGAGGAGAAATTGCAGGGCTGTGAGGCAAGATTAGGGGAGTAGGATTAGTTGGATTAATTTTTCAAAGTGCTGGCAGAGATGCAATGGGTTGAATGGCCTCCTGCTGCATGATTCTTTGATCTGGTATCCTGAACTCAAGAATGGAAAGATTATCCAGGGCACCTGTCTGCCGTCTAGTGGACTCTGGTGGCAAATCGCACAATTGAGGAATGGATCATCTCATCTTTGACAATGTCGGCATGGGAAGAGTTAAGGATATTCATTGTTAAACTGGGAAGAAAGTTGGGGATTGGACAATTATTTACTTTTGAACAAACAAACTGCTCCCACAGGTCTGCAGAAGGGTTGTAGATGGTCCCAAGAGGGTTCCAAAAGTTGACTGGACATTGTGCATTGAGTTTCATTATTCTCTGTTACTGCCACTGAGCAGTTACACACAGGGTGGAATTTGTGACATCAAGTGCACAGTATAGAAAAACGTTTGAATGTCATGAGTAACAGCTTGATCTTTGAGAATTTATGTTGCAAGACAATTGCTGGGCATGTTCATGCTGTTGCTGTGATTCTTTGACAAATATTATGATTTTTGCCATTGCATTGAATATTAATAAACAAAAATAATTTGTAAGAGGTCTTTCAAATCCTGTAAAGTCCTGTTGGTTAAAGATTCCACTGTATATAATAGGAGACCAGAAGATTGAACTATTCATTTGTACACCATGCTATCACCCACCACCATTGGTGGCCCCTTCCCACTGCTGATAATTTTCATGCTTTTTGTTACCTTCAATATTTCTAAATGTTGTCCTGGCCAGCCTATCACATTCTGCCTTTGGTGCCAGTAGTGAACCATTTATGGCACACTGGTTAGCACTGCTGCCTTACAGTGCCAGGGACTCAGGTTCAATTCAAGCTTTAGGTGAACGTCTGCTTGGGGTTTGCATGTTCTCCCCTGTTTGCATGGGTTATTTCTGGGTTCTCTGGTTTCCTCCCACAGGTTAGGTAGATTGGCCATGCTAAATTGCCCCATATTGTCCAGCGATGTGCAGGCTAGATGCATTAACCATGGTAAATGTGAGATTATAGGGCTACAGTACGAAGCTCTTTGGAGGGCCAGTATGAACCCGATGGGTTGAACGCCTCTTTCCACACTGTAGGGATTCTATGAAAGTCACGGGAGGCCATCTATCCTGCCTCTTCTGTCAGCTCTTGGAAGAGCTATCCAATTCATTCCACTCTCTTGCCCCTTCCCATTCACTGCCAACCCACCCACATAACATGTTAACTTGTTCACTGTGGGAAGTTACTGTTGAATCTGCATCCACAGCCTTTTTTAGGTGGTACATTCACGATACGTTGCCCGTTCACCTGGATCTGACTAGCATAATATTGACAAAAGCATTCTCCTTAGGGGATTGGTCTGCAAACCGCAGCTATTATTGCAGTGGGGCCATGACAACTTGTCTTGATATAACACTGTGTGGAGCTGGAGGAACACAGCTGGCCAGGCAGCATCACCACCTCTGCTGTCTGGACTGCTGTGTTCTTTCCCACTCCTCTGATGCTGCCTGGTCTGCTGCATTCCTCCAGCTTCACACTATGTTAACTCAGACTCCAGCATCAGCACTTCTTACGATCTCACGATCTCTTGTATTGACGTAACCTCTTTATAAAATGTTCTAAGAAATGTCTCACAAGAGCATTACGAAAGGTAAAAAGAAACACCAACCTGCATAAGGAGGTATTCAGTCAGGGGCCAAAAGTTTGGTCCAAGAGTTAGGTTTTAAGGAGTACATTAGAGGAGGAAAACAGAGGAGATATGGGAACAGGATTCCATGTATGTTAAGATACAGACAGCAAGGTTTTGGATAACTTCACCTTTATGTAGGATAACTCGAGGTGTGTGGAGATCATGAACAAAGACACAAACAAGATGAGCAAGTTTAGAGGGTGGTCATGGAGAGAAATTGACCTAATCTCCAGTGAGCATTTTCCCCCAGATTCCATTTGCCTCAAGTGCCTTAAATTGCTCTGAGGCCTCAAACCCCCAAATGCTTAATGTAAAAAGAGAGATACACTCTCTCAAAATATAGACCACCAATTTAGCGTGTTATCTTTTTTCATTTTAACTGTTTGCATCTTCAAATCAAGAGCCTTTTATCATTCCATCTACATGCCCCAAGCACACAACAACATAAATTTTCAGTGGATTAGCAATTTTAGTAAGAAATATTACGGGTTGACCTGTGGTGGCAAAGGGATGTGACATTTTAAATGTATGTCCAAAATATTCGTTCATTCTCAACATCATTCCCTTTGTTTTTTCCCCCTCGCCTTGTTTCCATGAAGCTTCTCTACCTTGCTCTAAATCAGCAGTTTTCATGCAGACACACTATTCCAAAGGTATCAGAGATAATGGGAACTGCAGATGCTGGAGAATTCCAAGATAACAAAATGTGAGGCTGGATGAACACAGCAGGCCAAGCAGCATCTCAGGAGCACAAAAGCTGACGTTTCGGGCCTAGACCCTTCATGAAGGCAAAAATACTCTAAATCAAAAACCCTTACCAAAAGTATTCAAATAACCCAACATTTTCATTTCTAAACTGTTTTCTTATACGTTTTAGGGCTTTGTGCTTTAAGTGTCTACTTGTGGGGTGGGATGTTACAAATTAAAATACATGCCCCCCTCGATCAGGCTGGAAATCTGACTCTTCATGGCTACAATTATTCCAGGACCATTTTTTAAAACATCACAACTGGAATTTGGGAAATGTAGAGGACAGCAACAAAACACTGGAGGAGACAAACACGTTTGTAGAATGGCAAAATAAATGACAAATAACACACAATCTAGTAAAATGTGAGTGGTTCATCTTGGTAGCAAAGTTGGTGAGAATTCTCTCTAGGTTATTGGCTGTAAAGTGCTTTGAAACATCCATTGTTGTGAAACCTGTGAAATAAACGTACATCATTTTTCAGATTACAAAAACAAGCAATAGGTATTGATAAGGCCATAAAATTAGCAAACATGCTATTTGGTTTCATTTCTGACAGAGCAGAATCCGAAGGAAGGGAAGTAAAACTTGGTGTAATATGTGCAGTTCTGGTCAGGAAAGGCAATTTCTCACAAAGAATGTCCCCGCCCCCTTGATTTTCAATCCATTCATCGCATATGTGCAAGCATTCTTTTAATCTACCCTGATTCTATACTATATAATCAATTCCCATCCAAAATATCTGTGCAGGAAACATTAGCACAATTCTACGTTTGATTCTGGGCTCCTTGCCAATTCCACCTAGGTTCAGTTAAAATTCTGTGTGGTCTTGGTATCATTTTTAATATTTTATTAGTGAGCTACAAGTGCTACCATATGTGTGTTGCCTGCACAAAACCAAGATGTTGTCAACCTGTTGCATTGGTGATAATCATTGGAAATAATTGTGTTGCCATAATCAATGAAGTCTCATCCTAAGAGGCATATGGGTTTTCATTTTGTTATTGTGTTGCAGTTAGCCTCTTTGAATAATGGAAAATTAATGCTGATGAGTTAGTAGCTCTTAATTTAACACTGTATGAAAATGTCTGTTGTTGCTGCCCCTATCCTGGTGGCGGTGTCCTCACCTCCGGGCCAGAAGAACTGCATTCAAGTCCACCTGCCCTAGAGATGTGTCAAAGCATTTCTGAGCAGGTTGTTTTTATTTTAAACAATTACCTTCAAACCCACATCAAATAGTGAATCTAGATATTATTGACGCTTTGCAAAAATATCACACTTCTAAGTGACTACTTTATTTGATGTATTTAGAGCAATTCTTTTGGAACAATATTATCAAGAATTATCGTCATGCATCTGTCAGAAGAATGATAGATTCGATGGCTGAATCAACAGAACTTGCTCTTGTTTGGAAAAAATCTCTAGCGTTCAATCAACAGATCTCAGCAAGGGCACCACTTAGCCTGATGGCTGTGCAAGGGGAAAGCCAAGGAAGCACCTTAACCCCTGGTCAATGTTGGTGATCCTTATTAAACATGGTGTGAGGGAACATTGTGACAAGCCCGCAACGGTCAAATAGCTTGCCATTTTGCACTGTCAGTGCTGGCCAATGAAAAATGTTCAGTTATTTCTGCCATTTTCCATATTGAAGTCCAGAAACGGCAGAGAATTACACATGTTTTGGCGATTCGTCACCCCACTTGTTTTTTTTTTGGTGTCTGGATCGTGTATGTTTCACTTTCCCTGTGAAATGCAAACCTGCAAGCACAGCTGGGATGAGGGATGTGGTACTGAGTACTTGAGTTAAGTAGCAGAGAGTTGCTGGTATGTATCAAAGCTGACCAATATAAATTGCCACCTTCAGGACAGAGGAAGGGCGAACTGGAAACCAGAACATTAGACTTGTAGCTATGGAATCTTAGCAGGTTAGAATTCAGGCAGTTCGCCCATAACACCAGCTCCACACAAGTTAATGCGCAAGTGTTGTCACCTGGAATGCAGTAGCATTTTGAAGATGGTATGTGTTTGTGACAGTACACGCCTTGGTGTGATGTCTCCTGAGATGATGTTCTGGGTAACCTGTCCTGATTGGCTTATTCCATCTGTGTTGAGGAGGGCACAGATACCAAGAACATGTCTGAGGGACTTGATTGCCCTTGTAGCTGCTACACTTGATATTGTATCAGGCCTCCAGCAATTTTACAACCGCCAAAACATTATCTTCAAATGAATAACTTTTACCATGTGTATTTCTGTGACTTTGCAGGGATCGATAAAGAGAATGTGGAGCTTTCGCCGACATCAGGACACACCAACAGTGGGCGAACCCGCCATGGATCTGCAAGCCAAGTGCAGAAACAGCGCAGTGCTGGCAGCTTCAAGCGTCCCAGCATAAAGAAGATCGTGTGAAGTGTTTTGGGACTGACCCATCAAATCTTGTTGGACTTTGCTGAGGTGAAGCCCTCCTACCCCTTCCCCACCCTCAAGAAAGAAGCTTCTGTTCCTGCCACATCAGATAATATGCTGCCTGACGATCAATAACAACAACTGAAAATTGCCCCTGCTACCTTCTTCATTTCTTCTTTCATGTCACCAGTGTTTTCTGCAATGTTTCCAGAAAGTCGTCCTGGTTTGGAGAATGTACCGTTTCAAAAGGAAAGAAATATTTTTAATTTGCTTACCTGTCATCTTTGTTTGGGGGTGGGTTTGGGCAAGAGAAAAAGGCACTGAAAATCTTATCAACACTGTTAATAGTTGTCAAAAATGGAAGCCATTAATTGCAGAAAGGATGGATCTAACTTATTTGCCTTTTATATAATAATGAAAAGTGCTTTGCTGTTTGTGTGCACTTTTCAGCAATCTACAAAGTGGCTTAATGGGTAGGAATTAATCACATCCGTTGGTGATTTTTGCTCTGAGGAGAACTCCCTATGTTTCACAAAAGAAACCTTTAAACTGTAGGTACAGTAACCAATCACCATGTTTAAAGCACATTTAACACTCTCACGTTAGGTTCATTGCAGCAATCATAGAAACTGTACATAACCATTGCATTTATTTTACTGATTCAAATAACAAAGGCGTTGTCTTTTTTATATTTGTTTACAGTCCTGGAAAAACTATGAATTTAAAATATGATATGCAAGAACTTTGCCAAAACAAATAATTATTACAACAAAAAAACTTAGTATTAAATTTGTGGTATTCAGCAAACGTGACTCCTTTAGGGACAATTGTGTAGCTGCCATGGTGTTTAAAAAAAAATGAAACAGCAACAATATCTTGTACGATTAACAACACGTTTCAGTGTGGTCTTAAGAATGGTGCCCTAGAGACAATACAGTCAAATGTTGATTAACCCAGGGCTAGCTGAGTCTAGCGTCACTGTCCTGGATTTAGTTTCTGGGTCGGGGTCTGTCTCATGTGTGCGCACGCACAAACGATCTACAAATCAAAGGTGTTTCTCTCAGTCAATGTTATGCAACAGACCTTATCGCAAGAAGTCACTGCTAGTGTTGGCCACAGATTTTTTTAAACTGCAGTATGTTATCTGTAAATAATTTTTGTGTAAAATTGATAAAGGTATATTTACTACACTGTAAATACATGTGATGATACTGTATTATTTTGCTTTTTGTAAAGCAGTTAGTTGCTGTACATGTATAACATAACAAAATTTGATTATTCTAGTGTCAGTAATGTTAACTTCTCTCTTCCCTTCCGTTGCATTTTATGTCATTAAAGGAGACAAAAGAAAATACTGTGTACTATTACTTGCAGGTCTCATTGGCTAAAAATTTTGACAAACAAAATATAATTTAAAATGTTAAATCTCATTATGGCCTCTGGTAACTTTTGATCTAGTGCAGGACCAGGTGGTGGTCAGACAGTGATAATGTCATCTACCAGTAAAATCTGGAATCATAAAAGAATTTGTCTAATGGTAAGCACATGGCACTGTCAATTGTCGTAAAAACCCATTTGGTTCACAATTAGCCCCTGAGGAGGGAAGAATGCCATCCTTTGCCTGACCTGGCCTATATTTGACTTCAGACCAACATCTATAGGTTGACTCAACAGCCGTCTGATATGGCTCAAGAGACACAATCATTTCAATGGCATCCAGAATGGACGACAAGTTTGGGCCTTGCCATTGATGTCCGTATCCCATTGAAGAATAAAGAAGAACAGGCCATAATATGGGACCATTTCACCACTTTTGGTAGTTGCCAGTACCTGTTACTTTAGTTGCCGGTTTACTGTACAGTCAGTTTTGGTGAGGTGTATGAGGTTTACAGCGATTATTCACAAAGGCTTTGATTCTGTAAAAGGGAAGAACGATTGAGAACTTTTTCCCCCCCATAAGTGTTTCTAGTAGCACAAGTTGCTATATGAGAGGAGACCACAGCCATGAGTTCCACCTTCTGCCAGCCTGATTTGATCTGTTGTAAAAGAGTAATTGATTTGTTGCCAAGTTGTTGATCCTGAAGTGGTATGAGGAAAACTCCCATTGGCGGAGAGCTTAGAAGACCAGAAGTCCAAATTTACCTGTCTCCTCCAAATCATGTTACACTCACCGTGTGGCATATAATAAATTAATCACTCATATCCTCAAAGACGTGTAAAACAAGTGTTTACTGATTTTCAGGTAGCACAGAAGTGCAATATCAATTTACAGTATTCCTTTTCCTGTTCTTCATGTACAGCTGACATAAACTTGATAAAATCTGAGTGCTGTTTATAGTTCTGTAAATGTTAAAAGTTTTCTCCCTTCCAAAGCTGATCATTCATTTGATCTCTCAAAGACAGTCCGTGAATTGCATTTGTATTTGGACCACTGTTCATTTTAGATTTGCAAAATTGATGAGGAAAGGGGATGCTGCAGCATTAAAATAAGATTTGATCACTTCAACAAACCTGTTTTTCTCATCTCTGGACTACTGTTTCCTCTTCTTGATACACAGGGTTATTTAAGCTGAAAACGAGTGATTTGTCACCTAACATAGTCTTGAGTTTGATTTACGAAATGTTTGCAACCATCTCTTCCATGGAAGTGCTCCTTATTATCGGGTAAGAGTTGTAAAAGCCACATTGCAAGTGAAAAAGGATCAGCAAGACAGGACATTAACCAGGCTGGGCAGGAAGATGGCAGACTCAGTTCAATATGGAGAAATGACCACAAAGTTCATTGGAAATAAATTTCCATGTCTGGAAACAAGTTCAGAACTTAGTTAAGATGTGGGACAAGGATTTTTCTTTAAAAAGTATTGGGATTTGCAAATAAGAAATTTGAACACAAGCTAGTGCTTGTGATAAATCACTGCTGTGGTTGAGTCATAGATATGTGCTATGTGAAGATTTGGATGCTATATTGTGGAAAGGATACTTGTCAGCAGTTCCTTAGAATCAAAGATTATCTAGTCAGGCTAGATTAGACCACACATGACTGAGAAGCCTAATCTTGGATCCAAAAGTTTCTCCATAGTGGCAGCACATGGTTGCTTGGGGAAATGAAATTAGTAGCTTCCTTCTTCCGCTGGGTGCTGACGTTACATCTCCATGTTGAGTCACAGAGCCATCAAGTGGTTTGTGTCTGAATTGCCTGGGAGGTGCTGTGCTTGAGCAGTCAACTGACTCTCCCAGTCAGTATATCAGTGCCTTCATGCTTTCGGGTGATGTTCTGGCAGAACACAACCTGCCTCAGCAGGCAGGTTTAGCTTAACTGGACACAATGGCCTGTCCATCAGAAATGATGTTAATACTATGAAGACTGTCCAGCACAGGATAATGTGAACTTCTGATGCTAATCGGAACTTCAATTGTTGAGCATTAAACTTCTAAGATGGATGCTGCTGCTTCGCTCAAGAACACCTGCAACCCAGTGGTAGAATGCATGTTTTGTGCAGATAAGTTCCCATACTTAAATCACTGGTATCTCCACAGATTTTTATCCGGAGAGATGTGGGTAAAAGAATTATCGATGGTAAGGCCATGTTGAAAAGATTCTTGAGTGACAAAGGTGTCAGAGGGTCAGGGGTGAGAGGAAGGACGAGAATTCAGACAATGATCAGAAGCACTACGCCCTCGTAAAATGACAGTGAGGACTAAATGGTCTATTGATCCTAATTTGCATATTTTTCGAATATCGGATGGTCAGATCTGCTAAAAGGATGACTTTTTTTGCTGTATTCTGTAGGATATCTGTCAGACCAACTTCATGAAGCACTGAGGTTTAAAGTGAAATCATGCTACCTATTTTATGTAATTCAGTAAAGCAGATTAACAGGAATCATTCTGTCCATCTAAACTCAAGGTAGTAAATTGAATGCAGGAATTTTTTTTAAAAATCCCTTCCTGGGAGGTGGGAAGGCTAGTATTTGTTACCTCTCCCTCATTTAACAGGAGGAGATGGTGGTGAGCCACTTTCTTAAACCACTTTGGGCACTGGGCAGTATGGACACTCATAATGCTGTTCAGAAGGGAGTTTCAGGATTTTAATTCCAAATCATGATGATGTGTAGCTTAGAGGACAATTCTGTGTACCTACTATCCTTATAGATGGTATAGGTTGCAGATTTGAAAGGCATTGTCAAAGGACTCTTAGTGAGTTGCTGCCGTGCATTTTGTGGGTGATGCACATTGCTGTCACTACTTCGGTGGCAAAGGGGAGAGAATGTACAAAGTTATGAAAGAGGTGTCAAATCAAGTGGGCTGCCTTATCTTGAATGGTGTCAAGTTTCTTGTGTTGTTGGAGCTGCACGCATCCAGACAAATGGAGAGTATCCTACAACACACCTGACTTGTGCATGCTGGACTGTCACTGGGGAGATAGGAGGTGAGAAACACACCCCAAAATTCCTACCACTGGCATGCTGTTGCAGTCACAGTATCTTTTTAGGCTGGATCAGCTGAGGTTCTCATTGGTTGCGGATTTAGTGATGGTAATGTTATTGAATGTCAAGGGGGGATTATTCAGTTCTGTCTTGATGGGGATGGTTATTGACTTTTAAGTGATAACTGACATCCACACTGCACACTAGTCCAGTGCTGGATGTTGTTCAGCTTTGTAAATGGACTCAAACAGCTTCAGGATCTGGATATTGAGCAATTACTGGCGAATGTCTCCCCTTCTAACTTTATGACACAGGTCAGTCTTTGAAGCAACTGAAGATGCTTGGGCTTAGGACTCCACCCTACAGAATTTGAGGTGCCTTGTGCAATAATCATGTACCTACGTCTGGATCAGAAGGCCTGTGTTCAAGTTCCACCTGCTCCAGAGATGAGTTGTGACATGACACCTCTAAATGGGTTTATTCAATTATCTGCCCTGATGTTCTGAGACTGGAAAAATTGATCTTCAGTAAGCACAGCCAATTTCCTTTGTGATTGGTTTGCCTCCAATCAGCATAAATCTTTTTCCCCAAGTCCTTTGATTCTAGTTTGTTAGAGCTCTCTAATGTAATACTCTGTCAAATGCCGCCTTGATGCTCTTGGGAAGTCTATCCCTCCTCACCTCCGGAGTAAAGAACTTTTTGTCCATGTTTGAACCAAAACTGTAATGAGGTCTGGACCTGAGTGGTTTGGCAGAACCCAGACTGGGTGTCACTGAGCAGCTTATTGATGACCAAATATATCAATGACCCCTTCTGTCATTTTGCTGATGATCAGGAGTAGATTGATCAGGTGGTAAAATATTAAGTTGGATTTATCCTGCAGTTTGCACTCCAAGCACCTCTGGGTAATTTTCCAAGTGTTTAGGTAGATGTTTATGTTGCTATACTGGAATAACTTGGCTGGGAATGTAGCTAGTTCTAGAGCACTAGTCTTTAGCACTATTGCCAGAATGCTTTCAGGGCTCAATGTCCCTCTGATGTTATCAATTTAAAAAGTACAAGTAACAATCATTGGGTCCCAATTTCATTGTTGCAAATGACTTTGCCATGATTGAGTTGGCTGTTCAGCCCAACCATTGACTCTTATCGCCCATGATACTAAATGCTTATCACACCTTTGCTAATTTTGGACAGACACAAAAACAGTGTAAATTCATATCAGACAGTCTGAGGTTGCCAATGAGTTTTGTGATGAAAGTTTATAGTGTATCCTCCTTATTCAGGAACTTGCATTCTAAAGGAGAGAAAATTATTTTATTGGGTTTCAGTTGTGAAGTGACTTTTTCTGAAGGTTGGAAATCATTTAATCAGTGAATCAAAATAGCACCTCCCAAGAAATCCTACATCTCAAACTAAATGATTAGACAAGCAACCTTGAGACAATTGCTTCGATAATTACTAAGTTTAATATTTACAAGCTACAAACACGGGGGAAAAAGGCCACCAGCAGGTCTAGTTCAGCAAGATGAGATCCATATCATCACAAGTTTCAGTTTCATTTTCATCTTAAGCTGTTTTAGCTGTCCAAGTAAACAGGGCTAGGTAAAGGTATGGACTTGTTTTTCTTGAGTCCAGTGAGTTCGCTTCTATTGGTGAGTCTCTCAGAAACAATAACTGAGAGAGTCACATCTGGTCAATGAGCAAAAAGTCACCAAATGGAAGCATTTGTGATCTCATCAGTTGATGAAGAAATCCAATGGTGAGGCTGGGAGAGAATTTGCTGGGGTTGAGTGTATATAAAGGATATTACTGGGGAGAAGGATGAAATCCTTTTGCTGTTCTTGAAAAGACTGTCTTTTTAAAATATTCTTTTATGTAAAGAAATTGTTCATTTGTGTTAAGTACACAAGCAGTCCCTTGTGAAGATGTTCAGTGACTAACTGACGAATCCAGGAACCAACTTGTCAAATACAAAACATATTGTCTGTCAACCAGGCTTCAGACTGGGATCATAACGTGTGCTGTTCAAGAAATGATTCCTTAGCTACTCTGAGTCAACAATCTGTGCAAATATGAGTGCGTTAATTTGGTGCAAGAGAATGCCATTCAGCCCTTGAGCCTGTTCTGCCATTTTCCAAGGTGTTGGCTGATCTGATTTTTGGCCTTTTTCACATTTTTGTAGATCCCTGATAACTTGAGCAGACTCTGGAACAAAAAGGGAATCAATCTAGCTCTGCCATAATTTTTTTTAAATGACCCCACTGGTCATTGGGCAAGACAATTCCACAGGTTCATCATTCTGGGAAGTATCACATTTTAAATAGCAGAGCCCTATTTTGAACTGTGACCCCCCCACCCCCCAGTAGTTCAAGACTCCCTCACAAGAGGAAACAACCTTTCAGCATCTATACCATCACATTCCCACAGGATCGTATATGTTACAATGAGATTGTCTCATTCTTCTAAACTTGCTACACACTGGACTGAGAGAGATGCCCGCACAAACGTCTGCAGTTTTGAATTGTCGTGGTGCTAAAGACCATTTATCCCATCAGGCCACCCTAGCATGTTGTGTCACTTCCTTTGCAACCACTTTGTGCCATTTTAAATTAAATCATTAAAATATTTTTTTATTTTCAAAGGTCTGTTTTAGTTTATTCTTGAGCCTGCATTTTACTCAAACATTTAATCTTTGGCTTTTTCAGTTTGTGCACATTTTGAACCATGAATTTGGATTATCTCAGATCCAGGCTGCAGTGAGCAAGAATAACTCGTACATCCACAATTATTGGAAGTTTTATTTTTAATTGAGTTGTTAACTGTTTAAATTCTTTCAGAAGAACCTCCTTTCTTGTCCTGTCCACATCATTGATACTAACAAGGATCAGAACTGGCTTCCTTGCCTCTAATTCTTAAGTTTCTCTTCAGTCCAGAGTTCTTGTCCTTGAGCCTAGCACATACTGGGATATGCCCTCAAGGCTGCAGAGAATGGTGTCATCTCCCCTGAATTATACTGTCACCCTACCATAACTACATTCCTGTTTCCTGCCCCTACTTCAGTATGATGTTGGTCAGGTTGCTCATTCTCCCTGTTGTCATCATTCATCTGCACAGCTTGTAACTGTTGGATGGTTGTCAGTTCCTAAACTGCCTTCTGCATTTGCCCCACCAGGAGTTACACCCTCCTGTCCCAGATCACAGACCCCCCATTTGAATTACTTGATCTGAGGAGTGTACTTGCCCAAAGAGTAGTGTCCAATTAGCTATTCCCCCTCCCTGACGTGGTACAGAGTCTGCGGCTCAAACCCCAGCTCCTCAAATCGATTCAGAGTTCACTGAGTTGTAAACATAGTTCAGATGTGCTCACCCTGTATCACGCTGGTGCCCAGCAGCTTCCAGTACAGTAGCACTAACTGTCCCTGTGCTGCTATCTTGTTTATTACTTATTCTAATACCCATGCACTTTACCCTTCATTGTCATTAATTTGTTTGCACCTGCATCAATCTTGCACCTAGTGAACTGTTTTTATTTTAAGAAAGAAGAAGAAACGTGTCAAGACCTAAATGGAAACTTTGGACATTACTTCTCCTTTTCTTCCATTGAGCAGAAGATATAAAAGGTTGTATACACATATGAATAGATTCAAGAACTGCTTCTTCCCTGCTGTTATTAGACTACTGAATAGACCTCTCAAATTTTATACTTACTGTTCATCTCGTTCTCTGTGCACCTTCTCTACAGCCATAACATTGTGTTCCTTGTTCCGTTCTATTAGCCTAATACACTTTGTATGGTATGATCTGCCTGTACTGCACACAAACAAACATCTTGTGGTACCTCGGTACATGTGACAGACAAATAAATCATATCAAATTAAGACTGGAAGTATTCACCAATCCCAATAGTTACTTCCCGAACTCGCCTTGTATTGTAATTTGTAACATCTTGCTGCCACCGATCTTGCTGCAGGTCGATGCCTTGGTCAGCAGTTCTTATCCTCTACATCTGCAGACTGTGCTCTTGCTGTAAACCTTACTTAGAGCACCTCTGTTTCCTCTCTGCATGCAATTTCCAGTGCGAACTCATGTCCCCAGAATATTGATCTGAAGTTCTGGATTTAGTGCTATTGCTGATAGGCTACCACAAAAATAACTGATGGGTAAGAGAATTAAAAGCAGCATGACAAAAAGCCAGCAATGGCTTCTGGGCAAAATGGTGTATTTGTTTCAGAATTTGGTCAATTGTTAGACTTGAGCACAGGGACAAAAGTTAAAACATGAAGTAGAATGAAAAGCTGAACTTTGTGCAGTGAAAGACATATAAGCTCTTAAAGTCAGTATTAATTTTATTCATTATTATTTTGCAAATATGTGTATAACATTCTATGGGCTTAAAAATTGGAAAATGTACAAAGTATTTAATTAAACAGTTCAGTCCACTGATCTGTATACTCTGCTCATGTGGCATTCTGTCAGCCTCTGTTTGCTGAGCTAAAAATGCAATCATCACTCAACACCTGAAATTTGCATCTTCAAATAATGGCAACAAATAGCAGGAGTTTCTGCAAAAATTGTGCGTTGCTATCTTGGATTCAATGAGCAATTGAGTATGTTCCACAGTGTTCTTGTTCAACCAGTAGGAAAATGTGTGATTTCACATTAGACTCCCTACAGTCTGGCAACAGGCCCTTTGGCCTATCAAGTCCGCACCGCCCCTTGAAGCATCCCGCCCAGACCCATCCCCCTATAACCCACACACCACAGACAATTTAGCATGGTGCACCTAGCCTGCACATCTTTTGATCGTGAGAGGAAACCCACGCAGACACTTGGAGAATGTGCAAACTCCAACACAGACAGTCATCCGATGTTGGGATTGAACCCAGGTCTCTGGTGCCGTGAGGCCATTGTGCTAACCACTCAGCCACCGTGCCACCCACTAGTTTGAACAGGTGCCGGAGTAGGCCGTCCAGCCTTTCAAGCCTGCTCTGCCATTCAGTATGATCGTGACTGATCATCCAACTCAGCAACCCATTCTTACTTTCTCCCCCTCCATACCCTTCGGTCCCTTCAGCCCGAAGAATCATATCTAATGCCTCTTTGAAAACCTTCAATGGTTTGTCCTAAACTGCTGGCTGTGGCAGAAAATTCCACAGACTTCCCACGCTCGAGGTGAAGAAAGTTTCCTTCATCCTAGACTTCAATTAACTAACACATTTCCTTAGTCTCTGACCCCTGGTTCTGGGCTCCTTGGTCATTGGGAACATCTTTCCTGTATTTACCTTGTATAGTCCTGTAAGAATTTCATAGGTTTCTGTGAGATACCCCTTAATCATGTAAACTCCTATGAATGTAGTCTGAATTGATCTTGTTTGTCTTCCAATGTCAGTCCTACCATCACAGGAGTCGGTCTCAGAAACTTTTGTTGCACTCTCGCCATCGCAAGCATATCCAACTTCAGAGAAGGAGACCAAAAGAACACAGATGAGATTCTGACACTGTAATAGTTTCTGTGGAACTCATAAAATGTTAACAGCCATAGGCTCCCTTCAGATCATGGTAAGCAATTTTTTCGAGAGTTTTGACCTAACTGATCTTTGATTCCAGACTTTTGCTCCCAAAAAGCAAGTAAAATTCCTAAGGGTTAAGCACTTTGCATCCATGTTCCCAACATCTCAACTGCCCCACTCTCTCTCTCACACACACACACACACCCCTGTCCCCCAGTTTGCATCAGAACTCTAGCCCCCAGACCCAGCGTTTAATGTTTTCACTGAGAGTCATGAACATTTTCAAACCTTGGTGAGGGTTGCGGTGTGAGCAAGTGTTTGAAGCAACAGGTTACAGAATTAACACATAATCCTCCACAAGTATGATGAGCAAGCTCATTTCACTGCCGTGCACCTATCTCACTGCTTCATTTCAGTGACAATTCTCATTGTCTCCATTCCCCCACTGCTTAAAGGTATTTACTTTCAGAACAGACACAATTCCATCGGGAACTCAGTGATGTGACTGTCGGCCAGTGCTCTTTCCATGCCATCAAAGTGATTAGCACTCCTGCCTCACAGAGGCAGAGATCCAGGTTTGATTCCAACCTTGGGCGATTGTCTGCATGGGCTTCCTCCCATAGTCCAAAAATGTGCAGGTTAGGATGGATTGGCCATGCTAACTTGCCCATAGTGCCCTGGGATCTGCAGGCTGGGTGGCTTAGCCATGGGAAATGCAGAGTTATACAGAGTGGGATGGGTGGTTTGAGATGCTCTTTGGAGCTTTGGTGTAGACTATCTATCTATACTGTAGGAATTTTAGGATTCAAGTTTCACTAACCAAGTCAGACATCGAGCCTGATCTGAAGTCATTTTGGAAGCTGAAATTAATTAATACTCGACAGAGAAGAATTTGTCAATGACTTTTTTTATCATCACTAACGTACAGGCAACAATTTATTAAAATTGTTCTTGTGTCACAGTGGTAGCGTGCCTGCCTCTGAACAAGGAGTTCAAATCCCACCAGCTCCGGAGGTGTGAGATAACATCTCTGAACAGGTTGATGAAAAAAAATGTTAAAACCATTCTGTGTGAAGCTGGATGAACACAGCAGGCAAGCAGCATCTCAGGAGCGCAAAAGCTGCTTGGCCTGCTGTGTTCATCCAGCTTCACACTTTGTTATCTTGGATTCTCCAACATCTGCAGTTCCCATTATCTCTATAAATCATTCTGTGCTCTTCAGCTCTGTGCATACTATTACACACAGCCAACACTAGATGGGGCACCTTGATCCATTTATCAAAATATGGGTTAAAAGTGTTACAGAGATAGTACGACCCAAAACGTCAGTTTTCCTGCTCTTCTGATCCTGTTTGGCCAGCTGTGTTCATCCAGCTCTACACCTTGTTATATCAAAATATGGGTGATGCATTTTTTTAAAAATTGTGGGCAGCACTGGCAAGGCCGTAATTTTTTTGCCCATCCCTTATTGTTCTTGAACTCAGTGGCTTGCTCAGCCATTCTGAAGTCCCAGGTGGGCCAGGCTAACTAAAGACAGGAAGTTTCCCTTCCCATGGTGAGCCAGACAACAACAATTGATGACGATTTCATAGGCACTATCACTGAGACCATTCTATTCCTGAGTTTCTTAACTGGATTCCTGAAAAGACTTCCTTTGTGGGATTTGAGCCCACATTGACACAGCACTAAAATAGAGACAAAGTGCTGCCGGTGTTGGACATCCAAAACAAAAAACAGGAAGAGCTAGAGAAGCATAGCATGGCAAGGCAGCATCTGTGGAGAAAGTTGAGTTGACATTCAAACCCACCAAGAGTCTTCTTCAGAACTCACAGTGTGAGCCTCTGCTTCTGGATTACCAGTCAGTGACATTATCGCTAATCTACCATTACCTGAGCTATTCGTTTTGGAAATTAACTGTATTTGAGAAAGAATGGAAGACAGCTACTTTCAAGAGACATTGCCCTCATGTCCGGGACAATTTATAAATGTAGTGATTATGCTGCAATGAATGATATTTTCTGATGACACAGCGACCACAAATCTCTTAAGAAGTTGTCAAACTCTCTTAAGAATAGTGCCTTTTTAACATTGATTTACTGTGTTTTTCTTGTTGCAGGTCTATCCACCGCATTCAATTTTTCAGCATCCAATTATCTTGCTGAAAATGATTTCTGAAACTTAGCTGTTCTAATGGAGCCTTACAGTACAACATTTCCATTAAAATAGATTTAGATTTTGACGAAATTATTTGTCAGTTTGAAGTAATAGAATAGGCAGCAAATACCATTAATCTTTTTTTAAAAAATGTTCAGACAGAAACTGAGAGAATTATGTATTTTGTGCATGTTATACAGATCCATGATCTTTGCAAAGAAGTAAGAAAAGATTTTGTTGATAGCAGAGTGAATACAAGTGCCACCAAATGCTTGTCTGCAGTTCATCTGTTTTAACAGCATTAGAAATTGAAAGTGGTGTAGGCCATTCAGCCCCTTAAGCCTGTTCCCTCATTGAATAAACCATGGTTTATCTGATTGTGGTTTAACTCCACCTTCCTGTCTGCCTGTCATCATCCTAAATTTCCTTGTCAATCAAAATTCTGTCCAACACAAGGTTTGAATAATTTAATGGGCCAGCTTCCCCAATCACTGTCAAAGAGAGTTGCAAAGACTAACTCCCTCTGAAAGAAAAACAAATACTCTCATTTTTTAATTTTTCAAAAATATATTTTCTTCATCATAATATCTTCAGATACACACATATTCACTGAAGCTGCTCAGGTTTATTTAGTAGCATACGAAGAAATACACATTGGAGTGGGACTCCATCCAACAAACAAACCCAAGGCATTTCTTACTTGTACACGAACAGATCCCCCCTTTACTTCAGCAGAAAGATCTTAGACAGTGGTCTTTCCCCACTGCCTCTTGGCAGCAGCTACCCCAAGCTTTCATGCATCCCTCAGCACATAGTCCTGGGCCTTGGAATGTGCCAGCCTGCAACACTCACACGAGGTCAAATCCTTGCTCGGGAAGAACAACATGTTTTGAACAGACCAAAGAGCACAGACTCCTGTATCACAGAGCCGCTTGGGACAGGTCTCAACAAAAACCATTGTATCTTTCTCCAGACTTCCCTTCCTCCTCATATTTGTCGTAAAGTCCTCCTTGTATTTTGAAACTGTACCCTGCTCCTCAGTATCTGTTGTGTCAAGTCCCTTAGAATCTTATACATTTCAACAAGATTGCCACTCATCCTTTGAAATTCCAATGAGTTTGGTTCCAGCTGCTCAACTTTTCCTCGTATGGCAAACCTTTTCTTCCAAGAACGAACTTAGTGAATGTTCTCTAAATAGCTCCCAACACAGCTATAACCCTTCAGAAACACTATTCACAAACTCCCGGTACAGTATCATGAATAGCTTGTACAATTGCAACAAGACCTTCCTCATTCTATATTACAACCTTGGCAGTAAAGGCCAACATTCCACTTGGCTTCCAAACTACTTAGTATAACTGTGTGCTGACCTCTGATGAGTTAGGTAAAGTGATTTTAACCAGGGAATTGAGTTGACCTTTGTGAATATTGGTGTGAGGCTGGAAAAGCACAACAGGTCAGACAGCATCCAAGAGCAAGGAAGTCAACATTTCAGCCTGAAACTCTTCTTCAGGACTCATTGACTTCCACTGACTTTCCTGCTGTGTGGACGCTGTCTGACCTGTTATGCATTTCCAGTCTCACACCTATAGACTCTGGCTTCTAGCATCTCCAGTCCTTATTGTCCCCTTGATCTTATTGCCAGTGGATTGTGGTGGGATGTGAGGGGAAATCACTGAAGGCGAGTTTGACTTGTGTTGCAATATTTTGTCACGAAAGGTCAGTGACCTCCACCAGGAAATTACCAAACATCGGTTGACAAAATCAGTATGGAGTTTGGAACAACTGGCTCCAAGAGTTAACCATTGACCAGAATCTGAAAGTGAAACCATGTCAGATAACAGATAAACCAAATGGGAAGCATTGACTGATTAGCTCCTCGACAAGGCTAAAAAATGAAGGAAGAATATATTGATCGGGTTGGAATTTAATGCCTGGAAGTGTGGTGGAGGCAAGTTCGGTGAAGGCATTTAAGAGGGGTTTGGATGATTATTTGGAATAGACATGTTGTTCAAGGGCAAAAAGAACAGGATATTGGCCTGGGAGAGATAGTAGGAACTGCCAATGCTGGAGAATCTGAGATAACAACGCACAGAGCTGGATGAAGACAGCAGGCCAAGCAGCATCAGAGGAGCAGGAAGGCTGATGTTTCGGGCCTAGACCCGTCTTAAGAAATGGGGGAGGGGAAGGGGGTTCTGAAATAAATAGGGAAAGAAGGGGAGGCGATCAAAGATGGATAGAGGAGAAGATAGGTGGAGAGGAGACAGACAAGTGAAAGGGCAGGGATGGAGCCAGTAGAGATGAGTGTAGGTGGGGAGGTAAGGAGGAGATAGGTCAGTCCAGAGAGGACGGACAGGTCAAAGGGGTGGGATGAGATTGATAGGTAGGAGATGGGGTTGGGGCTTGAGGTGAGAGGAGGGGATAAGGTGGGGATGGGCTGGTTTTGAGATGCAGTAGGGAGAAGGGAGATTTTGAAGCTTGTGAAATCTACATTCATACCATTGGGCTGCAGGATTCCCAAGAGGAATATGAGTTGCTGTTCCTGCAACCTACGGGTGGCATTGTTATGGCTGTGCAGGAGGCCCAGGATGGACATGTCAAAATGGTTTGCAACGGGGAGGTGCAGTTGTTTATTGCGAACCAAGCGTAGGTATTCTGCAAAGGGGTCCCCAAGGCTCCGCTCCGTATCCCCAATGTAGAGGAGGCCACAACGGGTACAGCAGATACAGTATACCAGGTTAGCAGATGTGCAGGTGAACCTCTGCGTGATGTGGAAAGTCTTCTTCGGGCCTGGGATGGGGATGAGGGAGAAGTGGTAGGACAGATTTAGCAGTTCCTGCAGTTGCAGGGAAAGTGCTGGGTGTGGAGGGGAATGTGGACTGGACAAGGGAGCCATGGAGAGAGTGGTCCCTCTGGAAAACAGACAAGGGTGGGGAGAGAAAAATGTCTTTGGTGGTGTGGTCGGATTGCAGATGGTGGAAGTGTTGGAGGATAATGCGCTGGATTTGGACTTTGGTGGCGTGGTATGTGAGGACGAGGGGGCTTCTGTTTGGTTGTTATTTGCAGGAATAGGGTGTGAGGAATGAGTTACAGGAAATGCGGGAGACACGGTCGAGGGTGTTCTTGACTACCGAGGGGGAGAAGTTGCGGTCCTCGAAAAACGAGGACATCTCAGATGTACGGGGGTGAAATGCCTCATCCTGGGGGCCAAGTTGAAGGAATTGGGAATAGGGGATGGCATTTTTGCAGGAAGGTGGGTGGAAAGAGGTGTATTCTCGGAAGCTGTGGGAGTCTGTGGGCTTGAAATAGATATCGGTTTGTAGGTGATTGCTGGAGATGGAGACAGAGTGATCCAGGAAGGTGAGGGAGGTGTTAGAGATAGCCCAGGTGAACTTAAGGTTGGGGTGGAAGGTGTTGGTGAACTGGATGAACTGTTTGTGCTCCTCATGGGAGCATGAGGTGGTGCCAGTACCGTGATTGATGTAACGGAGGAAGAGGTGGGGGATAGTAGGTACGGTGTAGGTACGGAAGCGGGGACTGTTCCATGTAACCTACAAAGAGGCAGGCACAGTTTGGGCCCATGCGGGTAACCATGGCCACCCCCTTTGTCTGTAGGAAGTGGGAGGAATTAAAGGAGAAATTGTTGATGGTGAGGACGAGTTTGGATAAGCGGATGCGGGTGTCAGTGGAGGCGGACTGGTCGGGCCTGTGGGATATTGGCCTGTTTTGCTTGTTTGGCATGATGGGCTGAATAGCCTCCTCAAGGGCTGCCACAGGTTGAATGAAGAGTAGGGGGCGGGGACAGCGATTTTCGGCGTTGTGGGTGGGGCGTCATGACGTAAGCACTTGGGCTGAGCACGGGTTCACGTGACTCCGAGGGCCGGGGAAAGGCAGGAAGGCGGGGTAGCGCTCAGTGACGTTAGAGTGGAGGCGTGGTGGAGCCGGGCTCATTGACGTAAGGGTCTGGGCGGGGCACGGCGTGGTTTCAGAGACGCGAGACGTTGTCAGGGCTGCAGTGGGCGGGGCTAGACCCACGCGTGCGCCGTCCGTCCACCGCTGCCGGCGGCGGGTGGGCGTGTCTGGGCCGGAGATCTCGCGAGAGCCGCTGAATGTATCAGTTTGCGGTGGGAGGTGGGAGCACGTGGGCCGGCCGTGGAGCCTGGAGTCTGAGAGCGGCGCAGAGAGTGAGAGACTTGGCTTCGGCCTACTGTCTGAGCAGGCCTCCTCAACCTGGTGACCTTGTCCCCCATCCTCCTCCCTTGGGTGAGTTACAGTCCGTGAGCCCACCCCTCAAACACCGCCCCCCACAACCTCTGGCTGAGGCCTGTGTGAATGCGCTGGGTCTGGGCACTGGATTTATCCCGGTCCCCCCTCACGCTCTCCCGTCTGGAAGACGGGGACCTGCCGCTCTGGCGCTGTGCCTTTGCGGGGTGACCCTAAGTCGCTGAGCCCAAGGTCGGGCCGCACCGTGCGGATTCGCTGGGCCTGGGTGGGGAAGAGGGGTGGTCGCCAAACTGCGGCTGGTGGGTTAAAGCCGAGTGATGGGGGATGGAGCTGGGCGGCCCCGCTGCAGAAAGACACTCCGGGGGAATGGGGTGGCAGTGGAGGTCATTGGGCGGCCGCTGTTCGCCTTTCTGCGGAGCGGCCCTTTTCCCTCGAATCGGTTGGGAAGCGGGAGCGAGCAACGCGGATTTGGTTGCGGGGGGGGACCTGCCTTGCAATACTGTCAAAAAACAGCAGTGCGAACCGGTGTTTGAAAGCTTTTCTGTGGGAGAAGCTAGCGATTACAGTATTGTCTGCGAACAAAAATAATTCTGACCAAGTATTTAGTTCTTTCTGGTATTGTCGGGAATTGGCTTCATTTCATTGAAAGGTGTCTTGCTAATTTTAATTTGTGTGAAGAGTTTTTGTTTTCTCCGGCCGTTGTTGCAAAGCAAATTCTAGAAATACCTGCCATTCGCAAATATGCGTGCTTACGGCTTGTCTGCGCTCCCAATTTCACATTCAAGACGCAAATGTTTTTGGCACGGGATATGCCAGTCATGCTGCCCACGTCCTGATTTGCCCTTTATGGCAGCAGGAAACTTGCAGAATGAGCTCAGTGCTTATTGTAGCTGGCTTTATTTGAATGGCTTGTTCTTACTTCAGCTTGCCTCATGACTCAGGCATTTTTATGCAATAAATTGAATTTTAATGATCGGGGTTCCTTCAGAGAGTAGTGCTTGGTCTTCTGGAAATAGTATCTCAGTGTTGTGCTTTTAAACTGCACCTTTAAAAAAAAAAGTACCATGCCAGTCTGACCCTGATTGTTTTACTGCTCTTTTAAGCTTTGTTACAGATTAAAAGTGACTGATTTGTGTGTGAGACTTCAATATGACAGTTTCTGTTTTAGCCTTGCTGTTCAGATTCATAGTATTATCGGTATTTGTGAAATTTTCATTCCACCCCTTCAGGCAGTATATCCGATGTGTTTGACGCGTATAGTTTCTTTGTAATATATGGGCGGCTGGTTAGTTTTGAAGTTTGCTCCAGTTGATCCTGTGTTAAAATCACTGCAGTGATTGTGCGGCTAGCTGCATCTTGAAATGACTACTTTCTCACATCCTATTCTTATCAGTGCTGTTGCTAATGCCCCGCCCTAAAATGAATTTGACCTTGTTTCTGTGCAAATGTGTCTTGTGCCAGATTCTGTTTGGTTGTGGCATTTGTTCCCGGTCTGGGGTGACTTCGGATTGGAATCGAGACAAAGGAACTGGAGTTGTGCTGACTGGGCGTAGGGGAATGTATGTGCAGAGGACAGGTTAACTGTGAAGAGCTTTCTTTGCACACACTTGAGTATATTTCTGCACATTGACAGTTGACACTTCTTTTTTTAAGTGGAGGAACCTACTTGCCTGGGTTCGTAACATTGCAACATGGAAGTGTCCACTCTGGTGAAAAGGAGCTGGACTGTTGATGTTTGTGGCAATTATGAAAGGTTGTATTGGCTGTTGTGCTTTTCAGGCTTTGAATGAAGACAGACATCACGTGATAACCAAAGATAACAAAGTGTGGAGCTGGATGAGCACAGCAGGCCGAGCAGCATCTTAGGAGCACAAAAGCTGACGTTTCGGGCCCTAGATCCTTCATCCTGAAATGTCAGCTTTTGTGCTCCTGAGGTGCTGCTTGGCCTGCTATGTTCATCCAGCTTCACACTTTGTCTCAGATTCTCCAGCATCTGCAGTTCCCATCATCAGGTGATAACCAAATTTTCTTGGTGTGGGGAGGGGGGTGGGCGGAACATGGCCGGTTGTGGGCGAGGGGATGCATGCTTGTTGATCACAGAGGCTGTGGTTGCCAAAGTGGAGCAGCCACTGGAGTCAAGGAGGGAGGGAATGCCATTGTGTGCCCATGAAGCCTTAAGGCCTGGGTGACCACTTGTGGGTGAAGAAGGGATAGAATGCACATGTGAGAGATAAATGTTATACTTGAGCAAGCTCAGAATGGAAGGTCGGAACACAATTTTGTGCATTCAAAAACTGAATTTTAGTGTGGATGAGCAAACTGGGCTGGTTGCAGGATCTGATGCCGACATCCAGGGTTTCTAGACACATTAACATAAGACAAAGAACTGTGGATGCAGGGGATCTGAATCAAAACCAGAAACTTGGCAAAACTGAGCAGTTCTGGTGAAGAGTCACTAGTCTGTTAGCATGACTTGCCTTTGCTCCCACAGATGCTGCCCTGCCTGCTGAGTTTTGCCTGTGATTTCTGTTTTTGTTTTTCGATACATTGATGGGTTTGGAGGGCCACTGCTGAAAGGGGAATAGTGCCAGGCGGTGGGAATCGGGCATTTGCAATGCTAGCTACTGTTGCAGCAGGGGCAGAGAAGAGGTGCATGGACATATATTAATTGGGAGAAGAGTGAGTGATTTGGTGGTGGACTTGGCAGACTAAATGGATGTGAAACAAGAGTTCAACTTGGTGGAGGATAAATAGCAAGAAGCTCCATTCTGGTGATGAATTTGAGGTTTTGCTGCAGGTGTTCAGGAAGACTGACATCATATGAAGGTTAATTTGAATATCTCAGATATTTTACGCCAATAGGAAGTGATACTGGCTCTGAACATCCTGTACTGAGAGCTTGGGCAACCTTGTGGTGTTTTTACTTGAGAAACATTGCCATCAAAGCAGACCACTTGACTGGCATACTATCCACTTCCCCCACCCACGCTCAGTAGCAGGAGTGTGTACTATCTACAAGATGCACTGCAGAAATTGACCGAAGTTATTCAGACAGCCTCCTTCTAGAAGGAAATGGGCAACAGATACATGGGAACATAACCATTTGCAAGTTCCCCTCCAAGCCACTTGTCATCCTGACTTGGGAATGTTCCATTATTGCTGGGTCAAAATCTTGGAATTCTTTCCCTAAAGACATTGTGGGTCCTACCTGCAGCAGGTGGATCACAGCGGTTCAAGAAGGCAACTCACTGCCACCTTCTGAAGGGGTAACTGGGGATGGACAATAAATGCTGGCCCAGTCAGCAACACCCACACCCCACGAATGAATGAAAAACACCTTACTGATCAGGTCTCTCTCTTGTTTTTTTGTGCAATCCAGTCCCTAACTGGCAACCTAAAAGAAGATGGATTGGGAGTGAGGGAGAGATGTTGAAGAAAGGCCACCTGTCGGTTGGGACTGAAGCATAGTCAGGGCAGGGTTGAGGGATGCGTACTTTTCAACTCTTAGTGTTCAGTGCCTCTACAGAGTGCAAGTTGGAATTCATGTCTTGCCTGAAGGATAGAGAATCCTCAAAAATGTATCTTTGTTCCTAGAACTCTATTTGCAAACATGAGTGCAGTTCAAGTTTTTTAAACTAGTTTTTGGCACCTGAGCATTGTATCTACAGGCAAATTACTTGGACATGAACCTGATGATATAGGTGCACGTAGTAGGGGCTATGTTCAGGTGCCATTATTGGAACTGATCTGTGGCAATGGCTCAAGATGATTGGGCCACGTGGTGCTTAATAGATTTTGGCTTGTGTTCCAAGACTGTTGGTATATTCAAGTGGCAGGTTCTGTAAGAGAGTGTACCATGTGTTGCGCACCCCTCTTTTGCTTTTAAAGTTGCAAAATTCAGTTTCGAGGTTTGTTAAAGTCAGTAGTATATGGTGATCCTAAAATGGCAATCAGTTGGATTGAAATCTGCAAGACAGGTCAGAGGGAGGCAAGGTTGTGCCACTTCACTCGTGTACTTGTCCCATTCACTTTGCATGAGACAGGGCCCTGATTGAAAACCATACAGAAACATCACTGTAACTTGCTACTGCCACCAAGAAGAGGAATTATATAGAACATAGAACATTCCAGCACAGTACAGGCCCTTCTGCCCTCGATGGTATGGCAAGTCGCCACAACAATCTGAAGCCCATCTAACCTACACTATTCCATGTACGTCCATATGCTTGTCCAATGACGACTTAAATGTACTTAAAGTTGGCGAATCTACTACTGTTGCCGGCAAAGCGTTCCATACCCTTACTTCTCTGAGTAAAGAAACTACCTCTGACATCTGTCCTATATCTTTCACCCCTCAATTTAAAGCTATGCCCCCTCGTGCTCGCCGTCACCATCCTAGGAAAAAGGCTCTCCCTATCCACCCTATCTAACCCTCTGATTATTTTATATGTTTCAATTAAGTCACCTCTCAACCTTCTTCTCTCTAATGAAAACAACCTCAAGTCCCTCAGCCTTTCCTCGTAAGACCTTCCCTCCATAGCAGGCAACATTCCAGTAAATCTCCTCTGCACCCTTTCCAAAGCTTCCACATCCTTCTTATAATGCAGTGACCAGAACTGTACACAATACTCCAAGTGCGGCCGCACCAGTGTTTTGTACAGCTGCAGCATAACCTCTTGGTTCCGGAACTCAATCCCTCTATTAATAAAAGCTAAAACACTATGCCTTCTTAACAGCCCTGTCATTGATGTGATTTACCTTTGGGAATCTCATGGCACAGTGATAGCATTCCAACCTCTGGGTTGGAAGGAGTAGGCTCAAGGCTCACTAGCTCCAGAGTTGTCATAACCTGCCCGAACAAAACAACTTGAAAATGTCTGAAAGGTGGGTCAGAATTTCTTCTTGAAAATGTTGCTGCTTTGGTAGATTGGACTGTGCACTGATTAAAATGGAAGAAATGGTCCTGTGCATCTTGAAAGTGTTTGTGTCTGGTTCCACAGTGGAGAACAGCCCCTATGTGAAGGAGAGAGTTGAGTACTGGACTTGACAATGATATAAATTTTAAAATAAATTCCTATGATGGTGAAAGACTTTTTAATTTAAGATTTTCATATTGCACTCAGGGCAATTTACCAAATTGAAGGTGGCACATTGTTTCTCTCAATGAGAGGAAAGTACCGATTTGTTTGGAAGGTGGTTCTGGTGAAGAATGTTCCTGTTATTGATGATTGACAGTGAACTGCTGGACTTTGTTTAAATTTTAAACCAAAAAAATTTACCCTCGTCTGTGCTCCGCCCTGAGAAATGACCCCCTGAGTAGATGGCACCTTAGTTGTGGAGCTGGAGTGGGTGCTGTGTGTGCCATATGTTCCTTTTTTATGCAATAAAACAGGGTTCTGTGATTTAGTACTTAGCTGCCGGTACACACCAGACAATAGTTTTAGGCACTGCTCAAATTGGGTTAGCAAATGACAAGATATTCTGTAGATGGCAGGCTGTTCAGTAGCTTTTCAGCAAGTGAGTTATAGTGTCATTGACCTGTACAGCATGAATGCAGACCATTTGGTCCAACTTGTTCATGACGATCAGATATCATATATAAATCTAGTTCCATTTGGCCCATATCCCTCTAAACCCTCCCTATCCATATATCCATCTAGATGCCTTTTAAATGTTGTAATTGTACCAGCCTCTTCCACTTCCTCTGGCAGCTCATTCCATACACGCACCACCCTCTGCGTGAAAGAGTTGCCCCTTGGGTCACTTTCAAATCTGTCCCCTCTCTAGGTTTGGACTCTGCTACCCTGGTGATAGGGTCAGTGCCCTCATGATGTCATAAACTTCTACAAAGCCGTCAGCCTCCAATACTCTGGGAAAATAGCCCTAGCATATTCAGCCTCTCCCTGTAGCTCAAACCCTCCAACCCTGGCAACATCCTTGTAAATCTTCTTTGAACCCTTCCAAGATCACCACAACTTTGCTACAGCAGGGAGACCAGAATTGCACACTATTCCAAAAGTAGCCTAACTCGTGTCCTGTGCAGCAACAGCATGACCTCCCAACAATAATGGCAAGCATACCAAATGCTGCCTTCACTATCTTGTCTGCTTTTCAAGGAACTATGAACCTACGCTCCAAGGACTCTCTTTTTCAGCAACATCCAACCACCGTCCCTTACTGTTAAGTGTATAGATTTATGGTTTTGACTTGCGCTTTCAGAGAAAATAATTCCACTGATACAATCCAGAGCAAGCCACTGACATCTGGCTGCTCGAGCTAAGCTGTTAAGAGGTGATGTCATAAAGGTGAATCTTTGGTTCCCCTGAAGGCTTGTGCATACTTGAAGCTTCCTCTGTCAAGAAAATATAGAGCTGGGGAGAGGTCACTACAGATATCAGAGCACAAAGGGGAAACCCCAGTTTTCTGCAGATGCTAAAAGCATGGGTAGGACCATTTTAGGAACCACAATGTGCGTGGCTTGATCAAATAATTTGTCTGCCTTTACCAAGGAAGATAATGCTGTCATGGTGCAAAGAGACAGTCCAGAAATATGAGTTTATAATTAGCACATGCTGGACGTGCTGTCTGTACTTAAATTAGGTGAGGGGCAGGACACATGTTTCCCTAGACATTGAGGGAAGTGAGTAGAAATAGTGGAAGCGTTCAGACTGTGGGGTGAAGCCAGAGGACTTGAGAATTGCAAATGTTGCTCCATTGCTGAGAAGTCAGTGTGAAGTTGAGACAGGTAGCTGTAGGTTGGTCAGTGGTGTGGGAGCTACTGGAAGCATTAAATCGGTGCAAAATGATTAGTCACTTGAGTGAATCTGGCTTAATTGAAGAAGACCAGTATGAATTTAAGGGCAAATTGTTTATCCAGATAGAGTTTTGATAGTAAGTGTGTTGACATGGTGCACAAGGACATTTGATTAAAAAAGTCTCTCAAAAGACTGAACGAAGTTATAACTCGTGGAATAAAAAGGACAGGAGCAAAATTAACAGAAAAAGTGGTTAATGAATTTTTTTTTGTCATGGAGTTCCCCAGGGCTGTATGCTGGAACTACAGGTAAGGAAGGTTTAAGGGGATGTAGGCTGCACACAGGCAAATGAGACTAGTTCAGTTTAAGAAACGTGATTGGTATGGGCGAGTTGGGCCAAAGGGTCTGTTTCCATGCTGTATGACTCTGGTTTGATGATCTGTGGTTTCTTTGGTGATACATTGATGACCGACACCTTGGTGTGCAGAGTGCAATTACAAAGTTTGCAGATGCTACATGGAAGTACTGAGAAACATGGTGCAGGACATAGACAGTTTAGTGGAATGGGCAGACATGTGGCAAATGGAAATGAATGCAGAGAAGTGTGCTGAGAGTCAGTTTGGTAGGAATGTGTCACAGGCACAGAGAGATCTGGCTGTGCACCCAGACATTGGTCTGTTGGCCGAGATTGAGAGGAGATTTGATAAGGGTAGCTCAAAATCCTGAGCAATGAGGCCACTGTTGATTAGGAAAACTCTTGTTAGCAGAAGGATTGAGAGCCAGGGGCATTGATTTAAGGTGAGTGGCAAAAATAAGCAATGGTATCATGAGAAACCTTTTGGCATAGTCATAGGGTTGGGATCTGGAATACAGTGAGCCTGGATTTTGAGTCACAATGGCTGTCTCCATTCCATTCAGAATGTGGATAAACAGCCCTTAACAGGATACTAACAAATTCACAAACTAGTGGTGAATGGAAATTTAGTCAATTGAAATAACATTGTCTGGATGATGGCACATCCCCTACCCCAGAGGTGCCCACTGGTCTCTAAAAGTGCCTTATTCTATGCTGTGATATTTGTGATTTTTATTGGGACAGGAGAGGGTGTGAGGGATGTGGATCTAAGGTAATGTACTGGTGGGGCTATGATTGAATTGAAGGGGGATACAAGATGCAAGTGGCTTTAGTTGACTCTGGGAACAGAAGAAACCAAATGTGTATGAATGGACTATGAGACTTCACAGGCAATCCTTGTGCTGCCTGCAACCATTGGCTTTGGAGATCAGTCTGCACGTGTTTGATGTAATGGTTGGCATGTGCCTGGGAGGGAGAAGAGGAAGTTGCCAAGCACCCTGAGTTGGGAATGAGGGTGAGAAGGAATTTCTTCACTTTGGTGAATCTTTGGAATTCGCAACCCTGGAGGGTCAGTAAATGAGTATATCCAGGACAGTTTGCTTCATTTTTAGGTCATGGCAACACCGCGGGATATGGGCGCAGTGCAGTAATATGGTGTTGCGATAGATGATCAGCTGTGGAATGGTCTCTTCATGCTCCTGTTTTCCATGTGGCCATATAAACGCTGCTTCTATGATCAGTTCTTGATGTCTCCCAGGAGGTGGGAGAGTAATTTGCAGCCAGATCCAGGTGGGACTACTGTGAGCAGCTGGAATATGGAAAATTGCTTGGCGTCTGTCATGGGGAAATTAATTCTAGAAGTGGAGCCATGTCAACAATCATGCTTGAAGTGATAATTTTCTTTCAGAGCGGCATTTTTTTCCTCAGATGTGCAAATGTTGTCTTTACCTCCTCGGGTTGCTTGTTCTTAAAATGTCTTATTTCCGCTCGATGTGAAAATGTCATCAGCATTTTAATAAAGATACTGGAAAGCCAAGTGGTGATTTGAAAGGTCAGCTATTACAAATAAACAGTTCAAAGAGCAAACCCTATTAACTGTGACTGGAATTGTAACTGGAATAGGAGTGGTGTAGCTTTCACTCTGAAATGGAGTGGGTGGTACAGGTGCGTATCATTCAGTGTGAGTTTCAGTGAAATAACTTTACCACTCCTTAAGAGCCTGGGCTGCCTCCTTTTCTCTGGGAAGCTGTTTCATCATGCTCACAAATGATACCTTGCATCCAATGATTAAAGCAACTATAACTGTCACGTATCTGGATCAGCTACAAAGACACTATCTTTGAAGCTCCGCACTTGACGTGGCTGGATTGGAGAAGCTGGGATTCGTGTCGGGTCATTTGAGAGTTTTTTGAAATCGTGACAGTGTATATGGGGAGAAACTGTTCCTCTAGGCACCAGGGTTGAGAATGAAGGGACGTTGCTGAAAACGATTGGCAAAATAAGGTGAGGAGAAGGATCTCCTTCAGCTGCAGCACATGGTTAGGATCTGGAATGCATTGCCTCGGAGTGTGCTGGGCATGACTCGGCCCAGCGATTGGATAATAGCTGGATGGAGATGGATTTTTTTGGGGCTGGGTGTGGGTGAGATGATCTGAATTGTTCTAGCAGAGGCTTGGCACTGATGTGATAAGACAGCTGGTCTGCCGATGTGCTGTGACCTTCCTGAGATTTGTTTTTATTTCTGGGCTGACAGCATTATTTACCACGGAACCATAGTCACAAGAGGGAAGAAACGAGCCCATCCAGGAGGCTATCTTAGTCCTCGTCCCTCCCCCGGCTGGCTGGAACAGAATTCCTCGACATTACTGTGCCTGTGCATCTCTCCAGTCAGATTTTGATGGGGCAACACACTTATACAAATCACCTGTGTACTCCCTGAAAAATTACAGGGGATATTGTTGCCAACCATTGGGCACCGCAGCAGGAACTAATTATGTAAACATGGATTATTTTCGACAGTTGGGTAACAGCTTAACCCTGTGCCGAATTCAGGGCACAGTCTGAGCTCAGAAGTTTCACTTGGCCTATTAAATCTGAGTCGAGTGCACTTCTCATTGTAAGGAGAGGCTGGATGAGGTTGCTAACTCGTTGCCAAGTGAGATTTGCTTCCCTTTCCACGTGTCAGGGGGACTGTTCTGGATTGCTGTGTGAAGTTGGACCCCTCCCTGCTGTAGAGTCAAGCTCATTTCCAGGCCGGACGTTGTAATGAGGTCAGCGCAATTCCACCAACCTTCACCCGCGGAAGTGTGCGATTTTAAAACAAACTGGGACTCTGCAGCTCCGCTGACAGCATCTGTTGGAGCGGGTGGTGAGCTGGTCCTTTGTGACTCGCTCAGGTAGCAACTGTGATCCTTCTATTACCAATGCTGTTTAGTGGCCCCAGTGCTGGCGAGGTGGGAATGTTTTGAAGTAGGCGCTAATTCCTGGAGCTCCAGTGTGGGTGTGTTGCATATTCCGCCCTCAACAAAACTTAGAATTAAGCCGATTGTAACTTGATTCGTACTTCAGTTGCATTGGAGAGCAAGAGCCTTTGGGTAGTTGGTCCAAATTGTAGGTATCAGTCAGACTGAATTAAGAGTAATAGTTTAAATGGAATATAATTTCTACTGTGGGTAGACTGGTTCTAAAGATGTGGTGAGCCTCTTTCTGTTTGGGTGGTCCTGATCCACTTATTTTTAGATGCTGTACATACTCCACAGGAAAGATGCCTGTCCCAGGTGATCAGGTTGTAGAAGTGGTTATTTTGGGTGCGTTTCCCATCAAGCAAGAGAAGTGTGTGAGATGAACTCGCAGTAGGGGTGGGAACTGGGCTGTCCATGCACGAGCTGGAGTAGGCCATTCAGCCCCTTCACCCTGTTCTGCCACTCAGTGAGATCATGGCTGATCTAACTTCCTTTGGTCCATATCCCTTCATAACCTTGCAGGATAAACTTTTATCAACCTTAGATTTAAAATTAACAACTGATCTAGCATCGGCTGCCATTTGTAAAAAAAAGGGTTCCCAAGCTCTACCACCCTTTTGTATAAAATTGCATCCAAACGTGTCCTGAATGGGCAGACCCTCATTCTCAGGCTATGACGCCTAGTCCTAGAAGCTCTACCAGTGGAAGATGGAGAAGACAGGGTTGATAAAGATGAACTCATGCTATTTTTTTAAGACTTCCATCAGATCACTTCTTAACCACCTAAATTCTATAGAAAACAGACCTACTTTGTCCCATCTTTTCTTCTAAATTAATCCCTCAAGTCCTGGCCTCCCTCTGAGGCCAGTACATCCTTCCTGAGGTGTGGTGCTCAGATCTGCTGTCAGCCCTTCAAGTGGGGTCTAACCAAGGTTTTGTATAACTGCAGCATAACATCTGCATCCTTGTACTCCATTCCATTAGTGTTTTTTTATTACTTTCTGCGTTGGTTTGAGACATTTGAAAGATCCATGCACCTGAACTTGATTTGCCTCAGTTTGGCTGATTCACCTAGCCTGTCAATATCCCTTCGTAGCTTCAAACTGTCATCTATACTTCCTAACGTAGTGTGATCGGTGAGATTGGATATGCTACTTCCTATGCCATTATCCAAGTCATGAACAAGTGATGTGAATAGTTGAGGCCCTAACACAGAACCACTGGTCACCCATCCTGCCAATCTGAGTAACTACTCATCCCCACTTCTTGTTGCTGCCACGTTACAATTTTACAGCCATGTCGTAATTTTCCCTCAGTAGTAGGTGTAGTGGACAGTGAAGGAGGTCACCTCAGGGTACATCGGGATCTTGATCAGATGGGTCAGAGTGCCAGATGGAGTTTAATTTAGCTAAATGTGACGTGCTGCATTTTGGAAAGACCAATTGGGACAGGTCTTGTATACCTCAATGGCAAGGTCCAGGGGTGTGTTGCTGAATAGAGACCTGGGAGTACAGGTTCATAGTTCCTTGAAAGGGAGTCACAGGTAGATAGGATCATGAAGAAGGCATTTGCTGTGCTTCCCTCTGTTGGTCAATGCATTGAGTTTAGGAGTTGGGAGGTCATGTTGTGGCTGTGCAAGACTTTTTGAATACTGTGTGCACTTCTGGCCTCCCTGCTATAGGAACGATGTTGTGAAACTTGCAAGGGTTCAGAAAGGATATATAAGGATGTTGCCAGGTTTGGGGCGTTTGACCATAGGGAGAGGCTGAGGGCTCTCCTGGCTGGGGTTATTCTCCCGAGAGTATCGGAGGCTCGGGGTGACCTTGTAGAACTTCATTTAAAATAATGAGGGATGTGGAGAGAGTAAATAGCCAGGGTCTTTTCCCTGGTGTGGCAGAGTCCAAAAAGAGGTCATAGGTTTAAGGTGAGATGGGAAAGATTTAAAAGGGACCTGAGGGGTAACTTTTTCAGAGGGTGGGGCCTATATGGAACAAGCTGTCAGAGGAAGTGGTGGAGACGGTATCATTACAACATTTAAAAGGCATCTGGGTGGGTAGATGATTAGAGACCTCAAAATGTGAGGCTGGATGAACACAGCAGGCCAAGCAGCATCTCAGGAGCGCAAAAGCTGACGTTTTTGGCCTAGACCCTTCATCAGAGAGGGGGATGGGGTGAGGGTTCGGGAATAAATAGGGAGAGAGGGGGAGGCGGACTGAAGATGGGGAGAGATTCCCTGAGGTTGGTCCGGAGGGAGGAGGGGAACTTCTTCAGGTTAGGCATCCCTGGAAGAGGCTTCGCAGTGAGGTTAAAATAGTATCAGAGATAATGGGAACTGCAGATGCTGAAGAATCCAAGACAACAAAATGTGAGGCTGGATGAACACAGCAGGCCAAGCAGCATCTCTTGAATTCTCCAGCATCTGCAGTTCCCATTATCTCTGGGTATATGATTAGGAAGGGTTTAGAGGGATATGGGCGAAATGCTGGCAAATGGGCCTAGATTTACACTGGATATCTGGTCAGCATGGAGGAGTTAGATTTGAAAGGTTTGTTTCTGTGCTGGCCGTCTGAGTTTGGTGGCCTGCTGCCTTAGTCTAACAGTCTCTTGAGAGAAGACATTCCTCTTTGTCTGAAAAGCCTGCCCCTTATTTTGAGTTTATTTCCTAGTTGGAGAGACCCTTTGGGGAAGCATGCTTCCTGTACTCGCCCAAAAATACTTTTCAAGAAATTTGTAGCTATTTTCTAGTCAACTTGTTCAGAGATGTTATTGCACCGGTCAGAAGCAAGGGAAGGGCTTGAACCCGAGACTCTGACCGCTGTTTATAAGAATGTTTCACGCTTCAGTGAGGTTAAATGTAGATGTGTGCAGGAGAGCTCAACATTGAAAGAATCCTTTAGGGTGACCAGGGTAATCTGGATCATTACAGGCTGCTCATTTTAACCTTGAATTGGGAATGATGAGCTTCGACCTCTTCCTAATAGCTGTGCTTGTTACACAGGTGTTTAAACCTTCCTTTGCTTTGAGAGAAGCTGATCAATTGTAAATGTCTGTGGATATATTCTTTCAGATTCTCCCTTGACCTCTAGTTGTTTCAGTGTGTTGCAGTGAGTGTGACAGAAAAACATGTTTAAATAGGGTTGTGGTCTGGCACTGAGTGTTCAAAGCTGCCAACGTTGTCCCAGTTTGCGAAGGCTTCATTTAGTCCCAGTAGATGCACTAAGTGCAAAAATTGAGCAGGGATCTGAATTCTGTTTTCCACCTGTGTTACTGTTAGAACAGATAACAAATTGGCATCTTGCCTATGAACAGGAAATGTGGACTTGGTTGTCGACAACAGACTCATCCGGTGCCACCTGTTGGGAGGGGGTGTATCCATGGACAGGGCTGGATTGACCTTCAATGGTTGAATTCCTTTGAGTTTTATTCTGGCTATTGCAATTGAACCTACCACATAGCTGTTCATTTGGAAGATTACCTGGTTTAACAATGCAGACAGAAAAGGAACATTTTGCTGTAACGGTAGGTCAGCTAGAAACTGTCCCGATTGATGTCTATTGCTGGGAATTCGATCAATTTCTCACTGTGACCTCCAGCTGATGTTTGAGACTTGTGCCTTGTTTATTGCTTGAGCCTTGATTGTTGAATCCAAGTTTTCATGGGACTGGCAACTGGGGCTCTTACAGGGTTTGGTTTATTTCCGTTTAACAGATTTTTAACTTTGGTCTATACAATGTCCTTGAAGCTTTGTCCCACAGCACCGCTTTCATGCGCTGACTTTATATTTCAGACAACATCTGGAGCACTGACAACAGTTTGGGTCCTCTTATTTGAGGAAAGATTTTTTTGGAGACAGTTTGGAGAAAGTTCACTAGGATAGACCCCTGTATGGAGGGATTGCCTTGTGAACAAAGGCTGAATAGGTTGGGACTGGAGTTGAGTAGAATGACAGGTGCTAACACTAAACCAGATTCTTAAGGAGCTTGACAGGGTAAATGCTGACAGGATGTTTTCCTTTGTGGGAGAGCCTCGGACCAGGGGGTACAGACTCTGAATTAAGGGGTGCCAATTTGAGATTGAGATAAGGGGGACTTCAAGTGTTGACTCTTTGGAACTCCCTCTCCACAGAAGTGTGGGGCGCTGATTCCGCGTGTGCATTTAAGGCTTGAGGTAGATAAATAGAAGGGGTTCAGGGGTTACAAGGAAAGGGTAGGAAAGTGCATGTGAGGAATGTCAGGTTAGCCACTATCCTATTGAATGGTGGAGCAGAATTGGGCAGGGGTGGGATTGGCCACCACCTGTTTCAGATGGATGACTTTGTGGGTCTGAAAGTTGGATGACTGGCCAACTTCAACAGTCATTAAAGTTTGCACCATTTCAATAAGATCGTGGCTGATTGGCCTCAATTACACTTTTGCAGTTTGTCCCTTTAGATTTTATTGCACGCAAACTAAATCGTCCATTTCTGTTATGAAGGAGGATCCACAGCTCACTGTAGAGAGAGTCAAAAGTTCACAATCCTGTTGGGTGAAGACATTCCTCTTCTCTCTGTCTGAAATGCCTGACCGTGAGATCCACCTCCAAGTTAGTGAACATTTGTAGGGGTTTGAGTTCACTTCTGATCCATTTCTCATCATGCAGTCCAAACCTGACCTGGCTCTGGTTGTGATGAAAACTCCTCTTGGCAAATATGTTGCATGAATCCTCAGCTTGAGAGAGGGGCAGAGCGATTGAAGAGTTTTCTATTGATGAGAAAACAGTTTGTAGCTGAATCACTAGCCTTTTTCAAAAATTAAATGTGCAGTCTGGAAATTTGAGTGAAGGAGTGAGTTGGAGAAAGAGGTGGTCTGAATATTAAACCTACTCTTTTTTTTAAAAAAAATAGTTTTCCTTCTAATATGTTACTGCCTGTGCACACTCCTTTTTGTGTTACTTGCCAAAAATAATCTAAACCTGTTTAAGGATGGTTACTGGGAAGGCAGGGGGAAGTTGTGGATTAAAATAAGGCGCAGTAAAATTTTCCAAATGTATTTTCGTTTCAATTCGCTGTAGTATCTCTTCTCACTTGCTGCAAAATGTTTGTCATTTGCTTAGTGGGCAGCAAGGCTTACCTCCAAATCCTGAGGTTTGGAGATTCAAGTCTCGCCCTCGAATCTTGAGCACAGAAACGGAGGCCCATTTGTATGAAAGGTCAAACTAAGGCTCTAACTTGCTGCGTGGTGGCATGTGAGAAGATATAAAAGCGCTATTTGTTGTGAAATATGTAGCGAAGATCCAGCTTCCCTCACTAATAAATACTCATTGTATGTAACACCTTGAATAATCTGCAATGAATTTCGGTTTGTGAAGACCAAGAGTAGGGCACTGCTAGATTGACTGGGTATAAGGGCTAATAAAACCCACTACATAAACCTTTGAACTTCACCCAGGGGAAAAAGTTAGTGCTTGAACTGTAAATGTAGTGATTTGGCTGAGACATGCCCAAGAGCTGTTAATCTGCAAATCTACCCTGTCAGATGCTAAATTATTTTTTCTGATGAAGGGTCTAGGCCCGAAACGTCAGCTTTTGTGCTCCTATGATGCTGCTTGGCCTGCTGTGTTCATCCAGCTCTGCACTTTGTTATCTCGGATTCTCCAGCATCTGCAGTTCCCATTATCTGTCAGGTAAAGCATCCTTACTGGCCAACATAACGATGGTGAATTTGACAGTCCACACTTTTTTCAGGATATGTCTTCAAGTTTTGAGAGCTGAATCAGCCGTGGCCAAGAGTGACAGCTGGGGAGAGATAGTAGGAACTGCTGATGCTGGAGAATCTAAAGATGACACGGCGTGGAGCTGGAGGAACGCAGCAGGCCAGGCGGCATCAGAGGAGCAGGAAAGCTGACGTTTCGGGTCGAGACTCTTCTTCAGTTCTGAAGTGTTGCCACACTCTGTGAACCATTGTCCCTCCTGTTTTGTTGGCAGTCAAGTCCCACGAGCAACAGTTTGATAAATGATTTTGTTAATCTGTTTCAAAGTGGTAATTGGGAGGGGGGAGCAACTCTTCAGTTCATGAAAAATGTCCTGTTTCAGCCAAACTGTGCCCACGTTGTGTGAAGCTCTGGGCTTGTGCAGGGAATGAGGAGTGTATCCTGTGAAGGGCTGTACTCCTGTAGGACTCGGAGCAGGGAGATCTGAAGGGCCGCACAGTGGGTAGCATGGCTGCTTCACAGCACTCAGGTACAGTTCTACCCTGAGACAACTGTCTGTGTGGACTTGGCACAGTCTCCCCGTGCCTGTAAGTGTTTGCTCCAGTGTCCTCCCACAGTGCAAAGATGTGCAAATTAAGTGGATTGGCCAGGCTAAATTGCTCATTGTGTCCAAGGATCTGCTGGCTGAGTGGATTAGCCATGGGGAATGTTTTGTTGGAAAGATGTGATGGTCTGGGTGTGATGTGTGGAGTTGATGGGGCAGAATGGCCTCTTTGAGCACTGTAGGGATTCTACGGTATGTGTTGGGGGTGCATTATGTGTGAAAGGTAGCAGTTGCCCAATGAGGGGGAAGCAACCAAGCCTTTGACCAGGGTGTTTCAGGATAGGCTTGGGCCCTCTTGGGTTGGGCTCCGTGATAATTTCAAGGTGCCACACATCCACTCCAAATCTCTGTGGCTGCCTCAACTTGTCAACCCAGTGTTTCAGGGTGATCCCATTTGGAATGGCAGCCCTGATTGGGAAGCCCTGCCTTAGTGAATGGTGGAGGGGGTCGGGGGGAACATGTAACTGCCAGCTCATTTGAGGAGAGCGCTTGTGAAAATGCTGCAATCCCTAAGTATGGCACAGTTATTGTTGGCCACTCATGAGATGTGGGCTTCACTGGCTGCCCTGCATTTATTATCCCTTCCTCGTTTCCTTTAGAAAGGGAGTGAGCTGCTTGCTTGAGCTGATGCTGTTCACATGCTGGCGGTAGACCCACAATACCATTTGGGAGAGACTTCCAGGATTTTGACCCAGGGACACTGGTGATATATTTGTTGGTCAGTTTGTGTATTTTTTAAATCTTTGGTTAAAACCTCTGACTTTATGACTAGAGAGAATGTTGGTGGTTTAACCTCGTCATTGTAATTTGCACCTGGATCTCTAGCGTTAGTTGGCAACTGATTTTTGAGCTTGTAGCAGGGGAGGAAAAGACAAGTTCCCTTCCATCCATGAAGTGTGTGAAGTTTGAAAGTTGTTTCACATTGTAGCTTTGTTGAGTTGTGTCTCAGTATTGTTGGCATACATGCAGCTGGAGGTAGTCTTCCTCATTAAGTGATGCTGCTTTGCACCTCTGACTTTGAGATTCTTGCCACTGTCCAGACGTTTGCAGCCTTTTTGGGAGATTACATCCATTCCAATGCTCAGACAGTTGCAGAACAGTAAGTTGGGTTTCACTTAAAAAATGTAGTTCTTCCTTTGGAATTTGTTTGCTGTAGAGCATTTTGGTACTAAATGTTCCTTGGCATCTCCAGTTAAGACTTGTGCACAGATAGCAATTGGCTTCAAGGTCGTTTCTGATGGTTGAAGCAGTTATCCATCTTGTCTGCACAAAAGGAAACTGATTTTTCCCCATTTATTAGTTTCATATGACTAGCTAATTAAGTCTGATCCGCTTGGAGAACAATTGCTTTATTGGAGTTTTGTAACTTTCTTCACTTTGTCTCCCAAGATATGGAGTTGACCTATTTGCAGCCTGACTGCTGCGTTGAGTATCTCCTTATGCTGTCACCTTCGATGAAGTAACCATCCTGATGGTCTTGCTGAGGCATGTGCTTTGTAGCGAGGGCCAAATGTGTTGGGATCTGCCAAAATTAAAAGCTCTCACGGTGGGTGACAGTAACGGAGGTGGTCACATGGTTTGGGTTGAGTTGGCATTTGTTGAATTCCATCCCGAGGTGGCGCGAGTGAATGTTGCCGTAATCTTGGCAAGCTGTGTGCTGAAAGTCAAACCTGAGAATCATTGGCAGTTCAGAAGGGAATAGAACCTGTGGTTTTTGCTGTCCCCGTGCTGACCCCACTTCTCTCTCTCGTGCATGGGCAGGCGCACAATCTGTGTGGTGATCTATTATAAACCTTGCTGGCCCAGCATCTATCATGGTTCAGGATCGCTACCAGAGAGCTGCGTGGGTATCAGAAAGGTGAGCAAGTGCTTGCAAGCTCAGTGTGGAATCTAAAGGAAGATAAGGGTTTGATAAAAATGTTTTAAAAAAACTCGTACCTTGTGGATGCACGTGAACGTCCACAAGCACAGTGGGTTGTTACAGTCTTCCCAAGTGGCCAAATTGTTGGGTGTTTGCCAGCATTCCCTGATTTTCTTTGCAGCTGTGTGGGCCTTTGTCTGTGTTCGGTTGCCACTTCGAGCTGGAAGTTAGTGTCACAATAGGTATGGCTATTTCTTTTGGATTACTTGGCTGACACTGAAGTGAACATTCAGATGTAAAATGCTGGAAGCTAACGTTACAACAGCGACTGCACTTAAATACTGCTTTGGCTATAATCTCTACTGGTCTTAAAAAGCACTCTGAATGTTCAAGTCTTTGGATCCTCACATCTGCTAGCGGAGGTCTAACAACTGACCTCAATCTTTCATTTCCAAGAGAAACATGGGGATAATGTTTGGGAGAATTGTGGGCTTTTCCATTGATTCATAACTTTGTGTCTTATTGCCAACTAAGTGCAGATTGGGATTGACTAAACTTGGCTGTCAGGAGGCATCCCTGTTTTATGCCAGAAGTTTGAAGATGCCTGGTGTGAGGGTCGGTGAACTCGGCAGGCACCAGGCAGTAGTATGTTAACAAGCTGTTTTGACTCCATTTGAAGCCCCTTGGCGTGTACTTTCAACTTGGTTAATATTTTAAATATTTTTGCATACCCAGAGCTGAAGAATTGAACATGTGTCAATTCAACTCAAGTATTCATTCGTGATGCCAGTGTCTGGCTTCATGTACCTTGGCACAAGTGGTAATGACTTCACATTGTCTCCTTGCAGCCCTCACACTCCAACAGAACAGTATTAACTTGCTTGCTGCTCATGTCAGCAGCCTGTATTTATTGGCATGTCAATCATGTCCTGTTTGCTTCTGTGATTACTGTAGAATGGTATTAATTAAGTACATGAAATGACCTCATTTAATATTATAAAATGACACTTAGCCGATCAGGTCTGTTGGTTCTGTGCAAGAGAAGCTCCTTTGGTGCCATTCCCTGCCTCTGTGGCCCTGCAGGCAGTTTTATGATCCAGTTCTGTTTTTAATTTTGAAAGCCATGGTTGAGCCCACCTCTGCCTTGTGCCCGCTTAAGCGGTGAATTGCAGATCTGCTCTGTGTGTAAGAGAATGGTCTTGGTTGCCATATCATTTTATTGGTTCACACCCATTTGTACCATTCGAGGGTGGGGGTTGCAATAAAAACCTTACTATCTGCTTTGTCTAGTTGCTTCGTGATTTAACATACCCTTCCTGCTTCCGAGTGAACAACACCAACATAATGACAAAATACCTTAGTTGATCCTCATGATGTTTAGGCTGGCAATCATTAGAGATTGGAGGAATCTCTCTACACAGCCTAGGCAGATGTCCAAGTATTATAAATGCATTGAAGAAATCCAAGCACTGGGACCAAAAGTGGAAAATTAACTTTTTAAAATCAGTGAAAGTTTGCAAAAGGGATTCTCCCCATCTCGTGATCTATCCGAACCTTTGCTCTGAAACAAGCAAAACTATTTGGCCTTGTAAGTTTCAAGCCAGCCCTCTGTACCAGGTGTATAGAACATAGACATAGAACATAGAACAGTACAGCACAGAACAGGCCCTTCAGCCCACAATGTTGTGCCGACCATTGATCCTCATGTATGCACCCTCAAATTTGTGTGACCATATGAAGAGTACTGTAACAGAAGACTAAGATTTCACACAAATTTGAATAAAAATTTAATAGTAACAATACTATTTGGCTCCTTTTGGACTATTTTTGTGGTGGAGTTGGCAATAACAGTCTCTGACCTGACAAACTTGATCAGCTGTTATACTGCCGTGGTGGCTCAGTGGGTAGCACTGCTGCCTCTCAGCGCCAGGGGCCCAGGTTCAATTCCACCCTCGGGCGACTGTCTGCGTGGAGTTTGCACGTTCTCCCCGTGTCTGCGTGCGTTTCCTCCCACAGTCCAAAGATGTGCACGTTAGGTGGATTGGCCATGCTAAATTGCCCGTAGTGTTCAGGGCTGTGTAGATTAGGTGGGTTATAGGGGGATGGGTCTGGGTGGGATGCTCCAAGTGTCGGTGTGGACTTGTTGGGCCGAAGGGCCTGCATCCACACAGTTGGGATTTTATTCTATGATCTTCAATCTCTCCCTGTCACTGAAGCCCGTCATCACTGGTAGTGTTATCATGAATCTTAAATTCTCTCTTGCACTTGCTCTCGCTGCCTCTCCCTCTCTGTTAAGCCTTGGGATGATTACTTTCCTTGTAGTTTTGATCTCTCTTCGTGCATGTTTCAGTCTTTGAGGCTTATATTTATATATCACTGTAACTGAAATGACATTGGATGGCCGGGGTGTATCCCTTTTGACAAAGGCAAAGGTCAGAAAATGAGGTGGTCGGAACTTGGGGAAAGAGACCTGAGAGTGTGTAAGGTTTTCCTCCTCTTGCCTGTATCCAGAATGCTGCAAGGAGCTGGGATGTGGGCTGTGGGTTAGTGCCATATTGTGCACAAATTCTAATAGGGCATCTGCAGGATCTGGCTTCCAATGTCTGAGCTCCATGGAAACAATTCACTTTGTGCAGAGTCTTTTTTTAAAGGCACTAAATTGGAAGAGGACTTTCTTATTTGTCATGGTCCACTGTGTTTGATCAGGTTGTTAACAGACTCGCAGTTGTACTGATGGAGATGAGACCATTCAGCCCAGAGTATCAAGGGAAGCTTAAAAGCTGTTCAATCGATCCCATTCTTCTGATCTCCTCCATTTTCCTGCCGTTTTCTCCCTCCTGATGCTTCATTGCCATTGAAGGTTTTGTGAATCTGCTTCCACTGCTGGTCCAGATCATACCTGTGCTGCTTCTTGAAATTATTTTTGCCCTTTGGGTCCGTCTTTTGCTATTTTGTCGAATTAATATGCCCTCTAGTTGCAGACTGTTCTGCCACATGAAGCAGTTTCTGTTTTGATACTTTATTGAAACCCTTTGTCACTTTTGTGTCAATCTCTGCTTGAAGGTGAACAGTCTCAGGTCTGACTGAAGCCAGGCCTCCTTGCCTGTGCGTTTTTTTTTAAAAAGTATCATTTCACACTCAAGTTTTAACAGTCCTTCAAAGGGGTAGTGTTCAAATTTAGATCCAACACTTAAATGGATCCTAAGCATTTTTTCCTTTGTCTAAAATTCAGCTCTGTTGCAATACTGAGTTGAGTTAGCAACAGTCTCTCAGTCACAAAGTAAATCCCTCTATCCCTCTATCCTTCTACACTTATCACTTTGTCACTAGTCGATAACTGTAAACTCAGCATTTTGCTGTGCTCTTTTAGGCCTTTGGAAGGCTTCCAGGGATTTGAAGGTTGTTCTGAGTGAATGGTTTAGTGCTGTGTAATGTCTTGGCCTGACAAATCAGTCGTGTGTGTGTGTGTGTGCACGTGTGCGCGTGTGTGTTGAGGGGGCTGGTGATGGTGGAAAGGAGTGAGATGGGAAAGTGTATTTCTTCCCTTGGAACGTGACCTTCACGTGCACTTGAGCCCTTGTCTATTTTTGGTCTGAGAAATGTTGCAGGTGCCCTCTGTGACCCAGTCCCAGCATGATTCACCACCCCAATATTAAACTTGGTAGAAGCTCAGCCCACCAGCAACCTCCACGCGACTGGCTTTTCCAGTTTGCATGACTGAAGTGTGGTATTCAGAGGTTTTCCTGTTTGGCTGCTGTTGCCTCACGTCTGCTCTGGTATGCATTCTGTTGTTTCAACAAGCACCCGAGCTGTTGGTAGATTTTGACCACTATTAAAAGCCTTCTCAGTTGGTTACTGTGTATACACTTGGTACAGTTGTAGGGTCGTCCCCTTGGCTGACAGTGCCGCTATCTTAGATTCACCACCTTCCATTCATATCTGGATGGCAGGGGAATGCCAGGGTGTGGATCTCTTCCTCCCCGTTTCTTCCCTGTCCTTGCTGTGTTCAATCCCACCTGATTCGCTCATGCCCTTGGCCAGTCTGGTTTACATGTGAGTCTGGGTCCACAGCAATGTGAATGACTCTATTTACTGTCCTCCAAAGTGGTCATTCAGCCACAGAGTTCAAGGTGGTTAGGATTGGGTAACAAATGCTGGTCTTACCAGCAATGAGCACGTGCTAGGAAACACAAACAAATAGCTGAAGTGCCAAGTATGATTCCATGTGAACAATGAGCAACTTGGGGTGTATTGCCAGTATACCCTGTCGAACACTCTCTCTTTAAGTCTCAGCTCATTCACATGGCAGGAATCTACTGCTGTCGTGGGTCCAACTATTTTGAGTTGTGTTTATCTCTGCTTTCACAGTTTTGTTATAGATTAGTGCTGAGTTTGAAGTAGCCGAAGACACAACTACTTTTCCTGTTCTCCGCCCCAGTGAAATAAACTGGACTGTACTGACATATATGACTTAAGGGTGCCAACAATGATGCATATAAAGACCTTACTGTATCTTGGTGGGTCATGTCCCTGGGCTTGTATCAGCCCAACCTGAGAGTTTGCACGCGAAGTAGCCGAGGTGCCTGTTTGAACAGACAGTGTAAAGGGGATCATTGGCATCTGGGTAATGGTGTTTCCAGGTTACGCCTGTATTTGTAAATCGGGGCACTGGCCAGGCTTTGTGAATGGGGCCCAAGCAACTTGTAGAACCTGTCGTGGTGGTGTGATGATGGCTTGATTCTTCTGAAAGGCTTGTTGAGTGGCTTGATGGATATAATTCATAAAACTGCACAATGTTTCTATAACAGAGACTTAAAATGAGATGCAGACTGACTCAGTATGACTGGCTTGCTGTTGAACGTGTGGTGGAACCCCCCTCCTGCATGCCACATCTGAAACGTGACGCGAGAACCTGAGCATCTGCTGTCCTATTGTGCGCAATTCCTCCTGTACCTGGATGTTGTGATACTGAGAATGGTACTGATGAAACCTTTACACAGGGTGGTGTTGATCCGTGGCCTCCCAGTATTGGAAGGTTTACGCAGAGTTAGACAGCACAGAAACAGGCCTTTCATCCCCGACATGTTTATACCAGCCAACCGCTTTCACAGAAACCCAGCTGTGCAGTGTCTGCAAAATTGTTCCAGAAATATCTAGCAAACCTTGCAACACTTTGGAGGGGAAACAAAATAGATTTGTGTTATGTTGGGAATTTTTATTTGAGCCAAACTACATTGTTTTAGATTCCCAGGGATGTTGTTCTAGATGTGGTACAGTAGAAAGGAAAACTAGATGTCCGTGACTGCAGCAGGATTACAGATGTACTAAGAGGCTGTGCCTTGACTTTGTAATTAAGTGAAAGTACATCAGCTGTGTATGTACTGAGTTGGAGCTGTTGTATTAAGGACTGTATTCTGCCCACTGAAGTGCTGCTTATCTCTTGGACATTGCGACTTCATCAGCTAGGTCTTGTATCAATAACTAGCAGCTGGGTTTATATTAGTTTTGTCAATTTAAAACTAATTGTTCTGAATGGTGGTTGTAAAGAGTTAGAAACAACTGGTCACTTCTGTGGCTTGCAAACAGAATATTGGGCCAGTAGGCATAAAAGCAGTTGGTAAAAACACGAGGGAAGAGTCCACGCAGTGTCTTGCTTGGTTCTGATTTGATTGAAATCAATAGGCTATTAATTCCATTTGCTTTCAGTGGGCCGATTTTAAAAAAAAACGAATGTATAGTGTTCGAAGTAGACGTTCACAACTTGAGAATCAGATTTCAGAGTTGAAATGTGATGTTAATATGTCTTAATTGCTCTCAAAATGTGAAATTCTGGCCACGGTTATAGAGTGCTTGATTTTACAAATGTCAGCGTTGTTCATGTTGTGTTACAGCAACTCAGCACCCACTGAGGAGCTTTAAGTATTCTTTTCTTCTGGTCAGCACTTTGTGGATGTTTTTATTTGCCATTTTAGAATGTTATTTGCTGCCTTTTAGGAGAAGTAGAAGTAGGCCATTCAGCCCATCGAGCCTGCTCCACCATTCAGTACAATCCTGGTTGATCTCATCTCTGCCTCGATTCCACTTCTCTGCCCGTTCTCTATAACCCTTCAAGCCGTTATCAATTAAAGATCTGTCTACCCCTTAAATCTACTGTGTTATTTCATATTCTTTTCAAGTAATTGCCAGTGATATGTGCTGTGGTAGCCATGCATAATTCAGCTTGAAGCCAGTATTACTGTCAAGGAGGTACCCCCCAATGACCTGTGCCCCACAGCAGCCAGGCTCTTGAAGTGTCATGCTGGAACTCCAGTCTTTCGTAGCTAGTCACTTCCTAAATTACAAAAGTGAGCACATTTCACACGATGAATTGACTGCTAAGTACTGGTGCATGTCCTGGCAACTCCCTGTGCAGTGCTGAACATTTGCTTCAATCTGGGCGGCACAGTCTTTCATACATGACATGAAACAGAAATCCCCTGCACTCTGGGATGGGGGGCATGGACACTTCAGCATGATTAGGTGTGTCCTGATTTGCTCTGACATGAGCAGGATTAGGGCAGATGATTGTTTCTCACATTGTGGGAGCTTTCTGTGTGCAAATTGCTTGCTGTAATTCCTACCTTCAAACACTACCTCCCAAGAGTGCTTAACAGATTGTGAAGTGATATGGAATGCCCTGACACCAAGGAAAGGTGCTATATAAATTGAAGAGTTTACTGTTGGGACAATACATATATGGGTAAGATGTGAAAAAATTTGAGATTTGAATTTTGCTGAAGAGGTTGGTACAAAAGTATTGACGGTAAATATTTTCTGCCAAAGTTGACAGCTCTGTGCTGTTTTTCTAAAATGTGCTGGTCTGTTTTCAAAATGTACAACTTCAGTTCATGGTGTCAAGTGAAACCTTCAGAATAGCCAGGAGGTGGATAGAAGCTGCTACTAATCTGAATTTGTGAATTCTGGAACAGGAGTAGACCATTCAGCCCCTCATGCTTGCTATGGCTGATCTGTGGCCTAACTCCATATCCCTGCCTTAGGCCTATATCCCTTAATAGCTTTGCTGAATGAAAGATTATCTATCTCCAAATGAAAATTAATAACTGATCAAGCACCCACTGCCATTTGTGGAAGAGTGTTCCAAATTGTCTCCCCACCCTCTGCGTGTACAAGTGCTTTGTAACATTTCTCCTGAATGGCCTGGCCCTAATTTTCACAGTGCCCTCTCATTCTAGAATCTCCAAGTGCAAACAATTTATTTACCCTATCTTTTCCTGGTAGTATCGAAGTTAGAAAGTTAGCAGAAGGTCTGATGGAAGTCTAAATTCTAGAGAAAACAGGTGAACAGTTGAAAGGTGGTGCTGGATAATTATTACAATTTTTAAATGTGGATTCTCTCTAAATCTACAGTTCCCCTGGACTATCCATCTCAAATTGAGATACTTCAAAAAAATTTAATACGAAAATGGGTTTAAATAATTTGATTCTTGTATTGATCAGGATCAAGTTTATGACTATATCAGTATTTAGCGAAGCACTTCAAAGGAGGGAAGAGAAAGTAAAAGCCACACTTTAGAACATAGAACATTACAGCAGAGTACAGGCCCTTCGGCCCTCGGTGTTGTGCCAACCTGTCATGCCGATCTCAAGCACATCTAACCTACACTATTCCACGTACGTCCATATGCTTATCCAATGATGACTTAAATGTACCTAAAGTTGGCGAATCTACCACCGTTACAGGCAAAGCGTTCCATTCCCTTACTACTCTGAGTAAAGAAACTACCTCTGACATCTGTCCTATATCTTTCACCCCTCAAATTTAAAGCTATGCCCCCTCGTGCTTGCCGTCACCGTCCTAGGAAAAAGGATCTCCTTATCCACCCTATCTAACCCGCTGATTATTTTATATGTCTCAATTAAGTCACCTCTCAACCACCTTCTCGCTAATGAAAACAGCCTCAAATCTCTCAGCCTTTCCTCATAAGACCTTCCCTCCATACCAGGCAACATCCTGGTCAATCTCCTCTGCACCCTTTCCAAAGCTTCCACATCCTTCTTATAATGCAGTGACCAGAACTGAACACAATACTCCAAGTGCGGCCGCACCAGAGTTTTGTACAGCTGCAGCATAACCTCTTGGTTCCGGAACTCGATCCCTCTATTAATAAAAGCTAAAACACTGTATGCCGCCTTAACAGCCCTGTCAACCTGGGTGGAAACTTTCAAGGATCTGTGAACACAGACGCCGAGATCTCTCTGCTCATCTACACTGGTAAGAATCTTACCATTAGCCCAGTACTTTGCCTTCTGGTTACTCCTACCAAAGTGCACCACCTCACACTTGTCTGCATTAAGCTCCATTTGCCACCTCTCAGCCCAGCTCTGCAGCTTATTTATGTTTTCTCAGTACCATTTTGTTGCTGGCTCTCCCACCTTCTCCCTGTGAGCTAGTATCTTTGCAACAAGTGTTGTTTTAAAATTCTGCCATGCAATTTGGTTCACGTGTCACCAGGCAGTTTAATCACGAGTTACGTCAAGTGTTTGATGAAAATGAGAAATGATACACTGATCACCATTGTCGGCTTGAACTGGGGAAGGAGGCTATCTTAGATATCTTCACCTTTTAAGAGCATTCAGTGCTGGGCATCACCACTTCAGGCAGACATACTGGCCTTAGAATGGGCGTGGTGCAGGTTTGTCAGAATAATGAGCTGTTTTGAAAATGAGTTTTATCACAGTACAGGTTGCATAAGCAAACCAGAATTACTGGCGCAGTGAACAAGGTTATCTCAGAGTACAGCGGAATCTCGATCAGACGGTTTGAGGAGTGGCGCTTGGAGCTTAATTTAGACAAATGTGACATGCCGCATTTTGGAAAAGGCAAATCTGGAAAGGACTTGCACACTTAATGGTAATGTCAGGTAAGATCCTCGGGCGTATTGCTGAACAAAGGAACTTGAGTGCAGGTTCATAGTTCCTTGAATGTGGAGTTGCAAGTAGAGAGGGTATTTAAAGTGTTTGGTAGAATTTATTGGTCTGTGCATTGAGTATATGAGATGGCAGAGCATGTGGCTGTGCAGGACATTGGTTAGGCCACTTTGGGAATACTGTGTTCAATTCTGGTCTCCCTACTATGAGAAAAATATTGTGGAACTTGAAAGGGTTCAGAACAAATTTACGAGGATGTTGCAAAATTGGAGGGTTTGAGTGATAGGGAGCGGCTGAATAGACTGGGGCTATTTTTCCTGGGGGGTGACCTTATAAGGGTCTATAAAATCGAGGGGCTTAGATAGGGTGAATAGCCAAGATGTTTTCCCCATGATAGGGAATCCAAAGCTAGAAGGCTTAGTTTTAAGATCAGATGAGAAAGATTTAAAAGGGACCTGAGGGGTAATGTTTTCACACAGGTGGTGGTTTGTGTCTGGAATGAGCTGCCAGAGGAAGTAGTGGAGGCTGGTACAATCAGAAAATTTGAAAGGCATCTGTGTATGAGAATAGGAAGGGTTTAGAGAGAGATGGGTCAAATGCTGGCACACGGATCTTGATTAATTTTGCATATCTGGTCAGCATGGGCAAGTTGGACAGAAGGTTCTGTTTCCATGTTGTACATTTTTATAACTCAGATATCTATTCCTTTGAGTCTTGAAGAGTTTGGGGCCAACTGAAATCACTTGAAGGAGGTTAAAGATTGCCACAGAGTAGAAGCGGAATGGTCGGTGAGCCCAGAACAAGGTGACGCGACTTAAAACTGCCCAAGGGCGAGGTCTCGATGCTCCTCCACAAGAGGACACTAGAAATTTGGACTTTGTCACACGAAGCTACTGACACTGGGGAGTCTATAGAAGATGTGAAGTAAGGTTGCTGTGATTTTTATATGTAGTTTGCATCACTACGGATTTACATGTAAATATAAATGGTCAAACTGGCTCAGGGCGAAATGGCTGACTTCTTTATTAAAGGTCACATTCTGCCGCACTCTTAGACTACCCTTTACTCAGACTGGTAAAGCAAACTCGGTGGGTTAGTGTGTGTAATCCTGGCTTCAGAGGTGGTGCTTCATTGGCACAGTGATGACTTAGAAGCTTACAGAATCTTTCTCTGCGTTTTTCTCTTTTGAAGGTGCTCTGAGCAGGAGCTCAACTACAAGCTTCCACATGGCTGAAGTTGCTCACTCTGCTCCTGCAACTAGGTCAAGGCTGAATTACCTTGTTGGCAGCAGGAGTGAGGGGACAGTATGTGGAAAGGCCATAAACTGCAAGTAAACCCACAGTACAGCTTGACGTATGGAGACCTATGTATATGATAACTTATTAGGATGCATGAACCAGTGCTGGTGTTAGCAGCAACCAGAAGATATCAGTGGATGATGTACATTGAGCAGCAAGCTGAAATATCCTTGAACCAGGATCAAAAGTTGCTGTGATGAGTTGAGCTACAGAACGGAGGCTGGATTTTTTTAAAAAAAGGAATCAGTAATTTAAGCATAACTTAGCCTTTTCGCTCAGAAGTGTGTAACGCACACATTGATCAATATTTAAATAAAAATATTCTGAAGAGCAGGCAATGCAAATGTAAGTGTACGTGGATGATCCTTTCAGCCAACATTGTTTAAGTAACATTGGAGCGTGTGGGACCAGGATCCTGTTCATTTAGGGCTGGTGCTGATTGGACAGGTGTAGTCTTCCTTTGCTGTTCTGCACAGGTTGACTAACACCATTTTCTTTTCACTACTTATAGATACGATTGGGTATTCTTCGTTGTGGAGCTCCAGCACCTCTGACCTTGGCACTCCCAAGTGGTTGTTAGTGTGAGGCCTTTGAGTTTTCAAACTTCCACAGCTTCTGGCTGAGAGCTGACGACAAGCCAGAGCAGAGTGCCATCACCGGGGCTTGCTGGTCTCGATGTTTGCCACTTGTGACAGGGCTACACAGCCTGAAATTTGATAGCTGGAGCAGATGCAACAGTGTTCAACTATAAAAATAATGCAGCCACCAGGAAAGGAATTACCAATTTTTTTTTCCTTTTTGGAAAAGTGGCTGGAATGGAGAAGATGAATTTAAATTGGCATTTAAACATGATGCAGCTACTTAAAATCTGTGGTGCTGCAGAATCCACAGGTAACACCCTTGTAATACCAGGCTAAATTCTGCCACTAGTCTCATCAAAACTACTTTGGCAATAAAAATCTGTCCAACAAACTGTACTATTTTGTGGCTCAGACAAATATGAGATGGATCTCTAATAATCCCAATTATTGTCGCTGGCGCAAGTAGAGCCAAGAAACTGGCTTTTTTACAGCAGCTTTCCTGACTTCATGGTTCCCCAAAAACAACTTGGAATGACTTGAGCGTAATTTGAAGCGCAGCCACTGTTGTAATGTCCATTGCATTGGCCAAGTGTATTTGTAGGGGATAATGGATGGCTCAAGAAACCAGATAGAGTGAACTCCGAAACTTGCTTTGCAAAATTGCTCCTGAATCTTGTCCGTGACTGCATTGGGCAGGCAGGATCTTCCTTCTCATGTTATTTCCTCAATGCTGCACTGGAGTATTAATCTAGATTTAGTGCTGATGTCTGACAGGAATGAATGTAAGCCCAGAACTTTGTGGCTCAGGTGAGAATGTTACGTTCTGAGCAATGACTGGTACTAACCAAGTTATCAGCTTTGCTGATGAATCTGTTACGTACTTGCAACACTTGCAATATTTCTCTTGATAATAGGCAAGGTTAAGCTCATTGTTTAATCGGAGACTTGGCTAACAAATACTGCATTTCAACCTTGATTTATCATTGGCCACTTAACCTAAAATGTGTTTACTTGAGTCGTTGTTTGTTGAGCTTTTTGCTCGAAGGATGCTAACACCAGGCCTTGCCCCTGTTTCTGTTAATTACGGGGGTCTCTTAACCTTGAAGACGCTGTCTTCCTGCAAGTGGTTACATCTATAATTAATTAACTGCATAGCGGCCTACACTTCTGTTGTCTCCCTCTTTGACCTTGTGGAGCTCAGTGAGCTTAAGTAACTGAGTCTTTCCAAATTTACCATAAATTGACTGAACTGTGCTTTTGCAGTGTAGCTACATTGCTTCAGTTTATGCTGCTGTATGAATACTCCTTAGTGTCAAACATGCATTGCTTTTTATACATGTTTGGCTCTGTAATGTAGAATTTTTGTTGCTTTACAAAGCAATAGCCAGCAAGATTCTTTGTCAGCTGAGGGTTAGTGAGGGTTTTCGCTACAAATAGCCCTTCGAAGTTTGTGTGGGGGGGTGGGGTAGTGGCAAGGTTGGAAAGGGAATAGATTTACGTTCCTGGATGTAAAAATTTTAACTTTGTTCACACGTCATATGCTTCAAACTGTAAGCAGTGGGACATGGGTTTTTATTTTGTGCAATACGTTTAGTCACAACCCTGGGGTTATCCTGCCATCTTGACCGTCACAGAAATATTTTAAAGCACATCATTCTGAACTGTTTACTGTTGTAAACTTAGGCACACTGGGCCTCCACTCAGCGTTGTAGGTGAGTGCAGGCATGCTATTGAACATCATTGGTAAATCTTCCTTGAATAGATTTCTAAGTGCAAATGTAAAAATGCAATCTTGGTTCTTGAAACTGACAGTGGAAGATGGGCCAGCCGTGTTATGTGTGGGGTTTTCATTTTTGTAGCAATGTGTAAAACAAAACTGTACAACCTGCTTCTGAAGCACTTGTCATCTGCTTCAGCCTAGCAATGTTGTGTGCTTGTCCTTTAAGGGAAAGGAATGTGTATCCTTTTTTAGTTTGCCCAGAGTATTGCTGACTGTCCTAGGACTGAGCATATGAGGTTTTCCATTAATAAAAGTTTTGATAGTCTGCTTCTCCAGAGAAGTTAAGGTTGCTCGGACTACAATTGGATGTTGGAATGTATTCGCTATAAGGAATGGTTGGGCAAACTTAGATCGTTTTTGTTGGAGCACCAGAGGCTGAGGGACAACCTGATAAATGTATAAAATAGTGAGAAGCATGTATTCGGTGGGTAATCAGTCGTCTTTTTCCTCCCCAGGGTGGCAATGTCAAATGCTAGGGAGCATGGGTTTAAGGTGAGGCAGGGGGTGTGGAGTTTAAAGGAAATATGCAAAGAAAGGTTTTTACGCAGAGGGTGGAAGGTGCTCCCACGGGAGGTGGGTAGCAGCAGGATGTGTTAAGCAACATTTAGGAGGCATTTATGCAGACACATGACCAAGTGTGAACAGAGCGATTATGGATCATGTGCAGGCAGATCAATTTAGTTTAGAATGGCAGCATGATTAGCAAAGACATTGTGCTGTGCTGTTCTGCTCTGTGTTCAATTGAGAGTACAGAATGGGCTTGTGTAAATACTGTGCCATGTGTTGATATTCCCGAGTCACTTTTATTTTAAGATTTGGTTATCACTGTAGGTAAATGCAGCTGGTCAATTTTCACAGCGAGATTCCACAAATAGTAAATGAGAATTGCTGAGCCACTGGGGTATTTGAGGGGTGGTACTTTGTACATAGAGAAAGAGTGGGGCTTGTGAGTGTCAGAAAGGGTTTTCGCATCCTCCAGGATAAGTAGGACAGGCCCTCTTTAACATCCAATTCAAAATATCTCAGATGCTAGTACTGGCCCCAGATTGGGGGACAAACCACAGTGAGAGTAGAGTAGAGTAGTCTGGTTCTAAAAAAAAATGTCTTTTGGAATTAACGTGTTTGGCGTGGTTATCTCTCAACTCTGATTAAGGTGGGCCTGAGCCCAGGCCCCTCAGTGTGGGGGTAGAGACGCGAACACTGTGTTCCCCAAGAGGGCCCCAGATGTTCTCATTTCAGAATGGTCCTAAGAAAAAGTAAATGTATTCTGACTGCTGTTCAAGCAAACCGTCTGTTAATTGCTTGGTAGTTATCAACTTCAGTGTTGTATGAAAAGAGTCAAATCTGCAGCATTTTGTCTTTCGCTCGTCAGGGTGAAGAGACAAGAAGCCAAACTTTGAAAGGGAGTGCCAATTTAAACAGCATGAGAAGAGATTGTTGGTTGGTTCGGCCATTGTTGAGATGGAGATGTAGCAGGAATTGCTCACTCCTGGCCTTGGTTAGCTGATTAGCATACCATGTAGATAGACTGGCCGAGGATGCTACCCTGGGGAATGACAGTCAAAGAAAACTGCTCAATATATGTGTGAACTCCTTTTGATGACATGGGGCAACATGTGAATACGTGTCCCCAGTACAAATAAATGAAATGTGCTGAGAACCTGACTGATCTTAAATTAGTTTGCAGTGTAATTCTTGGCATAGTCTGGATTATTTAGTAAATGCTGCACAGTCGTAGAATTGAATCCAGTGATTGGTCAGCTACTGCCCACGGTGAGCAGTCCAGGAGGCTTGCCATTTGATATAGTCTACTGTTTATTGGGTGCCACTTACATACCTAGCATCACACCAGCACTGAACTTTTATACCCCACTACTCATTGTGAAGTTGGCAGAATGTCTTTTTAAGCTTGATGGCAGCATTGTGCCCACTAAGAGTACCACTTGTTGGGCTCAGTGCAAATTAGCCGTGAGAGACTTTGTCTGATGCTTCATTTTTCGAGATTGTTAACACAGCGAGGGTAACCTGGGATATACTGGGGTACTTTTCACAGAAATAAACATGGCAGCCAGAGCAGGCTGTGGTGAATTTGCATGACGTAACTTGAGTCACGGTTAGGGTAGTCATTATCACAAGACAGTTTTGATGTGCCCTGTCTTGGCATCGGGCTCATTGCGTGAGCAGATGACACAGACCATATTGGCAGGAGTGCGTGCTACTGCAGCAATCCCAGGTTTGTGGTAGTTCGTGAGGAACCCACTGGCAGACTTATGAAACAAAACCTTGAGGGAAGGGAGCCTGCTTGCTCAATTTTAGTGGTACATTTTGAGCAGAGAAGGGACTTCATTGGGATGTGTAAAGAATGCCAACATGGCCAATAATCATTTCTCTGCTGTCGGGTCACAGAATTCCTTCAGTGTTGAAGGCAGCCGTTTGGCCCGTTTTGAGACCACGTTGACCCTCTGTATCTCACCCGTACCCAGCCCTCTATTGTACCCTGTACCCCCACCTTTCCCATGTGGTTAAACCACCTAACCTCCCAAACCCTGAACACTATGGACAATTTAGCATGGCCAATCCACCTAACCTGCACATCTTTAGACTGTGGGAGGAAACAGGAGCACCCAGAGCAAGTCCCCACAGACACAGTGAGAACATGCAAACTGCACGGAGGCAGTCAGCCGAGAGTGGAATCAAACCTGTGTCTCTGGTGCTGTGAGGCAACAGTGCTAATTGCCCTGTGTAGGGTGTGAGGGCTCCATGTGTTCCTGTGGTTGCACAAATCCACCCCAGTTGTTGCCCATTCAAAACCTGATGTTCATTCAGCAAGATGCCTTGTCTCACCTCAGCACTAATGGCAATGGCTTGTATTGACAGAATCTGTTGTTGTGTTAATTTAATACCCCAAAGCCTTCAAAGGAGCATTATAAACACAAACTTAGCACTGAGGGGACGGCATGAGAGGTCAGGAGAAATATGGCCAAAAAGTTTAGCCAAAGAGGTTTTAGAATGCATTTTAAAAGGTGGTTTAAAGAGTTGGAAAGATTTTGAAGGGTTACAGCAAGGCTTGGGACCATGGTGGCTGAGGCATGACCAATGGTAAATGAGTAAAACTGTGAAGTGCTAAGTTTGGGGATGAGCAAGTTAGACATAGGGAGCAGTGAGAGTAGAGAGACCCTCTGGGAGCAGGACCAATGGAAGCAGCAGGAATGATGAGGGGAACAGAGCCTCATTCACAACATTAGAGCCTTCCTAAATTTGACTACATTTTATTGGATGTTAGTAATGGGCTCCAGGTGAACTCATTGAACCAGTGAATTCTTTTCAAGTAACCATATTTTTAAAAAACAGGTTAAACAGCTTTTGTTTTTCTCTCTCCCTGAACTTAATCTGGTTAATGATTTGGTGCAAGGGGCAGCTTGTCCCTTTGTGCCTTATAGGACTCATTACTGTAATTCTGACCAGCACAAAAGTTGGATTTCTATTTAATAACAGATATAAAGTGGATTTTTTTGTGTAATTGAGAGCAGAAGCAAAACAAAGCACAAGTCATTACCTTAATGGCTCCTTTATCTGATTTTTTTTCTCTAACAGCTTAGAAAATATTCAGTGGTATTTAGCTTAATGCAGATGTTTGTGTGATCTCCTGCACTAATGAGGCTTACTGTAAACTGTTCCCCAGTCATTTGGGGCAGGTGACATCTGTCTACTTTAAGCTTTGCTATTTTGACCCTCCTTTAATGTACCAGTTCAGGTGCTGAAGGAGCTGTGTAACTTGCTGGATGTATGAACCTTGCCTGTGAAATTACACTTGAATATAGTTTTGAGTGATGTTGTCCATGATGTTTTTATTTTCAGCAACTGTTGTTCTCTCCCAGTCCAGCTGTTAAGTGGAGAATGAGACGGGTAACTGCCTTTCTAGTTTACCCTGAGACTGCAAGGTCTTCGTTATGTGCAGAGTTGATGGGACTTTCCCAAAAAGTTCACGGCCAACGAAGTAACTTTTCAAAGTGCGGTTGCTGTTGTAAACACACAATGCAACTCACTCTCCATCCTCTGTCCCGTGATGCCTGGTTTTAATATCATCAGCTGTCTGTGGACACAACACAGGGAAGTGGTTTCCATCGAGGGGCGATTGCAGTTTCCTAGATGTTACTAGAAGCAAATAAACATTGAAAATCGCCCTGTTACGAATCTGGTTACTTGGCTGATGCTTCGTCTCCCTGTTGTTGATGTGTCTTGACGCAGTGACAGACTGCTCTGTATACCTGTGTCTGGTACTTGGTCAAGAAGCTGGTTTCAATTCGTGATCCAAGTAAGTGAGGGGAAATTTGTTGGAGAATACAATACAGGCAGGAAATAGTCATCCACTTCTTTCTCTCTCACTTCAGTGGCTCACAAGTGGCATCTCATTCCTTTTGATAAGTAAAGCTGTTGTATTACTTTAATGCAAATGCCACAGTGGTTGATAGCATTTTCAAGGAGGGGTATAAGTTTGGAGATGCCTGCATCAAAAGATGCAGATCCATGAGCACTAAAACCTATTCCAGCAAAGGTTTACAAACCCCAAATTCCTTGGAAGGACTTCGATATTTGACCCAGAGTTCTCATTGTAAATTGCAACAAGTGGTTCTATTTGGGTGGCAGACTTCTAAATACGGTGAATAACCCTGTACCATGTAACTTACCCATTGGTACAGCCAAAGAGCCCTGGTAACAATGGAGAAATTGCTATCTGCACAGTAGTTTTAGTGTGCAGCAAGGACTCTCCAGGTACGATGTGAAATCTTGTGCAGAGCTAATGAAAAGCAATGTAGTGTGCTTGTGGTTTCTTGAACTTGTTGCGTGTGTTGTGTTGCAGTCCTCTCTAAGACCATCACTGTAGTAAATATGACATTTATGAGCAGACAGTTGAACCGGAAAAAGTGGGTGTGCCGTATAATTGTCTTGTTTGAAGTGTACCATGTTATTTTAAAAAGTTGGAACCACTGCATTAGAGGTTTCCTGCAAGGGCTAAATAAGTCGATTCCATACCGAGGAGAAAAGGTATGGAAAGTCAGCTGCTTTACTGCAGTCAGTTAGTGTTCCTTAGGATTGTCAACTATGTTCCAATTAATAGGTCATTAGGAACTGCTCTATTTCAACCCACCAGTCTTTCAGCAATTGCATCTCCCAATTAAAAAAGCAAAATCTTGTGCAGGAATCCTGTCGCACGATATCCAAAACAATAACTTTGAAGGACAGTGAAAGTGATCACAAACATTATCTTGACGAATGAATTGTTAGAATGGCTGCACAGGACCACGTTAAGTAACCTCCTCGAACTCCTGACAGCTCCTCTCAGGGCACAGTGCCAGTTGGCAGGGAACACTTGTACTCTGTGTATTCTTCAGTAGTTGCCTAATAAAGTCATTTGCCACTGAAGTTAGCTATCCTTGATGTTCAGACCAAACAATGTCAGAGCAGCCATAGCAGGGATGATTAAGCAAAGTGTCTGCCTCTGTATGTTGTCCTTTGCACATCATCGTGCAGAAAGCATGACTGAAGAGAGAAATGGGTACTATTTTTGAGCTGTCACAAAGTAATCAGCAATAACTTAATCTTTCTCCTCATGTCACCCTTTCTCACAAAGAGAAATTGATCCTTGTAGGCTCAGTGCAAAGCAACAGGGCATATTATCCTAGACGTGGGCTTCCACGTTATCCCTTGTGGGTTTGATTTGAGTCCTCGTGCCCAATGCAGGTCTGGCGCTACATATATCAAGTATCAGTTAAAGTAATATCACCATTGAGTAATTGTGTGCATTGACAGTCTGCATGTTGGTTTTTCAGATGAGTGACAAGATACCAGGATGGCTTTGAGGTTTCGAACTATCTTTCCGTATACGCTACCCGGGGTGCTGGCCCTCATCGGCTGGTGGTGGTACATAACCAGGAAGAAAGGCCGAGAAAGTGGTCGTGGCAAGGCTAAGCTTGCTCTGGCACCAGAATCCTCTGCCGAGGCTGGTGGAGGAGAGCATTGCGCAGACCTGAAGGATCCCCAGAATGTTAATACGGTGGCCGAGTTAACGAATGCCAGTGAGGAAAAGGCAGATGAAACTGTAGTCAAGCCCCTGAAGCTGGTGCCAGCTCTACAGGTGGAAACTTCAGAGCAGGCGGCGGAACCCGAGAGCAGTTTGTGCCACTTGACGGATAAACGCGATGCCAACGTGGAAAGCAACACTCCAACGATGCTGCTGAGCTCCTCACCCCGATCTCAAGAAGTACTGTTCATGTCCAACGTGCAAGGTCCCCTCCAGACATCGCCCAAGGTTGAGAAGGAAGGCTACCTCCACCAGATGGTGGAGAAGGTCAGCGGTGACCCCTTGGAGATCTGGCAGCCCCCTGTTTGCAGTGTGGTCAAGTCGCCCGCCCCCTTCCCCATCCACAACTTCTCCGTCAACTCCGAGGCAGAGAGGGACAGCAACGGCAGAGCTCTGCCGGGCCTCGGCCGCGCGGAACGTGAGCCGCCGGCGCCTGATGGCCCCAGCATGGAAAGGCCTGAGCCTGAGGGCGAAAACGCGGGCAATCTGACGGAACCCCCCTGTTTCAAGGCCACGCTCAACAACGTCCGCCTCAGCCCGTTCCTGATTCCCCGCCAGGATTCCGACCGGGGAAGCCGACTTGGCAAAGACCCCGTTCCAGCCCCGGCACCCGCCCCCACCGGGAACGGCTTGCCGGCCGACGCGGCTGCGAAAGGCGTTGCTCGGGACGAGATCGAGGCGGCAGCGGCTGGTTTGATCTCCGAGGTGATAACGGCTGCGAAGCAGGAACTCTTTGCTTCACAGCTCGGACCCTGCACGCAGGGTGCATGTGTGGCCGGGGCGGCAAGAGGCAAATCAGCGAATCCCTCTGTCCAACGGCCGGCCACTGCTGACGACTCAGTCCCGGAGCCCGGCATTGACGGGGTGAGACAGGCCAGCGAAGAGGACCGCTCCGTGTCCCGGGCCGGTGCTGCCTCCACCGCAGAGGAGAGGCCTGCCGGACCCGATGGTCGGAGTGAGTTTGCCGGAGAGGTCCCTGCGCCCGAGAAGCCTTCGGAAGAGGATAACCTGGCAGCAGAAGACTCTGGCTGCCATTCAGAAGATGGGGCTGTTGGGGACGGCCTACCAGAAAGCGGCGCAGCTTGGTGTGACCCGGCCAGCCACCAGGGCACATCGAGCAGTCGTGCGGTGTCCAGGGTCGGGCACAGCTGTGAGGGAGAGCTTCCAGAGCCCGAAATGGCACTGGGAGAATCCGGGACAAGGGGAGGCCTTCCGAAGGATTGTGAGAAGGACGCACAGGGAGACCAGAGTCGAGCCTCCACCGAGGAGGTGCAGCCCACCGCCAAGAAACACTTGGAGGAATTGAATGCAGCGGGTCAGGATTCTGGGATCGGTGTTGTCTACTCGGATGCCACAGGAGAAGAGGAGCCTTTGCATCCCAAGGTAACACCTGCCCCGGGAAGTCAGCAAACAGATGCTGTGTGTGACCCTGTGACTGGAGGAACACCCCTAGAGCAGGATCCAAAACACAAGCATGGACCACTGCAGCAGCATCAAGGAGCTAGGGTGCCCAATGGAGGAGGTGTAGAAGAAGGAGCTGATGGGAATTCTCAATTGCTGCTTGAAATGGAGTTCGATCATTCTGGAGGTAAGACAGCAATAACAGTACAGTGTGTAAACGTGGAGCAGGGATTAACTTGTGCTTTTTGAGGGTGCTTGAGATTTTCACTGCCTGCTGCTTTTTATTTGATTTTCATGAGCCCCTCTGATGCATCATATCCCTGATGGAGTGACCTCGTGCAGCCACATTACCTCGGCATGTGTGATGACAGAGAAGCCCATCAAGTCTGCTCTGCCGTTCAATAAGATCTTGGTTGACATTCACCACCACATTGCCTTTTCTTACACTGTCACCTTGACACTATTGTTGGTGTTTTAGAAATCTCCTCAATCTGTCTTTGTCTCACAGGCAGACAGGTGCACGTGTGCACGCACACACCTGCCCCCTGTCATGACCCTGTGGAATTGAGAATTCACAAAATAGAAGTCTGCAAGGGTTTTCCCTTACTGTACATTGCATCCCTGGCCCTACATTCCTTAACTTGGGAAACATTGTACTTTTTAAGTAGTTGGTAAGTTTCAATTAGTTCACTCCTCATCCATCAGCATTCCAGTGAATGCAGGCTCAGTTTGCCCAATCTCTCTCTGTCCAGGACGGCCTTGCTGTCTGAGGAAGAGCTCTCATGAGCCTTTGTTGCTCTCCCTCTATGACAATGTCAAAACTGCACACTATTCCAGCTAACCATGCTCCTTGACATTTGAAACAAGACTTAACTCCTCCTATACTAAAATCATCTTATAATAAAGGCTGACATATCAATAACCTTCCTAGTAGCTTGCTGCACCTGTATGTTAGAGTTCCCTAACTACTGACTAGGATACCTAGGTCCCAATGTACATTATTGGTTTCTGACGTCTTGACATCTAAGAACAACTCTGCACATCTGTTCTTCCAACCGTTGTGGATAACCCCATATTTTCCCACATGTCCCATCTGCCATGTCTGTGCCCATTTGAGTTTGCAAAACCTGTGGAAGCTACGTTGAATCTTATTCTGAACACGTTCCCACCAAGTTATGTCAGTTGCGAACTTGGAATGATCAGGCTTCTATTTTTTTGGGGGTATAGTTGGACTCGCACAAATCAAAATTAGAGATTTGTTTAATATCCTCATTTATCAAATCATTTGTGTGAACTGTCTCTACATTTAACTAACCAAGTATTAATTTCTTAATATTACAACCACTTAGATTTGAACAGGGCAACAGGCATGAATTACTGACTTAAGTTTTTTTTTTAAAAAATAACTAAGACTTTACCACACAAGCCATTGCCTTAAACAAACCACCTCTGCACTGCTGTGATCATGGCTATCGTGTTTCTATCGTATGCACAGAACTGCATCGTTTTATCCTGTTGTTCACTGCTTGTTTCAACTGAATTCAGATTCCAGATTTGAACTGATGGTGTTAAACAGCTTCTGGTATTCCTTTTTCCTTGGATATGTGCAGCCTTAAATTAGAGATCTGAAGTTTTCTTGATTCCCAATTAACTGAGTCTTCAATTTGTTCCTAGTTTGAAAGCTGTTCTTTGGAAGCTTAGCCACACTAAGTGTGGAGCTATGGGATTTATGGAGGGGCTTACTCTTGATGGGATGCTGTTCTGGGAGTTGGTGTGACTTGATGGGCTGAATGGCCTCCTGCATTGTAGGGATTCTGTGATTCTGGAGACAGGTAGGTGACCTGCAGTGTAATTTCTGCTGTGAATCCATTCTGTTATTACATTACATTACATTCAGTTAAATACTCCCTTTTTCTCCCCCAGCACTTTGGGGAAAATAATACATCAGCACTCCCCCTCCTTATCTTCGTTTCCAACTTCTCCAGCTTCAGTGTTTGAAGATACGAGCTTTCCTGTTCATGGTGCAGTCAACTCAGGTGCTGTCTGATCACTTGTCGTTTCATTAACACTCAGGGGTTTATGTTCAAATCAGGGGAGTTGTCCTATACACTAGTCAAGCAGCAGCTTCTCCTAGTCATTCTCCCACAGTTGTGTTTTCCAGATATATTTCTGGATCCTTTAAACCGT